>NC_092090.1:20942033-21078841 GCF_045679555.1 Salvelinus alpinus
TGTGTGTGTGTGTGTGTGGTGTGTGTGTGTGTGTGGGTGTGGGGGTGTGTGTGTGTGTGGGTATAACGGTCCAAATAGCACTGGGAGGATACCAAGCGTAGAGGTTCAGGGGCCTGAGAGAGAGGGGTATGAGAGAGAGAAGGGTATGAGAGGGGTATGAGAGAGAGGGGTATGAGAGGGAGGGGTATGAGAGAGAGGGGTAGGAGAGAGATGGGTATGAGAGAGAGGGGTAGGAGAGAGAGGGGTATGAGAGAGAGGGGTATGAGAGGGAGGGGTATGAGAGAGAGGGGTATGAGAGGGAGGGGTATGAGAGAGAGGGGTATGAGAGAGAGAGGGGTATGAGAGGGAGGGGTATGAGAGAGAGGGGTATGAGAGAGAGGGGTATGAGAGGGAGGGGTATGAGAGAGAGAGGGGTATGAGAGGGAGGGGTATGAGAGAGAGGGGTATGAGAGAGAGGGGTATGAGAGAGAGAGGGGTATGAGAGGGAGGGGTATGAGAGAGGGGTATGAGAGAGAGGGGTATGAGAGGCGGGGGTATGAGAGAGGGGTATGAGAGGGAGGAGTATGAGCGAGAGGGGTATGAGAGGGAGGGGTATAAGAGAGAGGGGTATGAGAGAGAGGGGTATAAGAGAGAGGGGTATGAGAGGGAGGGGTATGAGAGGGAGGGGTATGAGAGAGAGAGGGGTATGAGAGAGAGGGGTATGAGAGAGAGGGGTATGAGAGAGAGGGGTATGAGAGGGAGGGGTATGAGAGAGAGGGGTATGAGAGAGAGGGGTTTGAGAGAGAGGGGTATAAGAGAGAGGGGTATGAGAGGGAGGGGTATGAGAGGGAGGGGTATGAGAGAGAGAGGGGTATGAGAGAGAGAGGGGTATGAGAGGGAGGGGTATGAGAGGGAGGGGAGAGATGGGAGAACAAACCCATCTGACAGGGATTTCAGCTAAGAGATCAGTGTGTCCAGACAGCCTGCCTGCCACGCCACAGTGTGTGTGTGTGTGTGTGTGTGTGTGTGTGTGTGTGTGTGTGTGTGTGTGTGTGTGTGTGTGTGTGTGTGTGTGTGTGTGTGTGTGTGTGTGTGTGTGTGTGTGTGTGTGTGTGTGTGTGTGTGTGTGTGCGTGTGTGCGTGAATGTGTGTGTGTGTGTTGCAGATGTGATTTGGAATCACGCTGTCGTGAAAAAGTAGCCCTGCCTACGACTGTAAGTCCAATGTCAATCTCACACCAGGAAGGAATTTCCTCTTGGTCTAATGGTAAAGAGGTTCATGAGTGTGTGTGTCCGTGTGTATCTCTCACCTCTTGGCCAGTAGCTGTGAACGTGTTCCTGAGGGTGATATGAGGCTGATCTCCAGATCTCCTCGTCGTGGATGGACAATCAGTACCTTGACCACCACATGTTCTACGTAGCTCACATGCTGCTCCGCCTGCTCCGTACACCCTGTGCTAGTGATGGTGCTGTTCAGGCTCTGGTCTGCACGGATGTACCTGGCAGGAAGGGGAACAAGGTCAACTAGTTAGTATGTGTGGGCTGAGTAGTCTAGCAGTTTGTGCTGCTGCCTCTTACTGTCACGTCCTGACCATAGAAAGCCTGTATTTTCTATGGTAGAGTAGGTCAGGTATGCCATTGGTTAAGATGTGACCTACTGCCCTGTGACGCGTTCTCCTTTTACCTTGACACCTTCTTTTTCCTATTTGTCAACATGTCACTACACTATCTGTTCAATAAAACCATGTAATGCACATCATTTTCCAAGGTGGCTGGGACAAAACACATCAATCAAATCAAATGCTATTTTATTTGTCACATGCGCCAAATACAACGGGTATAGACTTAACTGTGAAACGCTTGCTTACGATCCAGAGCAAAAAAAGTGGAATAAAATAAAGAAGAATGGAGCTATATACAGGGAGTACCAGTACCAGATCAATGTGGAGCTATATACAGGGAGTACCAGTACCAGATCAATGTGGAGCTATATACAGGAAGTACCAGTACCAGATCAATGTGGAGCTATATACAGGGAGTACCAGTACCAGATCAATGTGGAGCTATATAAAGGGAGTACCAGTACCAGATCAATGTGCAGCTATATACAGGGAGTACCAGTACCAGATCAATGTGGAGCTATATACAGGAAGTACCAGTACCAGATCAATGTGGAGCTATATACAGGGAGTACCAGTACCAGATCAATGTGGAGCTATATACAGGGAGTACCAGTACCAGATCAATGTGCAGCTATATACAGGGAGTACCAGTACCAGATCAATGTGGAGCTATATACAGGGAGTACCAGTACCAGATCAATGTGCAGCAATATACAGGGAGTACTAGTACCAGATCAATGTGGAGCTATATACAGGGAGTACCAGTACCAGATCAATGTGGAGCTATATACAGGGAGTACCAGTACCAGATCAATGTGCAGCTATATACAGGGAGTACCAGTACCAGATCAATGTGGAGCTATATACAGGGAGTACCAGTACCAGATCAATGTGCAGCTATATACAGGGAGTACCAGTACCAGATCACTGTGGAGCTATATACAGGGAGTACCAGTACCAGATCAATGTGCAGCTATATACAGGGAGTACCAGTACCAGATCAATGTGGAGCTATATACAGGGAGTACCAGTACCAGATCAATGTGGAGCTATATACAGGGAGTACCAGTACCAGATCAGTGTGCAGCTATATACAGGAAGTACCAGTACCAGATCAATGTGGAGCTATATACAGGGAGTACCAGTACCAGATCAATGTGGAGCTATATACAGGAAGTACCAGTACCAGATCAATGTGGAGCTATATACAGGAAGTACCAGTACCAGATCAATGTGGAGCTATATACAGGGAGTACCAGTACCAGATCAATGTGCAGCTATATACAGGGAGTACCAGTACCAGATCAATGTGGAGCTATATACAGGGAGTACCAGTACCAGATCAATGTGGAGCTATATACAGGAAGTACCAGTACCAGATCAATGTGGAGCTATATACAGGGAGTACCAGTACCAGATCAATGTGCAGCTATATACAGGGAGTACCAGTACCAGATCAATGTGGAGCTATATACAGGGAGTACCAGTACCAGATCAATGTGGAGCTATATACAGGGAGTACCAGTACCAGATCAGTGTGCAGCTATATACAGGGAGTACCAGTACCAGATCAATGTGGAGCTATATACAGGGAGTACCAGTACCAGATCAATGTGGAGCTATATACAGGGAGTACCAGTACCAGATCAATGTGGAGCTATATACAGGGAGTACCAGTACCAGATCAATGTGGAGCTATATACAGGGAGTACCAGTACCAGATCAATGTGGAGCTATATACAGGGAGTACCAGTACCAGATCAATGTGCAGCTATATACAGGGAGTACCAGTACCAGATCAATGTGGAGCTATATACAGGGAGTACCAGTACCAGATCAATGTGGAGCTATATACAGGGAGTACCAGTACCAGATCAATGTGGAGCTATATACAGGAAGTACCAGTACCAGATCAATGTGGAGCTATATACAGGGAGTACCAGTACCAGATCAATGTGGAGCTATATACAGGGAGTACCAGTACCAGATCAATGTGCAGCTATATACAGGGAGTACCAGTACCAGATCAATGTGGAGCTATATACAGGGAGTACCAGTACCAGATCAATGTGGAGCTATATACAGGGAGTACCAGTACCAGATCAATGTGGAGCTATATACAGGAAGTACCAGTACCAGATCAATGTGGAGCTATATACAGGGAGTACCAGTACCAGATCAATGTGGAGCTATATACAGGGAGTACCAGTACCAGATCAATGTGCAGCTATATACAGGGAGTACCAGTACCAGATCAATGTGGAGCTATATACAGGGAGTACTAGTACCAGATCAATGTGGAGCTATATACAGGGAGTACCAGTACCAGATCAATGTGCAGCTATATACAGGGAGTACTAGTACCAGATCAATGTGGAGCTATATACAGGGAGTACCAGTACCAGATCACTGTGGAGCTATATACAGGGAGTACCAGTACCAGATCAATGTGCAGCTATATACAGGGAGTACCAGTACCAGATCAATGTGCAGCTATATACAGGGAGTACCAGTACCAGATCAATGTGGAGCTATATACAGGGAGTACCAGTACCAGATCAATGTGCAGCTATATACAGGGAGTACCAGTACCAGATCAATGTGGAGCTATATACAGGGAGTACCAGTACCAGATCAATGTGGAGCTATATACAGGGAGTACCAGTACCAGATCAATGTGGAGCTACATACAGGGAGTACCAGTACCAGATCAATGTGGAGCTATATACAGGGAGTACCAGTACCAGATCAATGTGGAGCTATATACAGGGAGTACCAGTACCAGATCAGTGTGCAGCTATATACAGGGAGTACCAGTACCAGATCAATGTGGAGCTATATACAGGGAGTACCAGTACCAGATCAATGTGCAGCTATATACAGGGAGTACTAGTACCAGATCAATGTGGAGCTATATACAGGGAGTACCAGTACCAGATCAATGTGGAGCTATATACAGGGAGTACCAGTACCAGATCAATGTGCAGCTATATACAGGGAGTACCAGTACCAGATCAATGTGGAGCTATATACAGGGAGTACCAGTACCAGATCAATGTGCAGCTATATACAGGGAGTACCAGTACCAGATCACTGTGGAGCTATATACAGGGATATGAGGTATTTGAGGTAGATATGTACATGAAGGCAGGGTAAAGTGACTAGACATCAGGATAGATAATAATAAGGTATTTGAGGTAGATATGTACATGAAGGCAGGGTAAAGTGACTAGGCATCAGGATAGATAATAATAAGGTATTTGAGGTAGATATGTACATGAAGACAGGGTAAAGTGACTAGGCATCAGGATAGATAATAATAAGGTATTTGAGGTAGATATGTACATGAAGGCAGGGTAAAGTGACTAGGCATCAGGATAGATAATAATAAGGTATTTGAGGTAGATATGTACATGAAGGCAGGGTAAAGTGACTAGGCATCAGGATAGATAATAATAAGGTATTAGAGGTAGATATGTACATGAAGGCAGGGTAAAGTGACTAGGCATCAGGATAGATAATAATAAGGTATTTGAGGTAGATATGTACATGAAGGCAGGGTAAAGTGACTAGGCATCAGGATAGATAATAATAAGGTATTTGAGGTAGATATGTACATGAAGACAGGGTAAAGTGACTAGGCATCAGGATAGATAATAATAAGGTATTTGAGGTAGATATGTACATGAAGGCAGGGTAAAGTGACTAGGCATCAGGATAGATAATAATAAGGTATTTGAGGTAGATATGTACATGAAGGCAGGGTAAAGTGACTAGGCATCAGGATAGATAATAATAAGGTATTTGAGGTAGATATGTACATGAAGGCAGGGTAAAGTGACTAGGCATCAGGATAGATAATAATAAGGTATTAGAGGTAGATATGTACATGAAGGCAGGGTAAAGTGACTAGGCATCAGGATAGATAATAATAAGGTATTTGAGGTAGATATGTACATGAAGGCAGGGTAAAGTGACTAGGCATCAGGATAGATAATAATAAGGTATTTGAGGTAGATATGTACATGAAGGCAGGGTAAAGTGACTAGGCATCAGGATAGATAATAATAAGGTATTTGAGGTAGATATGTACATGAAGGCAGGGTAAAGTGACTAGGCATCAGGATAGATAATAATAAGGTATTTGAGGTAGATATGTACATGAAGGCAGGGTAAAGTGACTAGGCATCAGGATAGATAATAATAAGGTATTAGAGGTAGATATGTACATGAAGGCAGGGTAAAGTGACTAGGCATCAGGATAGATAATAATAAGGTATTTGAGGTAGATATGTACATGAAGGCAGGGTAAAGTGACTAGGCATCAGGATAGATAATAATAAGGTATTTGAGGTAGATATGTACATGAAGGCAGGGTAAAGTGACTAGGCATCAGGATAGATAATAATAAGGTATTTGAGGTAGATATGTACATGAAGGCAGGGTAAAGTGACTAGGCATCAGGATAGATAATAATAAGGTATTTGAGGTAGATATGTACATGAAGCCAGGGTAAAGTGACTAGGCATCAGGATAGATAATAATAAGGTATTTGAGGTAGATATGTACATGAAGGCAGGGTAAAGTGACTAGGCATCAGGATAGATAATAATAAGGTATTTAAGGTAGATATGTACATGAAGGCAGGGTAAAGTGACTAGGCATCAGGATAGATAATAATTAGATTAAAATAAAGAACAAAGTAGCAGCAGCAAATGATGAGTGTAAAAGTGTGTGTGTATGTGCGTGTATGTGTATGTGTGTGTGTTTGTGTTGTCGGTATGCGTGTGTGTGTGTGTGTGTATGTAGTGTCTCTGAATTTGTGTGGGTTTTGTGTAAAAGTGTCTGGATGATGTTGTGTGATAGAGTGTGTATATGGTGTATACATTCTTGCGAGTGTGCATAGAGGCAGTGCAAGATGGAGTCAGTGCAGATAGTCTGGGGAACCATTAAAGACATTGAATCACAGTTGCTTTGTTTATGACCCACAGATGGCAAGTCAATAACACTGATTTGGATGACACAGAACTATGTCCCCATCCAAAACGTGTAATCACCCCATCCAGATGCACACACGCACACACAGGCACGGACACACGCACACACAGGCACACACAGACATAGGCACAGGCACAGGCACAGGCACAGACACACAGATACAGGCACGCACACACGCACACACAGGCACAGGCACAGACACACAGACACAGGCACAGGCACAGCCACAGACGACACAGGCACAAACGACACAGACACATGCACACACACACGCACACGCACAAACAGACATAGGCACAGACACACAGACACAGACACAGACACACACACACACACACACACACACACACACACACACACACACACACACACACACACACACACACACACACACACACACACACACACACACACACACACACACACACACACACACACACACACACACACATACACACAGCAGAGATATAGTCATGTGAATGTTCATCTCTCTCATGAAACCTGACAGGATATTTTCCACTACTCTATTGGACGGAGGTGGATCAGCATAGGCAATCAATTGGCTCAGCCTCCAGACTAATGAAAATCCAACTGAAGACCAACAGGCCTGTGTGTGTGTGTTTGTGTGTGAGTGTGTGTGCGTGCTTGCACGCGTGTGTGTGGGTGAGTAAGTGAGAGACTCTCTGTGAGAGACTCTCTGTCTGTCTGTCTGTCTGTCTGTCTGTCTGTCTGTCTGTCTGTCTGTCTGTCTGTCTGTCTGTCTGTCTGTCTGTCTGTCTGTCTGTCTGTCTGTCTGTAGAGAGAGAGAGAGAGAGAGAGAGAGAGAGAGAGAGAGAGAGAGAGAGAGAGAGAGAGAGAGAGAGAGAGAGAGAGAGAGAGAGAGAGAGAGAGAGAGAGAGAGACAGCGAGTGTGTGTTTGCATGCATGTATGTGTGACAGAGTGTGACATGTCACACTGAAGGACAGATTGTCACCAATCAATAATCAAAGCAGAGTGTCACGTTGCAAACAACAGTCCACAATGCCCTCCAGTGCTGCTATACTTGACTGTGGCTATATCCCAAATGGGTCACACGTAGTGCACTATCTAGTGAATAGGCTGCCATTTGGGACGCAGCCTGTGTTAAGAATCTGTGGCAGGAATACAGTCTTTGATGGACGTGCTACTGTACATAATCAAACCCTTATTCCTCACTAGACATTTGACTTCTATTATCAGGAGGCTCCAGATCCTATCCAAGGGAGTCATATGAGGTGATGACATTTGGACCGCTGACAGGCAGTCAGGATAGTATTACAGTAAATCATGGAAGATCTAAGTTGATTTTGGTTTAGCAGACTGACACGCACACGTGCACAGAATAGCCTATTCATATTGAGTGAGATGTTTTTTAGAGAGGGAAGTGTTCAGAGACCTTTGTTAGGGGTGAGCTGAGGATATCTCGTTATTTACAGGAACAGGGTTGGAGTTAAAAGATACAGGACGGTAGCTCTCCAGGAACAGGGTTGGAGTTAAAACATACAGGACAGTAACTCTCCAGGAACAGGGTTGGAGTTAAAACATACAGGACGGTAACTCTCCAGGAACAGGGTTGGAGTTAAAACATACAGGACAGTAACTCTCCAGGAACAGGGTTGGAGTTAAAACATACAGGACGGTAACTCTCCAGGAACAGGGTTGGAGTTAAAACATACAGGACAGTAACTCTCCAGGAACAGGGTTGGAGTTAAAAGATACAGGACGGTAGCTCTCCAGGAACAGGGTTGGAGTTAAAACATACAGGACAGTAACTCTCCAGGAACAGGGTTGGAGTTAAAAGATACAGGACAGTAACTCTCCAGGAACAGGGTTGGAGTTAAAAGATACAGGACAGTAACTCTCCAGGAACAGGGTTGGAGTTAAAACATACAGGACGGTAACTCTCCAGGAACAGGGTTGGAGTTTAAACATACAGGACAGTAACGCTCCAGGAACAGGGTTGGAGTTAAAACATACAGGACAGTAACTCTCCAGGAACAGGGTTGGAGTTAAAACATACAGGACAGTAACTCTCCAGGAACAGGGTTGGAGTTAAAACATACAGGACGGTAACTCTCCAGGAACAGGGTTGGAGTTAAAACATACAGGACAGTAACTCTCCAGGAACAGGGTTGGAGTTAAAACATACAGGACAGTAACTCTCCAGGAACAGGGTTGGTGACCCCTGCCCTAGGGCCTATAGGCACTTGTGTAGATCTGAAAGGATCTGATACGTGTAAATACTTCATGTGGTCAGTAACAATTCCTGGCAATATGTATGAACATTTTGGTAATAGCTCCAACTTACACGAATATTTTCTCATTAGCTTTTTCGACAATGTTTCTAGATCTACATGTGCCAAGGGAGTAAAGGCGTCAACATGCTTCAGTTCGGCTGGTGCCTAACTAGGCAAACCGGCTAGGCGTACCGAACGAGTGTGCTCCCATTGTCACGACTTCCGCCGAAGTCGGCTCCTCTCCTTGTTCGGGCGGCGTTCGGCGATCGACGTCACCGGCTTTCTCGCCATCGCCGCTCCATTTTTCATATTTCCATTTGTTTTGTCTTGTTCCATACACACCTGGTTTTCATTCCCCTACATGTCTTTGTGTGAAATTGTTTTATGTTATGTGTGTATTGTCACGCGCCAGACTTTTCTTTATGTTCCGTGTTTTGGGCATGTTTATGTACTTATGTGCTTTCGTTTGGACCGGAATAAAAAGTGCGCCTGTTAACTACACTCTGCTCTCCTGCACCTGACTTCGCCTCCAGTACACACCAATAACACCCATACTCCTTTAAAACACCTTCACTTGAAAAACGAGTACTAGAAATAGTATGGTTTGTCCACCTCAAAATAGTCAGAATTATTCTAAGATAATTCAAGAAATCTGTCATAAATTTTGCCAAAGAGATCTTAGTTGCGCAATTTTACATCTAACTAAGATGTTAGCATGAAAACGATTTGTCTCACGTTGAAGAATCCCTACTGTTGACCAATCACCATCGGAGGGGTGTAGACTTCGGCTACCGACTTCGACTTGCTTCGAGAAAAAATGTAGTGCACACGAACAGCCGAAGACCTTTGCCCGAAGACCAAAACAGACAAAGACATCACAAAATGTTGTCATAATAAATGCACTAACTGTTCCGAACTGTTTCAGGTGTAATGCATGCGGACGCCTTAAGAGAGGGAGGAGTAGGGGTCGATTTGGGATAAGGCAGTGGTGGATATTATTGTCCACTTTAATGTTCCATCTTATTCCCCATCTTAAAACCCAGCTGACCTCTAACCTCTTAGAGCTGATTGAGGACTGTTTTTATTGGCTAAGATCCACAGTATGAGATTGGTTCTCTCATTGAGATTGGTTCTCTCATTGAGATTGGTTCTCTCATTGAGATTGGTTCTCTCATTGAGATTGGTTCTCTCATTGAGATTGGTTCTCTCATATTCATTGTGAAAGATGCACAATGCCAGAAAGAAAGAAGCCTATTTCGCAGAAAGAGGTAGAAAAAGCATCTCAAGTATTGCATTTCAATTTAAGAATAACTTTCTGTGAAAGCTTCTGTTGGAATGTGAAGATAATACATTAAAGCCTTTCAAAAATGATTTTCTAAACAAGAAGATTGCCTTGAGCATCCTTGAGAAAAAAGTAAGCTCTGAACCTATTCAATGTGTTTCCGTGGCAAAGTGGTGAATGTTTTTTTTTTAAAGGGTTTCCTCGAAACAAAGTAATGTTTTCTCTTTCCTTTCTGTTTTTCTGTGAAGGACTGAGTCAGAAGCAGTATCACTGATATGCAAGCCTGGGGCCACTCACAAACCAAAGACAACCAGACATGTGAAACATACTGCTACCCTAAAAGCTACCCTTTTCTGAAACGACTGTATTAGACAAATTTCGACTGTATTATAGACTGCATGGGGTGTTACAGGAGAGTTGTGTTACTAAGGGAAGTACATGGGCAGTGACAGAATGAATAGAAAGCAGCCAATATGAAATTGTATTACCGTCACATATCATTGGCTAACTGACTTCCTGCACTCTTAGAAAAAAAGTGCTACCTGGAACCTAAAAGGGTTCTTCGGCTGTCCCCATAGGAGAACCCTTTGAAGAACCCTTTTTGGTTCCAGGTAGAACACTTTTGGGTTCAAGGTAGAACCATTTCCACAAAGGGTTCTACCAGAAACCAAAAAGGGTTCTCATATGGAACAGCCAAAGCACCATTTTGGAACATTTTTTTCTAAGATTGTAGGACAGACCATAAAAGCACATCCCACTGGGCACAGAGGTCAATTCAACGTCTATTCCACATTGGTTCAACGTAATTCCATTGAAATGATGCGGAAAAAACGTTGATTCAACCAGTGTGTGACCAGCGAGAAAGCACTGATCATTTCTTTACATTCCAGTGAAGAGGGACTCCGGGATGCTGGCCTTCTAGGCAGAGATGCAGAGAAAAAGCTATATCTCAGACTGACCAATAAAAAGAAAAGATTAAAATAGGCAAAAGAACACAGAGGAACTCTGCCTAGAAGGCCAGCATCCCGGAGTCGCCTCTTCACTGTTGATGTTGAGACTGTTGTTTTGCGGGTACCACTTAATGAAGCTGCCAGTTGAGGACTTGTGAGGCGTCTGTTTCTCAAACTAGACACTCTAATGTACTTGTCCTCTTGCTCAGTTGTGCACCGTGGCCTCCCACTCCTCTTTCTATTTTGGTTAGAGCCAGTTTGCGCTCTTCTGTGAAGGGAGTAGTACACAGTGTTGTACAAGATGTTCAGTTTCTTGGAAATTTCTCGCATGGAATAGCCTTCATTTCTCAGAACAAGAATAGACTGACGAGTTTCAGAAGAAAGTTATTTGTTTCTGGACATTTTGAGCCTGTAATCGAACCCACAAGTGCTGATGCTCCAGATACTCAACTAGTCTAAAGAGGCCAGCTTTATTGTTGTGCTAACATAATTGCAAAAGGGTTTTCTAATGATCAATTAGCCTTTTAAAATTATAAACTTGGATTAGCTAACACAATGTGCCATTGGAACACAGGAGTGATGGTTGCTGATAATGAGCCTCTGTACACCTATGTAGATATTCCATTTTAAAAATCAGCTGTTTCCAGCTACAATAGTCATTTACAACATTAACAATGTCTACACTGTATTTCCGATAAATTTGATGTTATTTTAATGGACAAAAAATGTGCTTTTCTTTCAAAAACAAGGACATTTCTAAGTGACCCCAAACTTCTGAATTGTAGTGTACAGTTAGTTACATTAAACTGGTTAAAATAGCAGGGGTTCACATGTCTGCATATTTTTGCTCTGCAAATACACAGGATCCTCATTTTGTGTAGCTAATTGTAGTTCTTGCTTTACACATTTGCTGTTCTCACCCACACGCAACCAACCAGGGATCTGTATGGGTTTTGTGTGGCAGGAATAAGTTGAGAGGTTCTGGCCCATGGACAAACACACATAGGCACTCACACATACACACAAGCCATCCTCCCCTCTGATCCCTGTGCATCTCCGGAGCAACGTCTAAGAATTATGAGAAACTATTCTCTGTTCAAATGGAACACTAGTGCCACAGCTGCAGTACCAGAACATAGTGACACATAGCCCAGCAGCTCCCCTGTGCACCCGTAAAAAGTGTCCCCCAGTTTGTGCCAGGCACAACAGCACCATGGTGATGATAGCTAACATGACTCAGCTCGGTCCATTGTCAAACTTGGCAGAGAAGGAGTCAATCCTATGATAAGGGAATGGAAAGAAGCACACAGCGTTTGATATCTCCCCTCTTTTTGAGCGTTTCTGGCAGTGTAAAAACCAGTGGTCTTTGAAATGAACCATTAAAGGGGCAATCAGCAGTAGAAACTACCAATATTTCTGTTAAAAAAGCTGAGGGATGGGGCTGGAGAGTTGTAATGAATTAAAATCATAAACAGAGCTATGGATTCAAGGACTGACCATCCATGATATCCACATTATAGTTTTAACCATGTTTTAAGGCTATATCGTGTTTGTTTACATTTACATTGTTGACAAACATTGGAGTAAAACAATCTTATATTTTGGGTTCTGATGGGTTACAACAGTTGATCTAAGCTCATGAGTCATTTATATGTTATATTTTTCAAGAATCAATGGGTACATATCAGTCCAAAAATGGATGTAGCAACTGCTGATTGCCCCTTTCAATGCAAAGTGGCTCCCTAAGCGTCCATGACTAACTTCTGAGTGGGTTTTTTGGTGGCTCCCTAAGCGTCCATGACTAACTTCTGAGTGGGTTTTTGGTGGCTCCCTAAGCGTCCATGACTAACTTCTGAGTGGGTTTTTGGTGGCTCCCTAAGCGTCCATGACTAACTTCTGAGTGGGTTTTTGGTGGCTCCCTAAGCGTCCATGACTAACTTCTGAGTGGGTTTTTGGTGGCTCCCTAAGCGTCCATGACTAACTTCTGAGTGGGTTTTTGGTGGCTCCCTAAGCGTCCATGACTAACTTCTGAGTGGGTTTTTGGTGGCTCCCTAAGCGTCCATGACTAACTTCTGAGTGGGTTTTTGGTGGCTCCCTAAGCGTCCATGACTAACTTCTGAGTGGGTTTTTGGCCGGACGGTGTGCCAGTTTTCGCTTCTTATTTTCTGGCTGTTTTGGAATGGAATGACATCTTCACATCGTTACATAAACAAACAACCGCTATTTTGTTTCTCTCAAGTCAAGTGGATGGCAGCCAGGCAGTCACTGACCCTAGATGGATCCAGTTTTATCTCCTATAGGGAATAGGGCTCAAAAGTAGTGCACTATATAGAGAATAAGGATTAAATGTAATGTACTTTATAGGGATGAAACGTAATGCACTATATAGGGAATAGGGCTCAAAAGTAGTGCACTCACTCACTCACACACACACACACACACACACACACACAAACACACACACACACACACACACACTTAAACACCCGCACACACACCTCACAATCCCCTGGATCCACTCTGATGATTTCCACCCCTGTTTTGCAACTAACTGAAGTTTAGGGTGTAGACAAGTTCATCCGGCGTTAAACGACTCTGTTTTTAGTATCTTATAATATATAATATTAGTAGTCAGTGCCTCTATGTGCTTCATAAACACCTAGACGCTACGCATCTTCAACAGCCTGCTATGAGCTCATCATGCGTAGACGTGCTCCAATTACTGACAATATCCTCCTGATGAAAATAAACAGATTTAATTACAAAGCATTATAATCATCAGATCCCTGTTTTCACATATTACAGTTTATAACAGCTAGAATATAACACTAGTGGTTATGTCAGGGAGGAGGACGTGTGTGTGTATGTGTGTATGTGTGTGTATGTATGTTTGTATGTGTATGTGTTTATGTGTGTGTGTGTATGTGTGTGTATGTGTGTATGTGTGTGTGTGTGTCCAGTAGAACAAGGAATCGTTTGAGCTCTATTCTTTACAGTTCTATCTGAAACATTCTGAATGCTTCACCAAATATACCACAGCCCTCCAGAATGGGTATTTGAACGTTTTTTAAAATGTTTTCCGAACGTTACAGGTTCTCTTGGCACAAAGGGAACCACATAACCAGTAGGGCGCTGCTTCCTCACCTGGTACGTCGTTCAGACATCCTAGTACAGGTGTGCTGGGTAGGAACACTCCTCCACTTCTTAGCCTCCACCACCATACCCTCCGCATCCACCAGCCCAAAGCCATACAGGTGACTCACTGAGAGAGAGGGAGGGGTGGAGCGAGAGAGAGAGAGGGAGAGATGAAGAGGAGTTAGACCTGTGTCTAAATGGATGAGTGAAGCTTCTAAAGAGAATGCTGCCCTAAATTATTACATTCCATCTTTCTTTCATTTCGGGGGTGGGCAGGGGGGGGAAGCAGGGCAGGGGGGGAAGCAGGGCAGGGGGGGAAGCAGGGCAGGTGGGGAAGCAGGGCAGGGGGGGAAGCAGGGCAGGGGGGGAAGCAGGGCAGGTGGGGAAGCAGGGCAGGGGGGGAAGCAGGGCAGGGGGGAAGCAGGGCAGGGGGGGAAGCAGGGCAGGGGGGGGAAGCAGGGCAGGGGGGGAAGCATATCCTGAACTGCTGTGACTACTACACAGCTGATGATGGATTTATATGAAACTGTCACGCCCTGACCTTAGTTATCTTTGTTTTCTTTATTATTTTGGTTAGGTCAGGTTGTGACGAGGGTGGTATGTGTGTTTTTGTCTGGTCTAGGGTTTTTGTATGTCTAGGTTGTGTGTGTAGTCTAGGCATACGTAGGTCTATGGTGGCCTGGATTGGTTCCCAATCAGAGGCAGCTGTTTATCGTTGTCTCTGATTGGGGATCCTATTTAGGTTGCCATTTTCCACTTTGGTTTGTCGGTGATTGTCTATGTTGATGTTGCATGTCTGCACTCGTTATTATTAGCGTCACGGTCGTTTGTTATTTTGTATAGTTTGAAATAGCTTGTTTCGGTGTTCTTTCGTTGTCATTAAATAAGATGTATTCACATCACGCTGCGCTTTGGTCTCCTCACTACGACGATCATGACAGAAACAGTTAAACTGTTACACCTTCCTCTCCAGGTGAAGTGATAAGAGGTACCAGCCCTAATCAAACACACACACTCACACGTACATACACACCCACTCAGCCCTACAGTGTGCCTTGTGAGTCGAAGGCGAGCAATTACTTTGAAATCATAAACCAACATCATAAACCAACTGCTGGAACAGAACAAATATGTGCAATGGCTGAGGGATCTCTGAATGCTGAGGGATCTCTGAATGCTGGGGGATCTCTGAATGCTGAGGGATCTCTGAATGCTGAGGGATCTCTGAATGCTGAGGGATCTCTGAATGGTGGGGGATCTCTGAATGCTGGAGGATCTCTGAATGCTGGGGGATCTCTGAATGCTGAGGGATCTCTGAATGCTGAGGGATCTCTGAATGCTGGGGGATCTCTGAATGCTGAGGGATCTCTGAATGCTGGGGGATCTCTGAATGCTGAGGGATCTCTGAATGGTGGGGGATCTCTGAATGATGGGGGATCTCTGAATGGTGGGGGATCTCTGAATGCTGAGGGATCTCTGAATGCTGGGGGATCTCTGAATGCTGAGGGATCTCTAAATGCTGGGGGATCTCTGAATGCTGGGGGATCTCTGAATGGTGGGGGATCTCTGAATGCTGAGGGATCTCTGAATGCTGGGGGATCTCTGAATGCTGGGGGATCTCTGAATGCTGGGGGATCTCTGAATGCTGGGGGATCTCTGAATGGTGGGGGATCTCTGAATGCTGGGGGATCTCTAAATGCTGGGGGATCTCTGAATGCTGTGGGATCTCTGAATGCTGGGGGATCTCTGAATGCTGGGGGATCTCTAAATGCTGGGGGATCTCTGAATGCTGAGGGATCTCTGAATGCTGAGGGATCTCTGAATGCTGTGGGATCTCTGAATGCTGGGGGATCTCTAAATGCTGGGGGATCTCTGAATGCTGAGGGATCTCTGAATGCTGAGGGATCTCTGAATGCTGGGGGATCTCTGAATGCTGGGGGATCTCTGAATGCTGGGGGATCTCTGAATGCTGGGGGATCTCTGAATACTGGGGGATCTCTGCTTGGGATCTGCTGGGGACCAAGTTAACGAACACTGCCATACAGTATATGACAGTGGAGGCTGGTGGAGGAAAAATGTCTGTCCTCCCCATCTCTCCCTCCACCAGCCTCCACTGGTACAGGAGGAGTCCATTGTACTGTAGCTACCTCTGTGTCCGGCTGCGTTGGTCTCCCAGTCGTTGGCCTTCAGGTGGACAGGCCTGGACGTCTTGACCAGCAGGTGCTGGATATCTCTCCAGCTGACCAATGGGCTGGAACAACATACATAAATATGTTGCTGCGTGCCCTGATGAACACGACCCAATACTTAAAGTTTTCTTGACTTAGCTTGTGGTTTGTGCCCAGGTCTTAAGAAAATCACAAAGAAAAGAAATGACAGCTGTTTACCCATATTCTTTCCTTGTACAGTATGGCCAAAAGTAGAACACTATAGAAATAAGTCAAATGTATTTGCACAAGTCATGTCCCTAACAATTCACTCACAAATAGTTTGACGTTTTACTTAATTTAAATCATTTAGAAGATCAATTCGCTCTTTTAAATCTGATGTAGAGCGATCAAATTAAATGTACCCCATTCTGCAGTCATATCATTGTGTATCATTATCTAATTGTGTATTAAGCACGTAATTAGAGCAGTAAAAATACATGTTTTGTCATACCCGTGATCTACCACGGCTGTCAGCCTGTCAGCATTCAGGGCTCGAACCACCCAGTTTATAATTGGGTATTAAGCACATAGTGTATATCCAGGGCTCCTCCCACTGTCTAGGGGACAACTATGAGCTACATCACCCAGTAACAGCAGTAAGATAGAACACCATTAACACATCTAGTTAGTATTCCATCTATTATTATCTTCAATTATTCTCTGTTATCTACAGATGTGGGAATAGTCTAATAGTCCCTGATCCACAGGTGCAGAGCTGCTGAAGGTCTGAACACAAATCACCCCTGCTACTACCTGAGTTCCTCAAATGTGTGTGCGTTTGGCGTGCGTTTGGCGTGCGTTTGGCGTGCGTTTGGCGTGCGTGCCAAAACATCCCATGAACCATTCTCCTAAAAGAATGTGGACCCTGAAAAGGGATGTCCTTCCACAGTAATGAACCAGTTATGAGAAAAACGCCACTATGTTGAGACTCCAGAGTCTGTGCAACGTCAAGATAAGACCTCCTTGACAGGACAGATGTCACTGAAAGGTCTAATCAGACAGACAGACAGACAGACAGACAGACAGACAGACAGACAGACAGACAGACAGACAGACAGACAGACAGACAGACAGACAGACAGACAGACAGACAGACAGACAGACAGACAGACAGACAGACAGACAGACAGATAGATAGATAGATAGATAGATAGATAGATAGATAGATAGATAGATAGATAGATAGATAGATAGATAGATAGATAGATGACATAATGAGCCAGGAGAGAGAGAGGAAGAGGGATAAAGAGAAAGAGAAAGGGAGTCGGAAAAAGAAAGAAATCTAAACAGATGGACAGTAAACAGAAGTGAGAAAAGAGGGATGGAGGGATAGGGTAGAGAGAGAAAGAGGGATGGAGGGATAGGGTAGAGAGAGAAAGAGGGATGGAGGGATAGGGTAGAGAGAGAAAGAGGGATGGAGGGAGGGATAGGGTAGAGAGAGAAAGAGGGATGGAGGGATAGGGTAGAGAGAGAGAGGGATGGAGGGAGGGATAGGGTAGAGAGAGAGGGTTGGAGGGATAGGGTAGAGAGAGAAAGAGGGATGGAGGGATAGGGTAGAGAGAGAGAGAGATGGAGGGATAGGGTAGAGAGAAAGAGGGATGGAGGGATAGGGTAGAGAGAGAAAGAGGGATGGAGGGAGGTATAGGGTAGAGAGAGAGGGATGGAGGGATAGGGTAGAGAGAGAGAGGGATGGAGGGATAGGGTAGAGAGAGAGGGTTGGAGGGAGGGATAGGGTAGAGAGAGAAAGAGGGATGGAGGGAGGGATAGGGTAGAGAGAGAGGGATGGAGGGATAGGGTAGAGAGAGAGAGGGATGGAGGGATAGGGTAGAGAGAGAGGGTAGAGAGAGAGGGATAGGGTAGAGAGAAAGAGGGATGGAGGGATAGGGTAGAGAGAGAGAGATGGAGGGATAGGGTAGAGAGAGAGAGGGATGGAGGGATAGGGTAGAGAGAAAGAGGGATGGAGGGATAGGGTAGAGAGAGAGGGATGGAGGGATAGGGTAGAGAGAGAGGGTTGGAGGGATAGGGTAGAGAGAGAGGGTTGGAGGGAGGGATAGGGTAGAGAGAGAAAGAGGGATGGAGGGACAGGGTAGAGAGAGAGAGGGGTGGAGGGACAGGGTAGAGAGAGAGAGGGGTACTGACTTGGCCTCCAGAGCGAGAGCGATGACCCCAGCCACCATGGGAGCTGACACAGAGGTGCCAGTGTGGCCATCAGTACAGCGCTGCCGCAGGTCTGTGGTCAGCTGGCAGAAGGGAAAACGACAGAGATTACATCTTATTCACTCATCATCCTTCTTTACATTCATTTCTTCTTGAGTTAGAATGGCTGTCGCAAAGACTGACACAGAAATGTGTTCCCTGAACCACACAATGCACTGTACAACCAGTTGCCTGTTGAGACACACCGAACTATATCAATACAACATACATTCTATTTACAGTAATATTTACAGTTATTTACAGTAGTGATGACATAATAATGCCTAAGTACAGGAACTTGTTTTTTGGCATCTTGGGTTATGTCCTAATACTCTTATGCAGCTTCCTTTTCTTGTTCCCTTTGCCACTACACTCTCACTCACATATGACATTCTCACAAATCAATAGTAATGACGGCAAGGAGACAGCAATGAGTGGAGGCTATTTCGGACTCTTGGCGAGGAAAGACCAATTGACTGTTAACTGGATGCCGGAGCAGGGAGCACATAGCCAAGGCTTGTTAAAGTACATGACAGATGGGTGAGGGGAGAAGGGCAGAGAGTAGGTCTCCTTGTGGTAACCCCACCACCAGGAGGAGTAGCTGCTGCAGCGGCTAATGGGGATCCTAATAAATACCAAATACCATCACTGCCCTACCATGTGTACTGGGCTGGGGCCACAGGTTCAGCTTCTGCTAAACTCAGTAAATATTATTCTCAATTTGGTCCCTGTAAAACTAACCAGGACCTCAGTGTTGGCCTAGACCATAGGCAGGGGAGGGGGCAGCGAGAGGTACAGGATCTACAGCCCCAGGGGGCTGTATCAAGCGTCTTGACAAATATGGCCCCTGAGCCCAGGAGGCCAGAGCCCCACCCAGAGTTATCAGGGCCTTAAAGGGATAGTTCACCCAAATTACAAAATTGCATATTACATTTTGTTTCTTTACCTTGAAAGCAGTAAATGAGAAACAGCAAGACACAATTGTTTTTGTTTACCTGTTGCCCTGCTACCAACCTCTAATATTTGCATTTTGAGATGATTGGACCAGATTTGTTTTTACCACGGTATGCCGCGCTCTTTAAAGGATACTGCTACTTTGGGATACATTGACTGTTATAGGTTTGTTAGAAAAAGCTTATGTTAGCATTTAGTGGTAATGGCTATGTATACCAAACCTAAGTGTGGATTTACGTCTCCTTGTCCCTCTTGTCCCTGGACTGCTTTCAAGTTAAGGAAACACATTTATAAGTTTGTAATTTTAAAGAATTGTTAAGGGAGTTAAACAAGCAGTTTGATAAAAAAGTAGCGCGGCCAGGCGGGTCATGTTTCAATAGACGCATGACTCGACCTTCGCCTCTCCCGAGCCCATACGGGAGTTGTACTGGTCTCTCCCGAGCCCATACGGGAGTTGTACTGGTCTCTCCCGAGCCCATACGGGAGTTGTACTGGTCTCTCCCGAGCCCATACGGGAGTTGTACTGGTCTCTCCCGAGCCCATACGGGAGTTGTACTGGTCTCTCCCGAGCCCATACGGGAGTTGTACTGGTCTCTCCCGAGCCCATACGGGAGTTGTACTGGTCTCTCCCGAGCCCATACGGGAGTTGTACTGGTCTCTCCCGAGCCCATACGGGAGTTGTACTGGTCTCTCCCGAGCCCATACGGGAGTTGTACTGGTCTCTCGCTCGAGCCCATACGGGAGTTGTACTGGTCTCTCTCCCGAGCCCATACGGGAGTTGTACTGGTCTCTCCCGAGCCCATACGGGAGTTGTACTGGTCTCTCCCGAGCCCATACGGGAGTTGTACTGGTCTCTCCCGAGCCCATACGGGAGTTGTACTGGTCTCTGCCGAGCCCATACGGGAGTTGTACTGGTCTCTGCCGAGCCCATACGGGAGTTGTACTGGTCTCTCTCTGCTGAGCCCATACGGGAGTTGTACTGGTCTCTCCCGAGCCCATACGGAAGTTCTACTGGTCTCTGCCGAGCCCATACGGGAGTTGTACTGGTCTCTGCCGAGCCCATACGGGAGTTGTACTGGTCTCTCCCGAGCCCATACGGGAGTTGTACTGGTCTCTCTCGAGCCCATACGGGAGTTGTACTGGTCTCTCCCGAGCCCATACGGGAGTTGTACTGGTCTCTCCCGAGCCCATACGGGAGTTGTACTGGTCTCTGCCGAGCCCATACGGGAGTTGTACTGGTCTCTGCCGAGCCCATACGGGAGTTGTACTGGTCTCTCCCGAGCCCATACGGGAGTTGTACTGGTCTCTCCCGAGCCCATACGGGAGTTGTACTGGTCTCTGCCGAGCCCATACGGGAGTTGTACTGGTCTCTGCCGAGCCCATACGGGAGTTGTACTGGTCTCTGCCGAGCCCATACGGGAGTTGTACTGGTCTCTCCAGAGCCCATACGGGAGTTGTACTGGTCTCTGCCGAGCCCATACGGGAGTTGTACTGGTCTCTGCCGAGCCCATACGGGAGTTGTACTGGTCTCTGCCGAGCCCATACGGGAGTTGTACTGGTCTTTGCCGAGCCCATACGGGAGTTGTACTGGTCTCTGCCGAGCCCATACGGGAGTTGTACAGTAGCGATGAGCCAAGGTCGTAATTCGGGGAGAATTATTATTTTTTAAATACACTTGAGGCCATACCACCCTGAACACGCCTGATATTTTCTGATCTCAGTAGCTCCGCGGAGTCGGGCCTGGTTAGTACTTGGATGGGAGACAGCCTGGGAATACCTGGTGCTGTAAACTAAAATAAATACAAATAAAAACTCTAGCCTATGCCTCCACCAATCCACTACTTTCAGATTTGTGGAATGTAGTGAACACCCCCCTGACATTTAATTTAACTAGCATCCATCAATATAGCATCTCTAAACACAGACCTATCTATATTTTGTCCAAGTTTCCACCCACAAAATACTCACTATCTGTTTTATCTCTACCTGTAAGCCAGCAAAACATTTGAATTTTATGAAAATTCAATGAACTACTTCCAGTGCCTTCAGAAAGTATTCAACCCCTTGACTAATTCCACATGTTGTTGTGTTACAGCCTGAATTCAACATGTATTTCATTAAAAAAATACCTGACCCATCTAAAACAATACCCCATAATGACAAAGTGAAAACACGTTTTTAGAAATTTTGGGCCTGGTTAGTACTTGGATGGGAGACGGCGTGGGAATACCAGGTGCCGTAAGCAAAAAATATATATTTATATCTAATAATTGTTTTGCAAATGTATTGAAAATGAAATACAGAAATATCTCATTTACATACAGTCAAAAGTTTGGTCACAACTACTCATTCAAAGGTTTTTCGTGATTTTTACTATTTTCTACATTGTAGAATAGTGAAGACATCAAAACTATGAAATAACACATATGGAATCATGTAGTAACCGAAAAAGTGTTAAACAAATCAAAATATATTTTATATATGAGATTCTTTAAAGTAGCCACCCTTTGTCTTGATGACAGCTTTGCACACTCTTGGTATTCTCTCAACCAGCTTCATGAGGTAGTCACCTGGAATGAATTTCAATTAACAAGTGTGCCTTGTTAAAAGTGAATTTGTGGAATTGCTTTCCTTCTTAATCTTGGTAAGCAACTCCAGTGTGTATTTGGCCTTGTGTTTTAGGTTATTGTCCTTAATTTGTCCCCAGTGTCTGTTGGAAAGCAGACTGAACAAGGTTTTCCTCTAGGATTTTGCCTGTGCTTAGCTCTATTCTGTTTATTTTTATCCTATAAAATCCTTAGTCGTTGGTGATGACAAGCATACCCATAAAATGATGCAGCCACCACCTTGCTTGAAAATATGAAGAGTGGTACTCAGTGACGTGTGCTGGATTTGCCCAAAACATAACACTTAGTATTCAGGACATAAAGTGAATTTCTTAGCCAATTTTTTGGCAGTTTTACTTTAGTACCTTATTCCAAACAGGATGTACAGGCTTCCTTCTTTTCACTCTGTCATTTAGGTTAGTATTGTGGAGTAATTACAATGTTGTTGATCGATCCTCAGTTTTCTCCTATCCCAGCCATTTAAACTCTGTGACTGTTTTAAAGTCACCATTGGCCTCATGGTGAAATCCCTGAGCGGTTTCCTTCCTCTCCGGCAACTGAGTTAGGAAGGACGCCTGTATCTTTGTAGTGACTGGGTGTATTGATATACCATCCAATGTGTAATTAATAACTTCACCATGCTCAAAGGGCTGTTCAATGTCTGCTTTTTTTAAACCCATCTACCAATAAGTACCCTTCTTTGTGAAGCATTAGAAAACCTCCCTGGTCTTGATGGTTGAATCTGTTTGAAATTCACTTCTCAGCTGAGGGACCTTAGAGATAATTGTATGTGTGTGATACTGAGATGAGGTAGTCATTCAAAAATCTTCTTAAACACTATTATTGCACAGAGACTGAGTCCATGCAACTTATGTGACTTGGTCAGCATACCTCTCCTCTCTCAAGCACAAGCCTGGCTAAATATTAGCCTTGTCCAGTAGCAACCTTTCCTCATTAAAATGGATGGTGGATATTTGTTAAAAAGAGCAAAAGAAACAGCACATTTGAGCTGTGTCCAAGTTGTTGACGCTGTCATAATTCCAGTAAGAGGAGGCCATCTCTGTGTAGTTGGGGGAAAACAGTGTGTAGTTGATGGATGTGGCATGTCTGTGCTTTGGCAACGCTACACCATTCCCTTATCCCAGAGGACATCAAAAACATGATATGGGGATGGTGTTGTGAGTGTGTGTGTGTGTGAGTGTGTGTGTGTTTATGAATGCCAGAATGAATGATAGCATGTTTCTGAAAGAGAGTGTGTGTGCATGTGTTTGAGTCTGGCCACTGAACTGTATCATAGCATTCTGAATGTTAATCTGCTTAGATGGAAATGTACATTTGACAGAATGAAGGATGCCATAATAATGTGTACTAGCGTTCCTTGGCTTTTATGGTTTGTAACCCTGCAACTAAACAGCTTTCCTTCCATGGAAAAGCAGGCAAAGGCACACTTGATTTAAACATCAACACTCACCTCAAAACTCAACAATTTTCCTTTTGTAAAACTTGCCACGAAGAGCAGACCTCCAAGTACTAGGGCTTGCACTCACTCGCTCGCTCGCTCGCACGCACGCACGCACGCACGCACGCACGCACGCACGCACGCACGCACGCACGCACGCACGCACGCACGCACGCACACACGCACACACACACACACACACACACACACACACACACACACACACTTACTATCTTCCTGTCATAGAACTCCCCGCTGCTGTAGGTGGTGGCCAGTGTGGAGGAGCAGACCTCCAGGTACCAGGGCTTGTTGCCGTTCTCTGTGGTGCTGGAGATGGAGATGGTGTAGATGCTGTTGGTGTAGCCGTCACACGAACAGTGGTCACCCTGGCGACCGCCGTTCCCCGACGCCCAAACAAAGATGGATCCCAGACCCTTCCTGCCCTATTTGAGAGGGAGAGAGGGACAGATGTGAACAAAGATGGAGCCCAGACCCTTTAGGGCCCTGTTTGAGAGCGAGAGAGGGACAAATGTGAACAAAGATGGAGCCCAGACCCTTTAGGGCCCTGTTTGAGAGCGAGAGAGGGACAGATGTGAACAACTGAGCCAAACAGAGAAGATCCAAATCAAGCTGGGTTACTCATCCATCAAAGCTGTTGAGAAATACAACTTGAAAAGAAGATACCCGAGCCTGCACAGTTTGGTTCAGCACCATAGTGTGAAAAGGATATCAGTAGACATTGAAAGTTGATTTGAAAATCTCCATTGTAGATGGGCTTCGTACATCCCCCAAAGAACACTTTCTTCTCTTTGTTATGTAATGTGCTCTTAGCGCTCCACTGAATCAATGCAATCCATTTTTCAACAGAGTTGAGGCCCAGTTCAATACCACACAGCAATAAGGACCATTTCACTTTGTACTTCTGGGGGCGCTAAATAAGAAGTGGAATTACATTTCCTTATTCGTTTCATTTGAGTGACTCAGTTAAGTAGATTGATTTGCTCCAAAATACCTTTTGAAATCAAGTGCCTCATATTGAGATCCTGGTTCTGCCTAATCTAATTTGAGTGATGCAGTTCTGTACACTGATTTCAAAAGTTATTTTGGGCAAATCGTGTTCATCAAAGGCTGATATTCATGATGTTTTCTGATCAAAAGTTCCTCTGGTCAGGAGTAGTGCACTACATGGGAAATAGGGTGTAATTTGAGTTGCTCAAGTCAAAAGTAGTACACTAGGAAGGGAATGGAGGGTGTCATTGAAACACTTATGTAAGAAAGTAGTGCACTACAATTGGGTTTCATTTGATCAACTGTTTGGTCAAAAGTAGTGCACTATATGGCCCAACGGGGGTCATCAGTAGTGTACTATATGGCCCAACGGGGGTCATCAGTAGTGTACTATATGGCCCAACGGGGGTCATCAGTAGTGTACTATATGGCCCAACGGGGGTCATCAGTAGTGCACTATATGGCCCAGGGAATGGGGTGTCATCGAAGTAGTGCGCTACATTGGGCAATACACAGGGTGTGATTAGCTATAAACTAGGTTTCCATCCAATTGTCAACAAATTTCATGCGAATATTCTAAAATCCACATAAACAAAATATGCGCATTTTCCCACCAGTGGTGTATTTCCGCAAAAAAAGAATTGTTGCGTTATGAGTTAGTGTGCACAACATTTACTTTTTGCTTAAGTTTCAGGTATCCGATAAACATCTAAAGTTCAATGTGTTTCCATCACATTTTCAACTCTACAGAAAGTTTTATTACAAAAACTGTTGCGTTAAATAGCAAATGTGCCTCCTCTGGTCTTGGTGCTCTAGCCAACCGCTCACAGATACAGTGCAGGTAGGGGAGTCTCCATGATGAGATTATTATGGATAAGAATATAAACATTTGTCAAACGGCAGTCGAGCACCTATCATGTCTCCAGAATAAGACCCTTGATATTTAGTGGAAAGAAGCATCAAGCTCATCGTTGTGCACTTTCACCACCCTGTGAACTTCATAACTTATTTCATCTGTAGCCTAATAAACTACATGGTTTCCCGAGTTGTAGTGGGATGACCACACACCATATCATCATGTGACTCCAAGTTTACTTCCATATGATGGTTATTATATATATGTTTGCGCATAAAGGCGTTTCCACCAGCATTTCTCGCAAAATGAATTTTACCTGCACAAAAAGATCCCACCATGTCAAACGAACAGATGATCTGTTGGCATTCATAAAATTGTACCGAAACTTCCTGTTTCCAGCACAGCAGTCTTTTTTAATACTATATGACTTTACTCACTTAAAACTGTGGATGGAAACGTGGTTATAGACCATAATTCACCTTTTTGATGCCCATCTCGAAGGCCTGTTTGGCCAGAGGCCCTGGTCCGTCCACAGTCTTTCCATCGTCGTCAGGCCCCCAGCTGGCACTGTAGATGTCTATGTAGTCAGGTCTGATACCGAGGGACTTAGCCTCTACTACATCTGTCACATCACCATCCAGCATACGAATACCTGCTCACAGGTACACAACCAATATCAATCAACCAATCAATCAATAAAGAAATAAAACAATGTATCACTCAACCAATCAAATGCATTTATAAGTCACTTTTTTATCTTTGTCATAAAGTGTTTTACAATAACAAATATATTTGTGTCTAAAGGTGACTTGCCGTTTAAAAGAATGAGTCAGCGTATTTGTTTTGTTTGTGTGTGTTCAGCTTTAGTAACAGCTAGTCTACCTTGGGTCCCCTCAAAATCCACATGTTGGATAGTTGAGAGCCAGGATATTTTCACATAGCTTTGATAACGATTAGTCAGGTCAGTGATTACACCAAGGAAGGAAGTAAGGAAGGAAAGAAAGAAGGAAAGAACCAACCAACTAACCAAAAAACCAATAAATTAACGAACTAAGAAACTAACGAACCAACAAACGATGGCGCTTTATAGAATTGAAACAGAGCCAAAGGGTTTGAGGGGCAGAATTAAGATCACACTCTGGTAAACATGGTTATAATCAGAAGCCTTTGCTGCCAGCTGCCAGGCGACCGCTGAGTACTCAGAGAAAAGTGTGACCAATGTGAAACTATGCCGACACATTTATTCCCTTTACTGAAGCACAAAGACACAGTTTCACTCTTTTGTTTGGTTCAGCCCTCCTCTTCTGCTTTATCTTCCACTCTAAACACATATTTACTGTCAAACAACACAGCCGGCGAGAGGGTGTGTGTGTGTGTGTGTGTGTGTGTGTGTGTGTGTGTGTGTGTGTGTGTGTGCGCGCACACATGCGTGAGTGTGTGTTTGGGTTACATGGATAGATCTCTACTCGCTGTACCCCGGCAAGACTCTCTCTCCCCCTTTCCCCTCCGTCCATCCCTCCATCTCTACTCCAACCCTCCATTGAGTTCACTCCTCCATCCACCCCTATCCTCATTTCCAAATGAACAGTATGTTCCCAAAGGGGGTGGGGGGGGCAAGAGAGAGAGAGTGAAAAGTTCTGGAGGAAGTTCTGAGCGTCAAACAAATGATAAAGCAGGGGCTCACTCATAAAGGCTGTTTGTTTGCATTAGCAAAACAATTTCCCTCAATTACAAGCTGGCAAATCTGTTCCAATACATTTTATTCTAGTTATTTAGAGGCGTGCAGGTGCCCAAGACATTCCCTTCTATTCCTGGCGACAGCTGTTAAGAACACCAATGTGCTAACAAGCAATTCAACTGGAATACAGTGACATTAATGTATCTAATATAAAGTACATGCGGCAACACCCGTACGGAAAAACCACATGTGACCGGATGTGAAGTGTTCCAAAACCACGTGAACTTCTCATGTGACCGGATGTGAAGTGTTCCAAAACCACGTGAACTTCTTATGTGACCGGATGTGAAGTGTTCCAAAACCACGTGAACTTCTCATGTGACCGGATGTGAAGTGTTCCAAAACCACGTGAACTTCTCATGTGACCGGATGTGAAGTGTTCCAAAATCACGTGAACTTCTCATGTGACCGGATGTGAAGTGTTCCAAAACCACGTGAACTTCTTATGTGACCGGATGTGAAGTGTTCCAAAACCACGTGAACTTCTCATGTGACCGGATGTGAAGTGTTCCAAAACCACGTGAACTTCTCATGTGACCGGATGTGAAGTGTTCCAAAATCACGTGAACTTCTCATGTGACCGGATGTGTTCCAAAACCACGTGAACTTCTCATGTGACCGGATGTGAAGTGTTCCAAAACCACGTGAACTTCTCATGTGACCGGATGTGAAGTGTTCCAAAACCACGTGAACTTCTCATGTGACCGGATGTGAAGTGTTCCAAAACCACGTGAACTTCTCATGTGACCGGATGTGAAGTGTTCCAAAACCACGTGAACTTCTCATGTGACCGGATGTGAAGTGTTCCAAAACCACGTGAACTTCTCATGTGACCGGATGTGAAGTGTTCCAAAACCACGTGAACTTCTCATGTGACCGGATGTGAAGTGTTCCAAAACCATGTGAACTTCTCATGTGACCGGAAGTGTTCCAAAACCACATGAACTTCTCATGTGACCGGATGTGAAGTGTTCCAAAACCACATGAACTTCTCATGTGACCGGATGTGAAGTGTTCCAAAACCACGTGAACTTCTCATGTGACCGGATGTGAAGTGTTCCAAAAACACGTTTTCATGTGATCACGTGATCTTACGTGAAGTTGATGTGATAACATGTGACAACATGTAAAGCTACATGTGATAACATGAAACTACACATGTGAAAACATGTGATCACATGTGAAGTGTTCCAAAAACACACAAGATTTCCCATGGGAAATTTCACGTGAAATATATAGTTTTTTTTCTGTAAGGGCAACTCTGTCCTAAAAAGACATATGGCAGTACTGAACCAACAGTTCTTTGTGATATTTTGTGTGTGTGTGTGTGTGTGTGTGTGTGTGTGTGTGTGTGTGTGTGTGTGTGTGTGTGTGTGTGTGTGTGTGTGTGTGTGTGTGTGTGTGTGTGTGTGTGTGTGTGTGTGTGTGTGTGTGTGTGCGTGCGTGTGTTTTTTATTTGTGTGTGTGTGTGTTGGTGGGTTGTTTCTTACAGTGCCTTGCACAAGTATTCATCCCCCTTGGTGTTTTTCCTATTTTGTTGCATTACAACCTGTATTTTAAATATTTTGCATCTTCAAAGTGGTAGGCATGTTGTGTAAATCAAATTATACAACCCCCCCCAAAAATCTATTTTAATTCCAGGTTGTAAGGCAACAAAATAGGAAAAATGCCAAGGGGGGTGAATACTTTCACAAGCCACTGTCTATCCTTGTGGGAACCAAAAATCCACAAAAGTCCCCACAAGGATAGTAAAACAAGGAAAATTCTCCCCGTGGGGACATTTCCCAAGTCCCCATGAGAACAAAGGCTATTTTAAGCTTAGGTTTTAGGTTTAGGGTTAGGTATACAATTAGGGTTAGGGTCAGAATTAGGGTAAAGGTAATGGGTTAGGGTTAGGGGTTAGGGAAAAAAGGATTTTGAATGGAAATACATTTTAGGTCCCCACAAAGATAGAAGAACATAATGTGTGTGTGCGCATGTTCGTGTGTGTGTGTGGTAAACTCAAACAGAGACCCTGTTCAGACAGCTAGGTTAAAAAGCAATAGCAATAAGCTATGAAGTCAACGGGTGGAATCCGCTTTGACAACATTTACTCTGGCCGTCCGCCAGCATTGCCGCCAGTTACACACACACACACACACACACACACACACACACACACACACACACACACACACACACACACACACACACACACACACACACACACACACACACACACACACACACACACACACACACACACACACACAAACAGTGTTACTGTGGTAAATCTATAATTACTTTATTGAATCCATTACTATATTAGACACAGGCCTCCATCAAGGATTCCAACTGTGTGTGTGTGTGTGTGTGTATGTGTGTGTGTGTGTGTGTGTGTGTGTGTGTGTGTATGTGTGTATGTGTGTGTGTGTGTGTGTGTGTGTGTGTGTGTGTGAGTGAGTGAGTGAGTGAGTGAGTGAGTGAGTGAGTGAGTGAGTGAGTGAGTGAGTGAGTGAGTGAGTGAGTGAGTGAGTGAGTGAGTGAGAGTGACTGAGTGACTGAGTGACTGAGTGACTGAGTGAGTGAGCGTCACGGTTCGGTTTCTATGGTGCTTGAACAAAACTAAGAGGCTCCTGATGTGTCTCACAAGGATACAACCAGGAATTGCAGAAGTTTTTTAAAGCGAGGGATATGCATGCATTCCTCTGACGATGGTTGCCATGCCAGAGTTCTAGTTCTGTATTTGGCAGGAGAGGAAGATAAAGGAAATGTGTGCTGGATCTAGAAATTACTATTTGACAAGAGCATCTTTCTTTACAGTTGTGGAGGATTACCTGTGTGTCAAGTGTCTTTCCCATTATAGAAATGGACATTTCTGTGTTAGCGGGGGAACAATAGGAGAGGGCATAACTAACCAATACAAACACCATAACAAACCCACGGCCCTCTTCACCCACCCCAAACCCCAAACCCCCCACAGACACACAAACAACCAACACACCTGATTCTACTAAATCAAAACAGCAACAATTGTTCAGCGATAGCCTAGCTCTCACAGCCACGGTAGGTCATCTATTATGGTATCTTGTATAAGTCACTTTTTATTTTGGAGCGACAGAGAGAAATATCATTGAAGTTGTGCCTTGGGGAGGGTTGGTGATGAAAGGGGAACAAGGGGGGGTGTTATGGTGTTTGTATTGGTTTGTTATGCCCTCTCCTGTTGTTCCCTTGGGGGGTGGGGGGATACAGACCTGATGAGGGCTGCGTTCACAAGAGAAACCTCGCCGTAGAGAGGATAGAGAGCGAGAGAGAGAGAGAGACCGAGCGAGCGAGGGAGAGTGAGAGAGAGAGAAAAGAGAGGGCGAACAAGAGCGAAGAGAGAGAAAGAAAAGAGAGGGAGAGAGAGAGAAGGAGAGAGAAGATAGAGAAAGAGAGCAAGAGAGAAGATAGAAGAGAGAGCGAGAGATTGAGAGAGTACAAATACACTGACTTGAAGCAGATGAGGAGAATCAGAGAGGAGGGATTAATGAAAAGGGAGAAGGCCCACAGAGGGCAAACCAACAGTTCTACTGAGTAAGATGGATGAGTTGTTGGAGAAATAAAATGTAGTTTAGCCTAACTGTAAAAGCTAAAAGGGTTTTAGCCATCACAATATTGCATGGCAGGCTAGCCCATGCATCAATAACTGGTTTGTGTAAATTATCTAATCTAGAGCCCATCTAGAACCTAGAACCCTAGAAGCTAGAACCCAGTAACGTCTACTCATTCTTCACATTATCCAAGCATACCATTCACTGCACTACAGTACTGTAAAGGCTACTGGTACCATTCACTAAAGTACTGTAAAGGCTACTGGTACCATTCACTACACTATAGAACTGTAAAGGTTACTGGTACCATTCACTACACTATAGAACTGTAAAGGCTACTGGTACCATTAACTACACTATAGCACTGTAAAGGCTACTGGTACCACTCACTACACTATAGAACTGTAAAGGCTACTGGTACCATTCACTACACTATAGAACTGTAAAGGCTACTGGTACCATTTACTACACTATAGAACTGTAAAGGCTGCTGGTACCATTCACTACAGTATAGAACTGTAAAGGCTACTGGTACCATTCACTACAGTGCTGTAAAGGCTACTGGTACCATTCACTACACTATAGAACTGTAAAGGCTACTGGTACCATTCACTACACTATAGAACTGTAAAGGCTACTGGTACCTTTCACTACAGTACTGTAAAGGCTACTGGTACCATTCACTACACTATAGTACTGTAAAGGCTACTGGTACCATTCCAGACATCTGCAGATGAGAGAGAGGGGGAAATGGTTATAAAGAGAAGACATAGAGAGAGAAATATGTTTAAAAAGAGAGAGGGATCAATGGGGTGAGAGAAGAAAGAGAGAGGGAGATAGAGAGATGGATGAATGGAAAAAGAGAGAGGGAGAAAGACAAAGAGTGAGCGAGAAAGACACAAATGCCTGCGCTTTCAGCACAGCTGCAGAGAAGACAAAAAAGTGGGAGGGGATGTGAGATTCTGTCGTTTGATTAAAAACCCTCGACATTTGACATCACAGAAACCGCGCCGGGATTAATGCCTTGTGAACGCATGAATGTCCATAGCTTAGCGCTGCAAGCTAGAGAAACACTCTTATTACACCTCTCACACACACACACTTTTTACACAGAGCAGGACAAGTCAAGGTTAATCTGGTGCACACATGCAGAATAATTCTGTCTGAGAGGAGTGGGGAGGAGAGGAGAGAAGAGGATAGGAGAGGAGAGTAGGAGAGGAGGGTAGAGAATAGGAGAGGATAGGAGGGTAGAGAAGAGGAGAGGAGGTGAGAGGAGAGGATAGGAGGGTAGAGAAGAGGATAGGATAGGAGGGGAGAGAAGAGGAGAGGAGGGGAGAGGATAGGAGGGTAGAGAAGAGGAGAGGATAGGAGGGTAGAGAAGAGGAGAGGATAGGAGGGGAGAGAAGAGGAGAGGATAGGAAGGGAGAGAAGAGGATAGGAGAGGAGAGGAGGGTAGAGAAGAGGAGAGGATAGGAAGGGAGAGAAGAGGAGAGGAGAGGAGGGTAGAGAAGAGGAGAGGAGAGGAGGGTAGAGAAGAGGAGAGGATAGGAGGGTAGAGAAGAGGAGAGGATAGGAGGGTAGAGAAGAGGATAGGATAGGAGGGTAGAGAAGAGGAGAGGATAGGAGGGGAGAGAAGAGGATAGGAGAGGATAGGAGGGTAGAGAAGAGGAGAGGATAGGAGGGTAGAGAAGAGGAGAGGATAGGAAGGGAGAGAAGAGGATAGGAGAGGAGAGGAGGGTAGAGAAGAGGAAAGGATAGGAGGGTAGAGAAGAGGAGAGGATAGGAAGGGAGAGAAGAGGAGAGGATAGGAGGGGAGAGAAGAGGATAGGATAGAAGGAGAGAGAAGGGGATAGGAGAGAAGAGGATAGGAGAGGATAGGATAGGAGAGAAGAGGATAGGAGAGGATAGGCGGGTAGAGAAGAGGAGAGGATAGGAGGGTAGAGAAGAGGAGAGGATAGGAAGGGAGAGAAGAAGAGAGGATAGGAGGGGAGAGAAGAGGATAGGATAGGAGGGGAGAGAAGAGGAGAGGATAGGAAGGGAGAGAAGAGGATAGGATAGGATGGTAGAGAAGAGGAGATGATAGGAGGGTAGAGAAGAGGAGAGGATAGGAGGGTAGAGAAGAGGAGAGGATAGGAGGGTAGAGAAGAGGAGAGGATAGGAGGGGAGAGAAGAGGAGAGGAGGGGAGAGGATAGGAGAGTAGAGAAGAGGAGAGGATAGGAGGGTAGAGAAGAGGAGAGGATAGGAGGGGAGAGAAGAGGGAGAGGATAGGAGGGTAGAGAAGAGGAGAGGATAGGAGGGTAGAGAAGAGGAGAGGATAGGAGGGGAGAGAAGAGGATAGGAGAGGATAGGAGGGTAGAGAAGAGGAGAGGATAGGAGGGTAGAGAAGAGGAGAGGATAGGAGGGGAGAGAAGAGGAGAGGATAGGAGGGGAGAGAAGAGGATAGGAGAGGAGAGGAGGGTAGAGAAGAGGAAAGGATACTCTACCTCCAATGCGTGCGTTGTATGCAATTCCCACAATGCAGTGGGAGTTATTAGCCACAGCTGCAACCTCACCGGCACACCGCGTCCCATGTCTGGAGAGAAAAAGAGGAGAGGGGGAGCGAGAGGAGAGAAGGAGAGGAGAGAGGGAGAGGAGAGATGGAGCAAGAAAAGGAACGTTTTTCATCAGTATGGCTAGTATTAACCCAGGAGAACTACATGATGGAATGCTGTCGTGCAGAAACTCATACCAATGTAAATGAATGTTATCTTATGGTAGTGCTGGCACATGTACCTTATCTAAAATGGCTCCAATCAAATAAATCATATTTATAAAGCAGTTGTCACAAAGTGCTTTTACAGTAACCGTGCCTAGACCCCAAATAACAATCAAAAGCAGAAGCACAGGGAAAAAGTCCCTAGGAAGAAACTTTACTACACTCTTAGAAAAAAAGGTGCTATCTAAAACCTAAAAGGGTTCTTTGGCTGTCCCCATAAGAGAACCCTTTGAAGAACACTTTTTGGTTCCAGGTAGAGCCCTTTTGGGTTTCATGTAAAACCCTTTCCACAGAGGGTTCTACATGGAACCCAAAAGGGTTCTCCAATGGGAACATCCACCCTTTTGGAACTCTGTTTTCTAATAGTGTACCAGGAACCAGGCTCAGAAGGGTCCGTCCTCTTCTAGGCTGTCCAGGGTAATATCGTCACTAAACATAAGGACTAGTAAAGGACTGAAAAGAGTTGAATGGGTCCATACTAAGCATTTCATCTCCCACTCTTCATTTACATATCACACAAATAGAAGGGATCAGTCCACCTCTGGAATGAAGTAAAGGTTATCCTCTCTTCACAGGCTCAGCAGGTGGTGGAGGAGTGAATATTCAACACCTGACACTCTTCATCATTCCCTTCTTCTCTCTCTCTCTCTCTCTCCTTCCCTACGCTCTTTATCACAGCATGTTAACACACCTGATAGGAGCCTACAGCCCCAAGGGACTGACGGCTACTGGATAATGACTGTTTCACCAGCGAGTGACATGAAAAACATTACAAAAATAACCTCTTACTTCACCTCTTCACAAAAACAAATCAGACTCACCAAATAAATGTTTTAAAGAGAAATTATATGAGAAAATATTGAGATGAAAAAAAGATTGAGAAGAGAAAAGATGAGATGAGAAAATGTTGTGAAGTTTTAAGTAAGGAAGTGACAAAGACGTTATCGTACTGAATACAGAGATCTACTGAAACTGTGAAGGGTGAATTTCAGCCTTCAACTGAGATGTGGAATTAGTGAGAGCGTGATGGAGAGAAACAGAACAAGAGAGGAGAATTACAAGGAGTGTTGTTCCAGTCCTTCCTCCCAAGAAAGCGAGAACTGAGGTGAGTACGTGGACCAGTACGCTGTTCACTCCCCTGCCGTGCAGCTGGTCGCCTTGTTTGAAAATGAATGTGTGGCCAAACATGGTGGAATACAAAACATGGTGTCACATCGCCTCCTGTTAGGCCACGCAGTAATGAGTTTAAGAGGAGAGAGCGCCTGTATACCAATGCACACACACACACAAACACACACACACACGCACGCACACACTAATCTCACCCCAGTCCAGGTGCATCCAGTGAACTCATCTCACCAAGGCTGGGTGACAGAGAAACCACATGAATGGCTTTCTCTTTAATAGTTTTTCCCCCTCTCCCCCTGATCCCAATTACGTGTCCCTCTACAGCCAGGGGTGAATACACTACACAGAGAGAGAGAGATGAAGAGGGAGAGAGATGGAGGAGAAAATGAATAAAGACCTTTTGGGTTTGTTTGCTTGTCAACAAGACTCCAGATTAATTTGATTGCTTGGTGAAGTTTGTGTTGTGACAGAAATGCCTTCAGTGCAGCAATAAGAAACACGATGATAGCAACTGAATACACAACAGGATATGATGAGTGACTAGTCTGTCTGGTCTGGAGTCAGTTTCTAACCATAGATGAGACATTTGTGTAACTGAATAAGCATAACTCTCAAACTGAATACGTATAATAGAAAAAAGTATGTCAAAAAGCAAGTCAAACTATTTCATAGCAAGTTGCTCAAATCGTCACCAATGGAATGTTGGACATTCCAGTGGGACACGTATGATAAAAACAACACGAGGTTCAATGACAAATAAAAGAGTGGTGCACTGCGGCTGGGGGACACATTTCAAAGCCGTCACATTTTCCTGTCACATTTCAAAGTTGTCTTTGTGTCCTCTTTATATTCATTAGCCAGCCTGTAGACCTCAGACAGAGAGAGAGAGAGAGAGAGAGAGAGAGAGAGAGAGAGAGAGAGAGAGAGAGAGAGAGAGAGAGAGAGAGAGAGAGAGAGAGAGACCCTACAAGGCAGCATATGAACACCCAGCCACATCCACCAGAGATGAAAGTCAAAGTGTTTCATTAAAGTACCATATTAATAATGATGTACATTAAAACAGTGCATGAGTCATTTAGGTTACATCAGAAGCCTGGTGTGGGGAAGTGTGGCATGGACCCTCCTGTCAACAGCCCAAGGGATGATGGAGAGATGGAGGGATGGAGGAAAAGAGGGATAAAGGTACATAGTAAAGGTACATTGGGATAGATGGAAGGAAATATGTAGGAATGGAAGGATGGAGGAATGGAGGTACGTGGTGATAGGGAACGGTGAATAGAAAGGGGTGCAAGTAATGGAGGGGTGAGTGGAAAGAGCGAATGGAAGGATGGATAAGGAGAGGGGAATAGGGAATAGAGGGATGGTGGATAGAGGGACAGGGGAATAAATACATGAGGAATAGAAGGATGGATGGATATATTGAAGGGATAAAGTGATGACGTAGAAGGATGGAGAGATGGAGGGAATAAATGAAGGATAGAGGGATAGGATGGGGACTGAATGTTGTAGAATAAATGTTGTAGATCTTAATGTTTTTCCTCATAATCCTGGACTATCGGACCACCATTTTATTACGTTTGCAATCGCAACAAATCATCTGCTCAGACCCCAACCAAGGAGCATCAAAAGTCGTGCTATAAATTCTCAGACAACACAAAGATTCCTTGATGCCCTTCCAGACTCCCTCTGCCTACTCAAGGACGTCAGAGGACAAAAATCAGTTAGCCACCTAACCGAGGAACTTAATTTAACCTTGCGCAATACCTAGATGCAGTTGCCTTCCTAAAAACTAAAAACATTTGTCATAAGAAACTAGCTCCCTGGTATACAGAAAATACCCGAGCTCTGAAGCAAGCTTCCAGAAAATTGGAACGGAAATGGCTTCCAAACTGGAAGTCTTCCGACTAGCTTGGAAAGACAGTACCGTGCAGTATCGAAGAGCCCTCACTGCTGCTCGATCATCCTATTTTTCCAACTTAATTGAGGAAAATAAGAACAATCCCAAATTTATTTTTGATACTGTCGCAAAGCTTACTAAAAAGCAGCATTCCCCAAGTGAGGATGGCTTTCACTTCAGCAGTAATAAATTCATGAACTTCTTTGAGGAAAAGATCATGATCATTAGAAAGCAAATTACAGACTCCTCTTTAAATCTGCGTATTCCTCCAAAGCTCAGCTGTCCTGAGTCTGCACAACTCTGCCAGGACCTAGGATCAAGAGAGACACTTAAGTGTTTTAGTACTATATCTCTTGACACAATGATGACTGTTTCAAGGACAGCTTTTTTCCATCTACGTAACATTGCAAAAATCAGAAACTTTCTGTCAAAAAATGATGCAGAAAAATTAATCCATGCTTTTGTTACCTCTAGGTTAGACTACTGCAATGCTCTACTTCCCGGCTACTCGGATAAAGCACTAAATAAACTTCAGTTAGTGCTAAATACGGCTGCTAGAATCCTGACTAGAACCAAAAAATGTGATCATATTTCTCCAGTGCTAGCCTCCCTACACTGGCTTCCTGTTAAGGCAAGGGCTGATTTCAAGGTTTTACTGCTAACCTACAAAGCAATACATGGGCTTGCTCCTACCTATCTTTCCGATTTGGTCCTGCCGTACATACCTACACGTACGCTACGGTCACAAGACGCAGGCCTCCTAATTGTCCCTAGAATTTCTAAGCAAACAGCTGGAGGCAGGGCTTTCTCCTATAGAGCTCCATTTTTATGGAATGGTCTGCCTACCCATGTGAGAGACGCAGACTCGGTCTCAACCTTTAAGTCATTATTGAAGACTCATCTCTTCAGTAGGTCCTATGATTGAGTGTAGTCTGGCCCAGGAGTGTGAAGGTGAACGGAAAGGCACTGGAGCAACGAACCGCCCTTGCTGTCTCTGCCTGGCCGGTTCCCTTCTCTCCACTGGGATTCTCTGCCTCTAACCCTATTACAGGGGCTGAGTCACTGGCTTACTGGTGCTCTTCCATGCCGTCCCTAGGAGGGGTGCTTCACTTGAGTGGGTTGAGTCACTGACGTGATCTTCCTGTCTGGGTTGGCGCCCCCCTTGGGTTGTGCCGTGGCGGAGATCTTTGTGGGCTATACTCGGCCTTGTCTCAGGATGGTAAGTTGGTGGTTGAAGATATCCCTCTAGTGGTGTGGGGGCTGTGCTTTGGCAAAGTGGGTGGGGTTATATCCTTCCTGTTTGGCCCTGTTCGGGGGTATCATCGGATGGGGCCACAGTGTCTCCTGACCCCTCCTGTCTCAGCCTCCAGTATTTATGCTGCAGTAGTTTATGTGTTGGGGGGCTAGGGTCAGTTTGTTATATCTGGAGTACTTCTCCTGTCTTATCCGGTGTCCTGTGTGAATTTAAGTATGCTCTCTCTAATTCTCTCTTTCTCTCTTTCTTTCTCTCTCTCGGAGGACCTGAGCCCTAGGACCATGCCTCAGGACTACCTGGCATGATGACTCCTTGCTGTCCCCAGTCCACCTGGCCGTGCTGCTGCTCCAGTTTCAACTGTTCTGCCTGCGGCTATGGAACCCTGACCTGTTCACCGAACGTGCTACCTGTCCCAGACCTGCTGTTTTCAACTCTCTAGAGACCGCAGGAGCGGTAGAGATACTCTTAAGGATCGGCTATGAAAAGCCAACTGACATTTTCTCCTGAGGTGCTGACTTGCTGCACCCTCGACAACTACTGTGATTATTATTATTTGACTATGCTGGTCATTTATGAACATTTGAACATCTTGGCCATGTTCTGTTATAATCTCCACCCGGCACAGCCAGAAGTGGACTGGCCACCCCTCATAGCCTGGTTCCTCTCTAGGTTTCTTCCTAGGTTTTGGCCTTTCTAGGGAGTTTTTACTAGCCACCGTGCTTCTACACCTGCATTTCTTGCTGTTTGGGGTTTTAGGCTGGGTTTCTGTACAGCACTGAGATATCAGCTGATGTAAGAAGGGCTATATAAATACATTTGATTTGATTTGATTTGACTGAGGGATGTTTGCTCTCACTTGTTCTCGTTGCTAGAATCATAACGAGGAGTTGGATCATGGTCGTTCCCGTTGACATCATAACTCGCCAGCTGGTCCTGGAGAGAGAGAGAGAGAGAGAGAGAGAGAGACAGAGATAGAGGGACAGAGACAGAGAACGAGATAGAAAAAGAAGAGAGAGAGAGACAGAGACAGAGGGACAGAGAAAGCGATAGAAGAGAGAGAACACGAAGAGAGCAACAGAGAGAGACAGATAGAAGGAGAAAACAAAGCACGTCTTGCTCACTAAAGGACATAAAACAGAAAAGGAAATATATTGCCATGGTTTTTCGCCATTTCAGTCATATCTCATCTCGTGCACTATTAAAGAACCAGTGACAGATTGGAACCAACACCGGCCATAATTTAGAGACGTATTTCAATGTGTCAGGCACAGAAATGAAATTTGTCCGACAAAGGTGGTGTGTTGTTATGGCCTCAACAAATACTAGCAGTGTAGGTGTCTTGTTTTTGTGGACGTACCCTTTCACACAATCGTACCAAACCAAACTGTTCTGGCCTGGGTATTTTCTTTTCACATTATCCTTTCCAGCAACTAAGGTGGTGGTGGTGGTGGACGTTTTGTTATTATCTGTGTTATATTCTGTTCAATTCTTTATTCATATCCATTAGGGATGGGCACTGATATCAGTTGTAATTTTTCATTTGACAGCGATATCATTTTGGAATTTATAAACACTTTACTTTACTGTAGCCCTTTCAAAACATGAACATCAATCACCATTCAGTTCCCACTGGGCAAAACACAACCCAAAACACAACCCCAAAAAAATGCGAATGCATCCAATGAGTTTTCAGAGTCACAAGCTTGATGTAGTCATGATGTGCTAGGAATATGGGAACAAAACTTTTGACTATGTAAAGAGACCCCAATAGTATACTTACATAGTTCTGTGCCAGGTCAGGGTGGTTCCTCTCGATGCCGTCGTCCAGGATGGTGACCACCACGTTCTTGCCCGTGTAGCCTCTCTGCCACGCTGCCAGAATGTTCATCTCTGACCGACAGCGATTGTTCTTGTCCGTACAGTGCTGAGGAAGAGGACCACAGAGGACACATACAATGTTAATAGGAAACAGAGGAGTGGTCAGACTGGGGTCCTATGTTAATCAGTACGTATATCTGTCATGTCAACCGATGTGTCACTGACAACCTAAAAATGAAAAAGAAGTTATCTTTATTCAACAGCAATGGCTTGGTTGTCCTTGAGTTTGTCATTTTTTCATCTTTGCATCCCACTTCCTAATTTGAATGTGAGGACATTGAAGAGCAATTTTTGTTCCACTCAGATGAGTGAAACTGTCTGGAAGGATACTAGGGTCATGTTAAATAGGTACAAAAGGTTTTAAAACAGAATTAATCTGGGAGGTACAACCAGATATTGTCCAGTAGGAACAATGATTTTCATTTTCTGTTGTAAAACGTTTTGATAAGGTGTGCCCTTCTGATGTCACCCAGCATTAGGGTGATGTGAGACAAACATGACCCTGAGTATAGATTCTCCATCCATTATCGTCTCTCTATATGTAATATCACCCAATCCCCTCCAACAGATCTGGGTTCACATCATGTGTTTTCTGTCAAATACTTTAGCAGCGCTTGATTTAGCTTGTCTGGCACAATGGAACAGAAAAGGCCTAAAAGTGTAAACCCTGCCCATCTGGCATTCCAGGCAGGCTTAATCTATCAAATGCTCAAAGTATTTGAGAGAACCAGGTCTGGATCCAAACCCAGTATCACAACCCAGCACTTCCCCTACATTTACCCAGCCCACGTTTCTTAAAAAGCATTAGGATTCTGCCCCTTGACTCCTATTTTTAGTATGCATGTTAAACACTCGCCCCAACAGACTCTGGCATGAGATATAGGATAAAGAGATATACAACGTAAGCTCTGTGAGAGAGAAACCATTATAGGCCATCTGTCTGTTTAAAAATGTCTTCTCCCACAGAATGCCAAAGCGGAGGCCCATCCCCAGCATAGACTACGGTTACATTCCTGCCATGTAGTGCACATTCAGGTAGTGAATCATTTTACCCACATCCATCGCCTCTATAGCATCTAATCCATCCTAACCCCAGATTTACCCTGAGCCCTGAGAAGTTTGGACACTTCTCCCAAGTTGACAACAGAACTGCAGGCTCTGGACAATTTCACACTTGAGTTCCTACCCAAAGCTCTTATCGTCAACCTGGTTTAATTACTAAAAGACGACCGGACCATAGCCGCAGAGATGCATTAGCTCAAGTTTGTATTAGACTCGTGTGGTGACAAAAACATGTTCAGGGAATAGTGGTGCACCTTAAACAGGGGTATCGATGCTGTCAAGGGGAAGTGAGGGCACTCGTTTGGGCCCGTCCAAAATGGCTCTCTATTCCCTAGATAATGCACTACTTTGACCAGGGACGATTAAAGTTTTCCATTGCGTGCCCTAATGAATATGACCCTGATTTTCATTTCAGCTAATTATTTATTATTTTATTCAATTATTTCAAGTACTACTACATATATGACTCCAGTGAGGATAGATGGTAGACATGTAGTGTACTTACAATATACCACATGTTGGACCATTTGGGGTCGTTGAAGTGGACGAAGTTGGGGTCAGGGCTTCTGGTGTCCCTTTGGATGTATCTCTTTACTCTCTGCTTCACCAGCTGCTGTTGGACCCAGTCAACCTAGAAAAACATCACACACACACACGCGTGCACACATGCACACCCACACAGTAGAGACCACAGGGACATTGTGGCTTGCTTAAGCGACTCCCAAGGACGGATATGGGAATGGAAATCACAGGTGAAGTTTTACACACATTAACAAACAAACACGTTTGTCGATTTGCAAATTGGAATGAATGACAATGTATCTGTCCCAAATGGCACCCTGTTCGCTATGTAGTGCACTACTTTTAACCAAGGCACATAGGGCTCTGGTCAAAAGTATTGCACTACATAGGGAACAGGGGGCATTTGGGAGCCATCCTATCTATTCTTAATCCATGTGATAAACACATTCAAATGCAAATTCACAAAGCACCTTGCATACGTACACACTCCGTTTACGTGCAGTGCAGTCCCAATTCAAAGACGTGTTTTAATTGCATGTGGTGTCTGCATGCTCCGATTCAGTGCATGCCTTCATAGCAGTCTCAAACCATTGCATATTAGGAGTTAATTGTACACAATGGGCCCGTTTCCCAGACACAGATTAAGCCTGGCCATAGACTTAAACGCATGCTCAATGGAGAATATCAATTGAAATAGCTTTAAAGTCCAGGACTAGGTTTAATCTGTATCCGGGAAACGTGTCCTATTTTATTAACTACTGTATATAGCCTACTGTAGTAAGTCTGACCAGTGGTTGTGGAGGAAGGCCAAGAAACCATATAGATGCCGTGTTTAGATTTCTCTTCTTGATAAGTTATGTTGTGACAGCGGTTGGTGGTTGGTGGTGAAATCACACAGGCTGGGGGGGGGGCAGCAAATCAGAGGCCTGACAGAGGTAAAATTGGTTTCTAGGCATCAGCCCCAACCTTTCATTTAAACACACAGGGCTTAGAGCGTGATATGATCAGGATGAGCTCTGTTGAGGAGCTTCAGACTTTGGGCTTCGGCTTTTATTACTCTTGAGATCCTGCCTGTCTGAGTGAGATAATCTCAGGGAGAAGGCCAGAGGAGAGGCTCCCCAAACAGCTGTACTTTTATTCTTAAAGCTGCCTGTAGGCTAGAAGTGGAGGGTGGAAGAAGGCCTCCAGTAATACCTGATGGGCCTGATGTGATACGGGTGATGGGTACATGTATCTATGTATCTATCCAAGTGTATCTGTCTTGAGGTTCTGATAGGATTTTGATTGGATTGCCTTCTCTTGGTCCCTGATAGTGTGTGTGTGTATGTGTGTGTGTGTGTGTGTGTGTGCGTGCGTGCGTGCGTGCGTGCGTGCGTGCGTGCGTGCGTGCGTGCGCGCGCGTGTGTGTGTGCTTGTGTCAGTCTCTCTGCTTATGTTTCATCCAGACAGAGTAAATGACGAGATCTGGGCATGCAGAGAGAGAGACACTTGAGTGGAAAAATAGTCTGTCAACTATCACTATGTTAGGTATGTTAAAGACCCAGCTCTGTGTGCGGCTGCATCTGTAAAACAGCTGGGCTGAAGTGGTCGAAAGAACAGAGGTACAACACTTTCTGGCGACAAAAAGGATTTGAACCCCTAACCATTACCGTATCCATAACACTAGCTCAACCCTTGCGCCTAATCTTAGAAGATGGGATCTGCATTAAGGGAAACAGCGCCGTCCGCCCCAGCACTTTTGTTATTAGTTTTGTTTGGTGGACTAAACAGAGGTGAGGTGTGTTGAGCAGAGTGGTCAACACTAAAAACAACAGTACATATTGTGCTGTTCTACTGCCCCTGAATGATGCTACTTCTTTGTTGTTGTGCTTCTACACCTGCATTGCTTGCTGTTTGGGGTTTTAGGCTGGGTTTCTGTACAGCACTTTGAGATATCAGCTGATGTACGAAGGGCTGTATAAATACATTTGATTTGATTTGTAACACGCAAAACCGATGTGGCACTTTCACCATTAAGGATTCCAACTTTAAAGGGAAATTTCACTTCAAATATGAAGTTTAGCTCTTTACCATTAAATATTTCATCTGTCTGCCACATTTCTAACCCAGAGATATAAGTCAAAATCTGTAGCAGAGCACAAGAGCTGATGATGTCACAGGCTTGCATTCCCCAGTAGGCTCCTGCTACAGAAGCAAATATCAACAGCTGTCTCAGTGAATCAACTACAGCCAAGCTAAGTGGAAAATCATGTACATTTGAATTTCGAGGGAACTATCCCTAAGCTCATGCACTTGCTCATCTTTTGTGACTAACGTTATACTGTTGTGACTATGTATTTGCCAGTGGATGCTGGTGGGAGGAGCTATAGGAGGACGACATTGTAATGGCAGGAACCGAATAATTGGAACGGAGTCACACATGTGGTTTCCATATGTTTGATGTGTGTGATACCGTTGCATTGATTCCTCCTATAGCTCCTCCCACCAGCCTCCTCTGGTACTTGCTCATCTGTTGCTCCCGGGTTGCTGTTGGTGATAACAGACCTGGCCGTGACCCCGCTCTCCGAAGGTGTCTCAGGGGGAGTTAGGATATGCAGAAAACACATTTCCAATTCACACATGCTTAATAATAGACTTGTACATGTGTGAAATAGGAGAGATATACGCAACCACCAAACTATTATTACTACCAATCATCCTTTCTAGCATTCACCTTAGAAGTGAATCAGAACTGTTCACTTAGTAATGTATTGATGTCAAAGGGAGACTATGGGCTCTATTTTAACAAACCTAACACAATGGTAAATCCATCTTTGCTAAATAGGTTAACTTGAACCCATTTGCCGTCCACATTGTTCTAAGTAATTGCATGGCTTCAATAGAATTCACACTGATATAGGGACTAGGTCTACAGTACATTACATTATGGCTGAGCATGGACATGCAAAACATTGTCAATAAGCCAGATTAAATTCATTATTGATAAGGCCTAAAAAGAGAATGAAACAACAAAACGAAACAACAACTTAAAAAAAAAGGCTATGTCACACTTACAGGCACCATAATTTCTTCCCTTGGGCATATAATATTAAAACAATGCAGACTATGGAGGGTTTTACACACATCCACAACGTGACCTGCGTGCTAAAATAATGTGGGCCTGCCTACAATGCAGAGATAAAAAGGGAATGTCAGCTCACGGTTTTACTCCTCTCAAACTTTACATTTTAATAAAGCTTTGGTGATTAAGATTTATTTCCAAGCGGTCTCAGGAGCCAAACCCTTTATTGACAGTCTTGACTACTTTGCGATTGATTTGGGCAGAAAAAAAGCCTTCATTGAGAGGAGGCTATGCTTGGTTTTTAAGCAAATGAAACAAAATGGGAAAAAACACGTTTTTTTAATGTTTCAAAATAGGAAGTATTCAGACTCCAAAAGCACATCAGGCTACTCTTGTTCCATGTTCATATGGGCAGTGTGCGTCACGGCTGGATAGGCTGCATTTCTGCTGTCAAAAGTCATGTCATAACCATCTGCGTTACTGCTGAAACCAGCTTTTGGTTGGTCTTAAATATCCCTACCAGCACTGCCTGAAATTAGCACTTTGGATCATGTTTTTAAGGACACGCCTCAAATATTTCCACCCGCCCATCTGAGTGTAAGTGTGCTGATGTTTGACAGGTAAATTGGCGAACCTGGTGTTAGGGCTGGAAAATGCAAATGCTCCGGTTTTCACATGACGAAATTGCAAACTAAAATGCGTTTGACACTAGCGCCGCCTTAATGCCAGCCGAAAATAGACCACTATGTGAAAATTCTAGGTTAGGATTCACCCTGAGTAACTACCAAGCAGATGTCTCACCTTTGGGTCCATCTGGATGAAGGAGTGAGCGCCCCTAGTGGAGAAAGCTGCTCTGCGCACCACTCTGCTGTGGTGGAAATGGTAATGGTCCTCCAGACTCCCGATCTGGACAGCAACAACATGAAAACAAACAGTAGGGTTGTAGCGAGAAGAAGAAGAAGAAGAAGAAAATACACTACAATCTTTACAGTATACATAAAACTGATGGTTCTGGGCAGCAGACAGGGTAATGCCAGGTTAAATCTGCATTCTACAGTACAGTGAGATATAAAGTATGCAGTGAGCAAGAACAAATATAATTGTATTGTGTGTTACTGTCTGTACATCAATGCAAATCGATATACGGTACATGATATTGGTTATCTAAGGATTATGGTACCTAAAACCAAACAACCTACATTGTTTTGAGAAAGAACATGTTTGCACCGGTATCCAACAATGTGAAGTTTGTGAACACATACAGATGTAGGACATTAATGTGAGCCAGTTTGCTACAGCAGGAAATGAATCATGCAGCAACAGGACATGTTAATTATTATGTGGATTATAATTCATGGACATTTTTGTAGGGGGTTGATACAATTTTTGTAAGGGAAAATCGAGCCTGAATTTTCAAAGTTGAAATTACAAACTCAGAAGCCTTTTTAAACCTCAAATAAACAAGTTTTTTTCTACTGCAACATGGTGATTAAATTAAGATCCTACATTTGTACAGAAGGACTTTTTCTGCAAATGTTGCTTACTCAGAGGAAAATAACTATTTCAAATCCAAAGCACGTGAAGTAATAAATACGATTTTTTTTCTCTTGTGACTTTGCACCAAAAATGCGGGCAGGATTCCCAGAGCACATGTGCACTTCTGGCACTGAGCCGCGTTATTATCTGAACCAGGACTTCTTTAACACTCTCTCTCTCTCTCGCTCAACCTTTCGCTACCTCCCTTCACCTCTTTCCCTCTGTCTTGTTCTCACTCATTTGCCATTTCACCCTCTTTCTCTCTCTGTCTCTTGCTCTATATGTCTCCCCCCCTTATTTCAACTCTCTCTTTCCCTCTTTCTCTCTCTGTCTCTTGCTCTATATGTCTCCCCCACTCATTTCAACTCTCTCTTTCCCTCTTTCGCTCTCTCCCTTGCTCTATATGTCTCCCCCACTCATTTCAACTTTCTCTTTCCCTCTTTCTCTCACTCTGTTGTTCTCACTCCATTTATCCCCTCTTTCTCCCCCTCTGCCTTTCCCTCTGCCTTTCCCTCTGCATTTCCCTCTGCATTTCCCTCTGCATCTCCATCCAAGTCTGTCAGTTCTTAGGAATTTGGAATGATTGCCTAGATAGCAAGCTGAGTGTACACAGTCGCTGCAGATATAAAATGTCACAACATAAAAGGTCAAAGGTCCATTGAATAAACTTCAATTTCAGATATCACACTTCTCTGAATCATGCAAACACTGTGTCAAACCTTATACCCTGAATAAATGTCTCATACTGTTAGGCTACAGTAGTTATGTGGGCTACGTCCGTACTCCTAAATGACTTGTTATCCTCAGATTCATGTCAATAATCTATAGAATATCTACTGCTTTCTTTTCATTGTAAGAAACCCAGCTCCCCCATCCACAAGCATGTCATCTTCACAGTCTGCATGAATTCTGCAAGGCTATCTATCACCTGTCAGTAAATTCAAATGAAGATCCGTTAGGAAGTTCCATAGGGGTGAATCCCAATGGGAGACAGACTAAAATGTCAAGACCACATTATCATTTATTGCAGTTTATAGCATGTGGTCAACTTCAATAAGAAGGCTGCAACAGAAGCCCTGCTGTGGGACACTCCTCTTAAAAAGAATCTGGATAATCAATGCATTACCCCCTGGGTAGGATTGTAAAGGCCTATTATGGCTAAAACAAGAGCAGAACAAATCCACTATTATAATTAAGTAAACCCATTCCAGTCATGTATAACATCCTTAAAGTGAAAACATCAATGGTGTACCAAGTTGGAATGTAGTCCTTTTCCAATTTGGGAAATGAAAATGACCCAATATTACGGAATTTGGGCACTTTCTTTTTTGGCACAGCGCCATTTCCAGTGTTGATTATCGTGCACAAGCCTACTGTAGTCTACAACACATTGTATAATTACAGCGTCATGTTTAGTCTCGTTGTATATGGACAGTGCAACGTGACCATTGCCCATAAGTCAACGGCCCGAAAAGAAGGTACTTCAGTGACGCTGGTGCGTGTGTGTTGCCAACTGAAAACCGCGGTGTAACTCTGAAAGCTGTACATTTGGCGCCGGGGTTCAGGTGCTTGCCAGACACCGGCTAATAATCGCACACGTCACTTTTCTTTGATTCCTCTATGAATGTCTCTGCATTATGATCGACAAATCGCCAGACTACTGTATCAAAGTTCAGCAGCTGAACTCGACAAAACATTAGACTATTGATCCGCAAAGCAGAAAGAGGGAATCACAACAGGTCAGGCTGCACAATATAAAAACACGGTAATGGTCTTACCTGTCCATAATTATTATAACCATATTTAACAGCTAGTTTATCCGCTTCTTCTTGTCCCCCTGCAATACGCACTGCCCAGTGATTTGTATAAACGTTCCGAGGGGCCAGCGACTGACAGATTTCTAAAGTTGATAATATCAAAATAAAAAATAAACACATTTTGGTGTCCGAAACTTGTCCTACAACATCAGCTCTAGAATAAGGGATAAAACACATATCTAAAAATATAACACGCATGGACGCTCAAATTAGTCAATCGTCAATCCAACTCCATCAGAAAAAGCATGCTGTTTGTCATAAATCCATCATGTCCGAGCGAAATTTACAGCCGGGTTGACTGATATTTAATTCCTTAAAAAGTTGAAAATATGAACCTCAGGCGCCAACCCTTATCCCGCGCTAGCGCTCCTCTATATGTACGCACAAGCACCAATAGCGAATGCCATTCATGCGCAGCCTATAGCAGCGGAACACACTGGTAAAGAGCCCGTCTGTGAGAACATCAAAGCCTCACTCATAGGGGATCGGTAGTAGCCCACGCCTCTCCAACCAGCGCTATAATAGGAGCACGTCGCTCGGAAGAGTCAATGCGCTACTGAACAATGGCATAATTCCTCTGCCTTTGGCTGCTGCAACAATATGCAAATGAATTATTCAATAAACGACCCCAAAGTCCAATGATCTTAGAGAAATAAAGAAAATATTGATACACTTGTCATCTGACTGTCAAGTAGGCCCTGTCTCTTGAAAACAGTTATGTTGATAGAAGACATTGGAGAGTGAAGAATGAATAACGGTTGAATAATGCAACATCCTGTCTATTTGTCAAGACTGCTGCTCTGCCATAGGCATACTGTATGGAAACATAAACTAGGAACTGCAATCAATCATTGTGATTGTGTGTCTCTACACAGCATGACAAACACACACACACGTTTTACCACACATATACACACACACACACGCACACACACACACACACACACACACACACACACACACACACACACACACACACACACACACACACACACACACACACACACACACACACACACACACACACACACACACACACACACACACATAGTGTACTATGTAGAGATTAGTAATGCTCCATGTCGGGAATAACGGGCCATATGAGACACATCCTATATAGATAACAGTGGTGGCATTGTCCCCTTTTCTCATTTAAAACAACGTTTGGGATTACAGCATATCAAACACCCACTGTTTTTAAATTGGGATTCTTTTTCTCTGTTTGAACGAAAAATAGCTCATAAAAAAATTATTGCAGCCAGATTTTTGGGGGGATATTTACAATGCTGATATGAGAATAGTCATTATTAACATCTTTACCAAGGCCATCTGTTCTCACTTTGGAGTTAACATAGAAGACCAGAACATTTCCATTCCCAAACCTCTGAGGGGGAATCATCACTGCGTCCCAAATGGCACCCTATTCTCTACATAGGGCTCTACTTTGACCAAATATACATGCACTACATAGGGAATAAGGTGCCATTTGGGATTTAGGATGCAGTCATCCTAAATGAATCCCAATATTTGTTGCTGATTGCCACTAATTGTTCTGGCTTTGACTGAATCTGAATGCTGTTAAGGTTCTGTTGTGATCAAACTTGGACCTGTACTGAACGTCCCCTTATGGTACCAAGGTAAACGTCATGTTTTAATGTTCTTAGAGCATTCTAAGAATGTCTGTGGGATAACTTCTCGCTGAAACCCTAAAAGGGACCTAATGGGAACATCGTCTAATGTCCTTAGGACGTTCTCTGTTTGCTGGGGGGGGGGGGGTACTTTACTAACTATGTGGCAATAGAAAATGTCACCATGTACGCTAAATGTATCGTGAGACCCCTTTGCACAGGTACTGTAGACCTTAAAGAGAGAAATCCTCCAAGAGGCAATTTACTGGAATAACAAAAGGGAGTTGCAACAATGAACAAACATTAAAAAAACACTCAGCGAAGTTGGCAACCTTACCCACGCTCACAACCTTGGCGTCATCCTGGACTCCTCCCTCTCCTTCGACCACCCCATCAGACATACTGTCAAATCCTTATCCATCCGCGTCTGTAACATTGCTAAGGACTCCCGTCCTACTGCTGAAACCCTCATCCATTCATTCATCTCCTCTCGACTCGACTATTTCAACTCATTCCTCTCCGCCACCAACTCAAGCTCCCTCCATAAACTCCAAATGGTTCAGAACTCTGCAGCCAGACTCCTCGTCCATACTACGTCCTGGCATCACGTCACCCAGTCTTCCGTGAACTCCACTGGCTCCCGGTCTCCGCATGCAACGAATACAAGATCCTCTTTCTGACCTACGAAGCTCTCCACCACCTTGCCCCCGCTTACCTCTCTGACCTTCTTCCCTACCAACCCACACGATCACCCTGTTCTACCACAGCAGGCTACCTTGTTGTCCCCAGCTCCAAGGTCCAGAGCTTCAGCAACAGGGACTTCTCCGGGGCTAAACCCAACCTAGGGAAATCCCTCCAGCCATCCGTGAGTCTATCGCCATTTTTCAGTCCCCACTTCACCATGGCTCCCCCTTAACCCCCCTAAGATGATGCTGTTGATTATTGTTTAAAACTTTAACAGTGATGGACCAGGTGTGCTTGTAATAACAGGCCTGTCAACATCACATGTTCACTCTTTTATGTGACATTCGGACTCTTTAAGTGGTTTTGATTGTTCCTCACTGTGCCTGTAGACCACAAACATCGCATATGGAAGCATAGATGATCCCTCCCACTTATGAAGAGGAAGTTGAGGTATTGTCACATGCTTCACCATTACTCTTTTACAGTGTGTACAGAAAATTAGACATACAGTAAAGAACTGTTGCTGTGGTCATTTCGAGTCTTGCTTCACAACAGAACAATTCAGCATTGGGTTCTGTTTTATTGGGTGTTTATAAACAGATTCCGTTTATAAGCTGCTGATGATTGTTCTGGTGGGTGAGACCGGAGCAGGGAAGAGTGGAACTGGAAACACCATCCTGGGTAGAGAGGCATTTCAAGTGTATTTCTCTACAGAGTCTGTGACCACAGTGTCAGAAACATAGTGGCGAGGCGGATGAGAGGGAGGTTCATGTGACTGACACAGTCACACATCAGTCATTAAAGGAAATTAAAAGTGACATAGGAAATTGGATCAAATTGTCAGTCCCAGAACCCCATGCGTTTCTTCTGGTGATTGGCGTTGGGAAACACACAGCGGAGATGCCGGATGCAGTGAAGTGGATCCAGAAGAACTTTGGAAAAGAGGCCTCACACTACATTATAGTAATATTCACTAGAGTGGATCAGCTGGATGAACACCAGTGGAGGTGTTTCTTTAAGAGCCTCTGATGCTCCTTTAGAGGATGATGATTGATCTCATGTCTTTAATAATAAAGCCAGAGATGGCCAGACTCAGGTGACAGAGCTGCTAAGGAAGATCGAGGAGAAGAATGGACGACAGCACTACACCAATAAGTCGGGTCTATTTTGTGTGATTTGTATTTTTTTTGTACATAACGTTTCCACCATCATTTCCTATGACTCATTGTGGATTTGTTATTATTACTACATGCTATTACTTTGCTATTATTTATATCTCTCTGCATTGTTGGGGAGGGCACGTAAGGAAGCATTTCACTGTTAATCTACACCTGTTGTTTACAAGGCATGTACATTTTACCAATCTCTTATCCAGAGCAACTAAGTTTAAGTGCCTTGCTCAAGAGCACATTGATAGATTTTCACCTAGTTTGTTCAGGATTCGAACCAGCAAACTTTCAGTTACTGGCCCAACGTGCTCAACCACTAGGCTACCTGATGAATACAATCTGCTTTGATGTACCAGGAGGCTAAAAGAAAGTCCAGAGAGGATGAGATTAAAGAAAGTGGTTGAAAAAATGTCTGTAGTCGCTGCAGTAGAAGCAGGCACGAGTGGTCTGTGCCTTGGCACCTGCAGAAATACTAGCAGGAGGACTTGTCACAGCAGGAGTGGTGGGAGGAGCTGGTATCCTAAAGGCTAGTTATATCCATACGTAACAACTTTTATAAAGAACTGGGTGTGGAATGCAGAAAGCTGAAACTCCAGTAAAAGTTGACATCCGCAATGAGATTTTATTTCTCCAACAGCAGGAGCCCAAAAAGGCAACTTCTTGAAATCCACTTAGAGGGGTGGACCAAAGCCAGAAAGATGCTGTGAGAAAAGTGGAGGATGTCCTGGCAACCGGGGGGCTGCTGGTTTAAGATACTATCCACTGCCATTGTGCCCTTGAGCAAGACACTTCACACTCAAAACAGCTCTAGGGGTTCTACACTCGGCTGACCCTGTTTCTCTCAACGTGTGTCCTCAGCAGACGACAAAGGCAACATGTCAAACAAATGGACAATATTCTATTCTATTGACTTTGTGTTTTTTAAATTAACATGTTATTTTCTACATTGTAATAACAAATCTAAATTGTTTTATGAAACAAGTGAAAAAAGTGAATTCACAGCAAACATTACCGAGTCTATTTTGTCACATTTGAAGTGCGTATCATTTCCATGGCATGCAATCACCTTGTTCTATGAGTATGTCCATTAATTACAGACAAATACAGAGACAGATGCCTCCAGTCACTTTCCTCTCTCACACCTGATGTCACAGACTTTATAAAATATCAAGAGAATAAAAAGTGTTTCCCTGTTTTTGTCAGAGTGAAAGCTGTAGCAATAGATTCACTTTCTGCGAAGGTTTACAAAACCCTCCAGGAACTACGGACAATATCCCTTCAACAATCATAAAGAATCATGACTTTTATGAAGGACCAGTGGTCTCGCTTCCCAAGCTTCATGATATGGTTTTATTTGAGTCAATGTTCCTAACATAAACACAAGTGGTTTATAGGCTTCGGAAAGTAATGGGACACAACATAATGGTCTTTATCTATTTTGTTGATAATCCAAGGAAATTATAGCAGCAAAACACTGAATAACCATGGAGATTTAAAAGGGGAAAAATCATAAAAAACTTCCGGATAAAGAGTTATTATAACCCTGAAAAGGGGAATACAACATTGTATTGCTAGGTCTGACATGTAATAGACTAAACATCATGCTGCAATGGTTTAACTTGTAGTATTATCCTCAGTGGAGGGTATCTGTAGGTATATGGCTTGGTTTAACTTGTAGTATTATCCTCAGTGGAGGGTTCTGTAGGTATAAGGCTTGGTTTAACTTGTAGTATTATCCTCAGTGGAGGGTTCTGTAGGTATACGGCTTGGTTTAACTTGTAGTATTATCCTCAGTGGAGGGTTCTGTAGGTATACGGCTTGGTTTAACTTGTAGTATTATCCTCAGTGGAGGGTTCTGTAGGTATACGGCTTGGTTTAACTTGTAGTATTATCCTCAGTGGAGGGTTCTGTAGGTATACGGCTTGGTTTAACTTGTAGTATTATCCTCAGTGGAGGGTTCTGTAGGTATACGGCTGGTGTGATCTAGGTTGTTCTCACTGCTGTACCAATAATGTCTGTGTGTGGGATGGGACTATGAATCTCAGGGGTACAACACTCATATACTAACCTAGTGAGGCGGGAAAGACTGGGTCTTAGTCGTTGCTTAGGCCATTGGTTTAGAAATATGGCCATGTCTTTTGACCATGGCCTCCGGTGCATGGCGACAATACCTCCAACACGATGTGCTTATCCTGAGAAATGGGTGACATAAACATGCAAGGCACCGACCTGAACGGTTGTAAAAATCCTCTGGGTCAGAAATGGCGACAGAATGTGAAATAAAGACGTCTGAAATGCATGTATACAAACATGTCCTTCGACAGTGACAGCGACACGTTTATTAGCTTGTTTTCATATGTTTTGGATGGGATTTAGGGTCAGCGATGTTATATGGGGTCAGCAAGAGTCTGTTAACACTCCCACCTTGCTCTCCTCAGTAAAATGATGTGGGTTTAGTGAAATTCAGAAGAAAGTTATTCATTAGTCTAGAGAGTTGCCCGCAGAGTAGATATTGGCAGGAGGAGTATTGGGGTTGTGGTTTCTTCTGGCTTGTGTGTGTGTATGTGTGTATCTGCTTCTGGCTTGTGTGTGTGTGTGTGTCTGTACCTCTGTGTGTGTGTGTCTGTGTTTGTGTGTGTGTGTCTTTGCCGTTGTCTATGTGTGTCGGCATTTGCGTGCCGTGTTTCTGTGCATGTGAGTAAATCATATAGCTGAACTTCGTGCAGAGAGACCTCCACACAGCATTTGGCAGCCTCTGTCCTGGCATGAGCCCTGCAGTGTTGGCAGACTGGCGAGGGGAGTGTTTGAAGTTCTCAGGTGACTATGTGTCACTGCTCAATAAATCATCTATTTCTACAAACAGGCTGAAGATTTTTAGGATTCAGGTGAGCCAATATGAACAAACATGTGATTCAAACAGAATGTCTACAGAATTTATATAATGCTAATCTTCAATAAAAATATACTAGACTCATTTGATGTTTACGATACTTTGGGTAAAATATAATTACACTGATATCAAAATGATCTCAAACCTTTTATCCTAAAAATGCAATATCTGTCAGAACAGTTAGATGTTTGATGTCACAGCTTTTCAATCTGAGTACTGAGTCAAACATTGCTGAGGCACTTTAATCCCTTCCATAGTTTGTGTTAAACCATAATGCTAGTCATGAAATGATTACAGACTACATAATCTGATTGCAACCATTTATCAACATTATGCCCCCTCTGAAATAAGAAATATTTGAACAGTATTTACTGACTGGAGCAGAAGGCCTAGTTATAATGCTGGTGCTGCCATCTGGTGTTTTCACAATTGAGAAAAATCTATGGAAACTTAAACATGTTCAACAACACAACAAAAACATGACAGGACAAATATAGATATGTATCTCTTAATCATTCAGAATAAATACTAGCACACTTGTAATTCTGATTACACCATGAGCAATTATTGTGATTGTTGCTGTACAGCACTGCAAAGGAGATTACATTTTGCTAATCCAAGGTACTGATAGCATGGCATGCTATACAATTTCACGTAGTGCAGGATTGTAGCTAATCTTCTTTGTCATTGTGTGCCTTCATTTACATTAATTTCTATATCTCACATCACACAGTATGGTACTTCAGGTGCGTGTTCAATTACATTATTTCGTTTTTTGCACTCCATTACTCACAGGCTTTGTGTGCGTGTGTGCGTGTGTGTGTGTGTGTGTGTGTGTGTGTGTGTGTGTGTGTGTGTGTGTGTGTGTGTGTGTGTGTGTTAGGGTGTGTGTACGTTTGTTCTTGCATACAGTACATGCAGTATGAAATGCTTTGACAGTGTTCACTTCTTCACCCCATCCACACAGTCCGTGACAGAACCAACTGATCAGCTATGTCCAGGTTGTTATTTAGGTGTGGAGGGTTAGTGGACAAACACACCTGACTCCTAATCATTTAATCTTCTTTTGATGACATCTTTAATCAGTTTGCCATTCACACAGACAGACCTAACCATCCAAGCTGCAAGGCCAACCAACTCCCATTCACACAGACAGACCCAACCATCCAAGCTCCAAGGCCAACCAACTCCCATTCACACAGACAGACCCAACCATCCAAGCTGCAAGGCCAACCAACTCCCATTCACACAGACAGACCCAACCATCCAAGCTGCAAGGCCAACCAACTCCCATTCACACAGACAGACCCAACCATCCAAGCTGCAAGGCCAACCAACTCCCATTCACACAGACAGACCCAACCATCCAAGCTGCAAGGCCACCCAACTCCCATTCACACAGACAGACCCAACCATCCAAGCTCCAAGGCCAACCAACTCCCATTCACACAGACAGACCCAACCATCCAAGCTGCAAGGCCAACCAACTCCCATTCACACAGACAGACCCAACCATCCAAGCTCCAAGGCCAACCAACTCCCATTCACACAGACAGACCCAACCATCCAAGCTCCAAGGCCAACCAACTCCCATTCACACAGACAGACCCAACCATCCAAGCTCCAAGGCCAACCAACTCCCATTCACACAGACAGACCCAACCATCCAAGCTCCAAGGCCAACCAACTCCCATTCACACAGACAGACCCAACCATCAAAGCTGCAAGGCCAACCAACTCCCATTCACACAGACAGACCCAACCATCCAAGGCCAACCAACTCCCATTCACACAGACAGACCCAACCATCCACGCTCCAAGGCCAACCAACTCCCATTCACACAGACAGACCCAACCATCCAAGCTGCAAGGCCAACCAACTCCCATTCACACAGACAGACCCAACCATCCAAGCTCCAAGGCCAACCAACTCCCATTCACACAGACAGACCCAACCATCCACGCTCCAAGGCCAACCAACTCCCATTCACACAGACAGACCCAACCATTCAAGCTGCAAGGCCAACCAACTCCCATTCAAAACATTGTGCCCCTACTGACTTTAACTGTCCTATTTGATAAAGATTAAAAACATTCTCCAGAACTTTGGCAGCTAGTATTTTTTTCCCCACTTTGGGCTGGATGTGTCAATGTGTAGTTCATACATAATCTAGAAGCAGAACTACTGTCTTATCTCAGTTAGCCATGAAATCCCCAGTTTGAAAGAGACATTTTTCTGGAAGATGTGCTGCACCATATCCCCTACAAGTCAAGTTTCAGCCAATGAGCTTCATCCCCTCATCATTTGAGTGACAGCTAGCAAGATGCATTCACAGATGAGTGAGAGAGAGAGAATGATGTGGTGCACATACTGAATGTGACGTAGTAATACATTTTCAGGGACCACTTTTGACTTGTGAGCACCACTTTCAGAACACTAAAGTATACAAAAGTACCGGAGAATCTCTTTAAGCCTTCATGAAGTAGCATGCAGCAAGCGGTCCGCCCCATCAGTCCAACTACACTGAGCCCTCTACAAGTTAATTAACTCAGCTACAAAAGTACCAAATCAATAGGAAGCATCGCATGGACAAGGTCAATCAATGCTAATAATGGAGCAGGCAGACAGACAGACAGACAGACAGACAGACAGACAGACAGACAGACAGACAGACAGACAGACAGACAGACAGACAGACAGACAGACAGACAGACAGACAGACAGACAGACAGAGAGAGAGAGAGAGAGAGAGAGAGAGAGAGAGAGAGAGAGACATAAATATAATCTCAGTTGGAGCTCGGTTCCGTTTAGTGCAAGGCAGACATCTGTCTCAAAACAACCCCATTTGCAGGTTCTGTCATTTTCACGCTCATACCCTCAGAGTGTTTCGAAGTGTTTCATCAGATCACTAATAATTAAGTCATTAGAAACAGAGTTGTTTGCAAGAACTGATGCAAAGGAACAACATACCTCCAGTAGTTATCCTTTCTACTTCCTTATTCAACCCCTCTCCTCTATTTCAATTCAAGGGCCTTTATTGGCATGGGAAACATGTGTTAACATTGCCAAAGCAAGTGAGGTAGATAATATACAAAAGTGAAATAAACTATAAAAATGAACAGTAAACATTACACTCACAGAAGTTCCAAAACAATAAAGACATTACAAATGTCATATTATGTATATATACAGTGTTGTAACAATGTACAAATGGTTAAAGTACACAAGGGAAAATAAATAAACATAAATATGGGTTGTATTTACAATGGTGTTTGTTCTTCACTGGTTGCCCTTTTCTTGTGGCAACAGGTCACAAATCGTGCTGCTGTGATGGCACACTGTGGTATTTTACTCAATAGATATGGGAGTTTATCAAAATTGGGTTTGTTTTCGAATTCTTTGAGGATCTGTGTAATCTGAGGGAAATACTGTATGTGTCTCTAATATGGTCATACATTGGGCAGGAGGTTAGGAAGTGCAGCTCAGTTTCCACCTCATTTTGTGGGCAGTGTGCCACCTCTATCCAACTATTCTCCAGCTCTTGGCTGTATTAACCAAACGAGTAAAAGCATGATTTAAAAGGGGCATGGCATACACAGTCATTATTGCAAGTCAGTGTCTGCATTCAAGCGTCATAGGAGTGCTGATCTAGAATCAGATCCCCTTGTCTTATTCATAATGATCTAAAGGCAAAACTGATCCTACATCAGCACTCTTATAAGGCCCTGATATTTTTTTCTCTCCTTGTTTGTTAGTTGTTTGGTTAACTGGGCAGAAACAGACCTGGACTAACAGAGAGGCTTTTGAGAGTCTCCCTCAGACCGAGGTGGGGATCAAATCTGCTTGCTTGAAAGGCGCTCCAAGAGGGTGCCTAGTGGTCTCCATAGAAACCGTTGGCCAGAATAAACTAACACAACAACTGTGGGGCGGCAGTCAAAAGAGAGAAAGCCATTGGTCTGCTTTAGCCAAAATGATGATTTTCTTTGTAAAGGGCTTTTCAAACATTACGCTCATGTCGCTAATAGGAAAGCCAGACAGAATGATGTGAATATTAGATTTGCTGTTGTCAAAGGATATGAAAAAAGAAAATGAACACTTAGCCTGTCGTAATTCGCTTCAAATTAGAGTTGAAACCAGAGTGTCATGTTCTTCAGGCACCAATCAGAGGGAAATAGACTGAAACAGGCCGGGAATACCTGGGTAAGACATTTACATTTACATTTTCAGTTACAAAACATTTTTTAAATTATTTCCTTCAAGTCCCCTAATGAACATGACCCAGGCTAAATGAGGAAAACCAAGCATCACGTTCAAAATTCTACAAAGATGACGAATTCACCCATACTATCTCAGGGTTTATACATTGCAAGGCTGTCTGAGAGACTGACTGGGATATAACCCTCACTCTATCCAGGTTATCCCAACCATCATCACACATCAAACTGTTTCTGATGTTAAGTCAAGGAAATCTACATGATCCCTGTCTTAATATCAATAGGATATAAACAGCCACCAAATAGATGCAGTCGCAGGCCCATTGGGGCAAGCTTTGATATCCTAAGTTCTATTCCTATGAAATCTCCTGACTTACTTAATGATGAAGTTAGATTAAATGTGGACACCCCTGCTGTTTTTAAGTCTCGCGAAGGGCTGGGTTTGTTACATTTAAATTTGTGAAGTATGATGTCAAAGATGGGCTTTATCGATATCTGGATGCATGACACGAACACAGACATTCTTGTTTTATCAGAGACTTGGTTCAATTATTTGATTATGGATAAGGACATTGACATTGCTAATTACAACATTTTTAGATGTGCTAGGCAGAGAAAAGGTGGAGGGTGGCTATGTATGTGAAATCACGTGCTCTTAATATCACTATACCCTAGAAATGTGAAGTCCTGGTTTTAGATGTGGCCATGAGCCAAAAGGTGCATATATTTGTTGCTGGAGCGTATAGGCCTCCTACTGCTGTAGTTGATGTGACTAGTATCATAGCTGAGCATTTAAAACCTTTTCTATCATCTCAACTAGTGGTCTTAGGTCACTTTATCCTGGACTGGCTGACACCTATCTCAAAATCATGCCTGGGCCAAAGCTAGACTAACTGATGCTGTTGTGGAATGGCAGCTTTTCAGCCAACTGAGAAATAAATGCACGTCCTTAGTAAAAAAATGCTAAATCAAGTTTCTTCCTAAGTTCTATTGCTGACTCTGCTGGTGATGCATCTACATATTGGAAAACAGTAAAGGTGCTAAAGTGTGGAAATTCCTCTCCTTCCCGATCCAAGCAAGTTATAGTGATATAGGTTATGCTTCTAATCATCATTTTATGTCTGTCGTTTTTTTGTTTGAAAGAAATCTTGGTTTAATAGACCTGGGTAAGTCAGTAAACTGCTCGTCCCTCTCCCAGCTGCTAGTCGACTTGACAGAGGACCAGACAACCCCCAGTGAATCCTTGTACTCTCTGGAGCAGCTGTCTACTTCTGATGTATTGGAACAACTACTTATGATTGATGTTAAAAAACTACTGGGGCTGATATGCTTGATCCCTTCTAATTACAGCTTTCTGCTCCATTGATTGATTTGAACACATATTTTTAACTTGACATTTATATTGAGTACTATCCCTAGAGTTTGGAAGGCGGCCATGTTCTTCCTCTACATAATGGCGGCGACCAGAGTGATCTAAATAATTATCGTCCCATTTCCAAACTCTCTTGCCAAGCAAAGATCCTGAAATCATTGATTCAACAAAGCTTAGATCCCTTTTAACTGCTACATGTTTTCTGAATGTAAAACAGTCAGGTTTCAGACCGGGTCATAGTACCATCTCTACTACTTCTATGGTTTTAAATTATGTCATAAATGAAGAAACACTGAAGAAACACTGTGCTGCCCTCTTCATTGACCTGTCCAAGGCATTCAACACTGTGCTGCCCTCTTCATTGACCTGTCCAAGGCATTCAACACTGTGCTGCCCTCTTCATTGACCTGTCCAAGGCATTCGACACTGTGCTGCCCTCTTCATTGACCTGTCCAAGGCATTCGACACTGTGCTGCCCTCTTCATTGACCTGTCCAAGGCATTCAACACTGTGCTGTCCTCTTCATTGACCTGTCCAAGGCATTCAACACTGTGCTGCCCTCTTCATTGACCTGTCCAAGGCATTCAACACTGTGCTGCCCTCTTCATTGACCTGTCCAAGGCATTCAACACTGTGCTGTCCTCTTCATTGACCTGTCCAAGGCATTCAACACTATGCTGTCCTCTTCATTGACCTGTCCAAGGCATTCAACACTGTGCTGCCCTCTTCATTGACCTGTCCAAGGCATTCGACACTGTGCTGCCCTCTTCATTGACCTGTCCAAGGCATTCGACACTGTGCTGCCCTCTTCATTGACCTGTCCAAGGCATTCAACACTGTGCTGTCCTCTTTATTGACCTGTCCAAGGCATTCAACACTGTGCTGCCCTCTTCATTGACCTGTCCAAGGCATTCAACACTGTGCTGCCCTCTTCATTGACCTGTCCAAGGCATTCAACACTGTAGATCACATGTTACTTATTCAGAAACTCTCTACAATTGGCTTAGATTGGGCCACTTGTAGTTGGTTTGAGAATGATTTAAAAGACAGAACACAGTGTGTATTTACTGATGACATTAAATCAGGACTTCCAGACAAAACAAAAGGTGTCCAAAAGGGTTTGATTCTTGGTGCAGTTATTTTCACTATTTATATTAACAGTATTGGTCGATCTGTACAAAACTGTAACATTTATCTGGATGCAGATCACACTGTTGTATATGCTACATCCCCTACGGCAGCTCAGGCTCTGTTGACCATTCAATCTGCTTCTACTGGCTTGCAGAAAACCTTGGTTGACCTGAAGTTGGTACTAAATGCTGGTAAAACCAAGTACATGTTATTTTCCAAATAATGTAATAATGTAACTGGTGATTTGTGCATAAGTACGTTAGATGGTGCCCCCATTGATCGTGTCCACACCTATAAATATCTTGGCATCTGGATTGACGAAAGCTATCTTTAAAAAATAATATTTTATTTATATTTCACTAGGCAAGTCAGTTAAGAACAAATTCTTATTTACAATGACAGCCAACACTGGCCAAACGATTCTGGGCCAATTGTGCAGCTCTCTATGGGACACTCAATCGTGGACTGTTGTGATACAGCCTGGATTAGAACCAGGGTGTCTGTAGTAACACCTCTAGCACTGAGATGTAGTGCCTTAGACCGCTGTGCCACTTGGGAGCCCCTGATGTTGATGAGTTAGTCAAGAAATTAAGAATTTCTTCTTCTACTGCTTCTTCTATAGAAATAGGGCCTCTCATTCAATAGTAGAAAACAGATGATTCAGTCTACATTTATTCCTGTTATAGAGCATGGCAATATTATATACATGAATGCAGCTCCCAGTGTTTTGAAACACTTGGACACAATTTATCACAGCGGACCTTGTTTTATAACATCTGACAGTTCTGACAGTCACCACTGCATCCGTTATCATTAAGTTGGTAGAACCTCGCTAAAAACACCTAGGTCACTTCATTATTCTGTTTCTGTTTATAAAGCCTTACTCAATAAACTACCAATTTACTTAACATCATGGTTGAAATATAGGAACTGGGATTACAACACTGGATCACAGGGTTAATGATGGAGACTCCACGTGTTCCCACAGAGTTGGGTAAATCTGTCTTTATCTACCAGGCTCCTATCATGTGGAATAATCTCCAAGTAACGTTTCATTTGGATGTGTTGTCGTCTCTAGGTCAGTTTAGGAGAAAGGGATTTTTATATTGATAAATGTGTTTGTTTTGTTTGATTGTTTATTGTGTATATAATATTTGCTATTTATTTAGTTTTATGTTTTAAATTGTGTATGATGTTATTTTATGTGTTGTTCCCAGGGTACATTTGCAAATGAGACCTTGGTCTCAATGAGTTTTTCCCTGGTTAAATAAAAGTGAATAAATAAGAAATCACAGCTTCCCTCACAGGTCGTCACTGCAGGAGTTATTACTCCTGATCATTTTTCCAATATACACTATTTTAAAGAGTTTGTCATAGCAGTACAATTATTATGCAAGCAAGTCTATTGTTACGTTTTCATAAAAAATAAAAAATCTTTATTAAAAAATAATAAAATGTGCTTAGTTAGAGCGCAGACAGCCACAGATGGCGGATTGCTTCAATGAATTCCAAACTCTGCGAAAAAAACCCTGCAGTCCTTTTTTCTCCTGCTTTCCGTCAGCTTCTGAAAGAAAAACAGCACAAGCAATTAGCCCTTTAGTTTACTTTAGTTTCCTAACGTTTCCTTTTAGGCCTTCCATTTTCAACCCTAGGGTGTGTGTACAGTCTGGAAAACTTACCCACAGAGCACTGCTCCTCATCACCTTCATCAACAAACTAAAAGCACACAGAAGTCACAAGTCAGATGGAATGATTCCATTCAGTAATGTTAACTAATGATGTGAAAACATGTTTCCTACAGTCATTTATTTCAGTGTAGATGTGGTTTCGATGCTCAAACCTTACCTCGCTGAGATTGTCCATCGAGGACCAGTGGCGAGTGAGGCTCCCGCTGTGACGCCTCAGTCTGGGACTAATGTCCTGCACCTCACAGTCAGGGGAGAAAGTTATCCTGGGGGTCCAGTGCTGTAGGAGCACCCTGCTCACCATGACAGACACTTCCAAGCAGAGCTGGTGGTCCCCCAGGAAGGCCTCTGGCACCAGAGGGCGCTGTGAAGGGAAGTCCTTCTCAAAGTTGCTGTAGAGCAGGTCTCCTAGCCGGAGCTCCAGTGGACCATGGTTTTGGTTAGGCTCTGAAAGCCTTCTCAGTGCTCTTTGTAGGGCTCTGGTCTTCGTAGCTTTTGCCAAGGCCTCTTGGACCAGGAGGAACAGTTGCCATGTCAGCTCTATACGTTTTTCAATAACCTCCTCTATCCACGGAGAGAAGTCCTTCAGGGGGTAGATGGCGTACACAAATCTGCACAGGGTGTACACGAGGAGCATCTCTGGGACCATGCACAGCTTGTTGGCGTTGTGACAATGTTTGTGCTTGGGGCTCTTCTTCCAGAGCTTCTGTGCTCGACTGGGTTGTCTACTTATCACAGAGGTTTTGCAAGGAAAATAACTCTTGGTCTGATCACTCGCTGATGGTGCAGCGGCATGGGCCGGCTTGTTGGAGCCACCAGAGGTCAAGGAGAGGAGTTGGCCGGAGATGGAGACCTGGGCTCTGATCCTACCATCAAAGCGAAGGCAGCTCGGCAACATGCCTGCAGCTCGCACAGTGATCTCTGACCCCGTAGTGGTGGATATTATCCATTCACCCACTCCCTGTCCACTCCACAGGCCATGAGAGCGGCGGAACACTCGCACCAGGTTACTGAGGCAGTGGAGAGCTGCTGCCCTCTGGCTGGCAGTGGCAGGACAATGGAGAGGGACTTGAAGTTGGGTCATGGTTACCTCACGTCCCGCTGTGACCCCCAGACCACGGGACACAGCCTGCAGCCTATCACCCGTTGCTCTCAGTGTCAACCTGCGAGACATACATGGGTGAAGGTTCAAAGGTGGTGGTCAGGATGGGCCAGATAACACCATCTCATCACAAGAGTGGGACCACATGACCAATAAAATATAATGAAAAGAGCACTAACTTAATGACAATGTTAACTTCAAACCACATTTGGGGTCAATTCCATTTCAATTAGGTCAATACAAGAAGTAAACAGAAATTCCAAATCAATTTTTTTCTCATAAAGAAACATTGAGGAAAATTGGAACTGGAATTTGAGTTTACTTCTTGTATTGACTGAATTGAAAAGGAATTGATGGCATCTATGTTTCAAACACACAGCTGGGCCTTTCACTGACAGCAAGTAGCACTTACAGGTTAGGCAGGTGGATGGGTGATGGGCGCAGCGTCCTGAGCGTGGTCAAACATGTGCTAGATCCACAAGCCTGAGGACAAGAGGACAACAATAGTTATGAGACAATATAATGCTACCCAATCAGTTTTCAATGCAATAACAACAATCTCTTTGCTTTATCCAGAGGGACTAACAGTCAGGTGATTCCGCTCAGTAAATCCAACAAAACATTGATAAAAGTGACTAAATGTACTGTAAGATGCCTAACTTTCTATACTGTCTCTTTCTGCTTACCCTCTCAACTAAGGAGTGATATCCGGGCTCAGTGACATCCATCGGAAACCTTCACAAAACACAATGACAATCATTCTCTAACACATCTTTGACCATAGTGGATACTTGTACACTGACATTTTCAGGTAACAGACTTTCTGTTTGTGGCGATAAATGTTGCTGCACGCTGTTGTTACTGAGGAGAAACCATGGAGATAGGCATCCAGCCATGACACTTCTCTTACCTCTCATCAAGAACAGTGGTCATCACGGTTGTAGGGATGCAAAGACATCTCTCTAAGGTCCCTCTGAACCCGTGGGACAGGATGCCAGCAGACACCCAAGGACTCATGACAAACACTAGAGGTCTTCTTTCCTGAAATACATCAAACTCAATGTCAAATCCATAACCGACATACTGCAGCCGAATTCATTGACAATTCAAACGTACAGTCACTGACATTTCCTTTGAGAAAGAGTGTTTGAATGGCTTTACCCACTTCATATGTATATACTGTATTCTAGTCATTGCTCATCCTATATACTGTAACTACTGCTGTACACACCTTTTATATTCATATACTGTCCATACTGTCTTTATACACCATCATATGTATATTTATATACATTATGCGTAAATATCAGTGGAGGCTGCGGAGGGGAGGACGGCTCATAATGATGGCTGGAACAGAATGGAATGGCATCAAACACATAGAAACCAATTAACATGCCACCAACCTCCTGTGGTATATTTAAGCAATAAGGCCAGAAGAGGTGTGGTATATGGCCAATATACCATGGCTAAGGGCTGTTTTTAAGCACGACCCGAGAGGTACCTTATTGCTATTACAAACTGCTTACCAACGTAATTAATGCAGTAAAAATAAATGTTTTGTCATACCCGTGGTATACGGTCTGACTCACCCAGTTTATAAATAGTTTTCTGCCGGTCTCTGACATCGCTTGTTCTGATATTTCTTAATTTCTTTCTTTGTACTTAATATATTATGTGTGTATTGTTATGTATTGCTCGGTATTACTGCATTGTTGGAGTTAGAAACACAAGCATTTCACTGCACCTGCAATATAATCTGCAAATCTGATTAAGCGACCAAGAAACTTCGATTTTATTTGATATGTGAAATATATAAATACTACATGTGCCTTCCTTTCCCTGTTGACTGACTGACAGTCTTAGAGTTACAGAGTATAAAGGTGTTTGTTCCAGCCCAGCACTAACACATCTAATTCAAGTTATCAATGAGTCATCAAGATGTTGATTTGATGAGATATCCTAAGAAATACCTGCTGGTAGCAGCAGAGCTGTAGACGCTTGATGAGTTCATTATTGGGGGTGTTCTCATCAGACCAGTGGATCACCTGGACAAGAACAGAAACATACTGTACTTTGGCTTCATCATCCCTCAGAGGTAAGACTGCATTGAGAATCAATAGGTAAAGCGTTCACTATTTTAAAAAGTAGCCTAAATTGATATAGCTATGCAAGTAGTTTGGTTGGTATTTTTAAATACTAGTAACAAAATGAAGATTTTAAGTTATATGGCTACGAATTCAGCAAATGAAATCAGACTAAATGTGGTAATCATAGACCCTAAAATAAATGCAAGGAGCCTAAGAGATAAACGAATGTGATCAAATAAGTATAAAAAAGAAAGCTAACTTACCTTACTTAATCCTACAATATATTTGGCCATTTTTAAAGGAATTTTATCCAAGTCACTTTTCATAGATTACTTTACAGCTGATAAATATTTTAGCAGAATGTTGTAGCCTATTTTTGGGATGTTTGGGTAAAGGTTGTCATGGATTTCAGAACCCATTCTAAGCCTGCACATTCTAAACCATTTATGACAAATGTTTTTGAAAACACACAAGAATTTTTACATTGTGACAGATAATTAATTCTTAATTCTATTATGACAGGTGTCTAGGGGCTCTTTAAGCCTACAGTTATTAGCCTGCCATTTTGACCAGGCCAAACCAACAGTTATTAGCCTGCCATTTTGACTAGGCCAAACCTACAGTTATTAGCCTGCCATTTTGACTAGGCCAAACCTACAGTTATTAGCCTGCCATTTTGACTAGGCCAAACCTACAGTTATTAGCCTGTTATTTTGACCAGGCCAAACCTACAGTTATTAGCCTACCATTTTGACCAGGCCAAACCTACAGTTATTAGCCTGTCATTTTGACTAGGCCAAACCTACAGTTATTAGCCTGCCATTTTGACTAGGCCAAACCTACAGTTATTAGCCTGCCATTTTGACCAGGCCAAACCTACAGTTATTAGCCTGCCATTTTGACCAGGCCAAACCTACAGTTATTAGCCTGCCACTTTGACTAGGCCAAACCTACAGTTATTAGCCTGCCATTTTGACCAGGCCAAACCTACAGTTATTAGCCTGCCATTTTGACTAGGCCAAACCTACAGTTATTAGCCTGCCATTTTGACCAGGCCAAACCTACAGTTATTAGCCTGCCATTTTGACCAGGCCAAACCTACAGTTATTAGCCGGCCATTTTCACTGGCCAAACCTATGTTTTGGGCTACTGTATTTTGTCCAGAGTTTTTGTCATGTGACAGTTTACGCTTTATAAAAACTTTCTGAAATAAAAAACATCCTTCCGCTATCTAAGGGAATGAATATGACAGGAGGCCCTATGGCTATCTAATGACGTATCTAATGATGTATCTAATGACGTATCTAATGACGTATCTAATGATGTATCTAATGACGTATCTAACGTATCTAATGACGTATCTAACGTATCTAATGACGTATCTAATGACGTATCTAACGTATCTAATGACGTATCTAATGACGTATCTAATGACGTATCTAATGGCGTATCTAATGACGTATCTAATGACGTATCTAATGACGTATCTAATGACGTATCTAACGTATCTAATGACGTATCTAACGTATCTAATGACGTATCTAACGTATCTAATGACGTATCTAACGTATCTAATGACGTATCTAACGTATCTAATGACGTATCTAATGACGTATCTAATGACGTATCTAATGGCGTATCTAATGACGTATCTAATGACGTATCTAATGGCGTATCTAATGGCGTATCTAATGACGTATCTAATGACGTATCTAATGACGTATCTAATGATGTATCTAATGGCGTATCTAATGACGTATCTAATGACGTATCTAATGACGTATCTAACGTATCTAATGACGTATCTAATGACGTATCTAATGATGTATCTAATGGCGTATCTAATGACGTATCTAATGACGTATCTAACGTATCTAATGACGTATCTAATGACGTATCTAATGCCGTATCTAATGGCGTATCTGATGACGTATCTAATGACGTATCTAATGACGTATCTAATGGCTATCTAATGACGTATCTAATGGCTATCTAATGACGTATCTAATGACGTATCTAATGACGTATCTAATGGCTTATATAATGATGTATCTAATGACGTATCTAATGACGTATCTGATGACGTATCTAATGATGTATCTAATGACGTATCTAATGGCTATCTAATGACGTATCTAATGGCGTATCTAATGACGTATCTAATGACGTATCTAATGACGTAATGGCGTATCTAATGACATATCTAATTGCGTATCTAATGACGTATCTAATGACGTATCTGATGACGTATCTAATGACGTATCTAATGGCGTATCTAATGACGTATCTAATGACGTATCTAATGACGTATCTAATGACGTATCTAACGTATCTAATGACGTATCTAATGACGTATCTAATGACGTATCTGATGACGTATCTGATGACGTATCTAATGACGTATCTAATGACGTATCTAATGACTATCAACCTTTAATGTTGATTTTCTTCTTATTATTTTATTTTTTAATGACTCACGTTCAATTAACCTTTTTTTTTATCATGCAGGTCGCAGATATACAAGTCTAACATGACATACAGTATTAGCAAACAACCCAGCAGGTGTCTGTCTCCATGTTACTGGTACAGTATGATTTATATTTCATGTACAGTATACATGAAATCTCTCTGTGTAATAGAATCTCTCAGTAGAGAGATTCTATTACATCAACCCCCAGGAAAATGACTAGGCCTATAGTTCAAAAATGACCTTGTATCTGAGACCACTTTCGGATGCTCTTTGTTTTTTAATAAACAGAGTAGAGAGGATATATTATATTTTGGGGAAGTAGCCTACATTAAAGATGCTCTTCAGGCTAAATCATTCAAAATGAACTGGTAGCCTATATTGATGGATTGGAAAAATACCATTGGCAAACTGATGATATTACAGAATATTATAGGCTAGCTAGTACAATAGTGCTAACTTGTGGTCAGAGCAATCAGTAATGTTAATAATCAAACCCGGCGAGCTTGATTCCGGTGTGTACCATTGCATCTGGGTTTTGCATTGACTATGGGTCTACATGTCTTTTTATATTGAGGACCGAGATCAGTCCAAAGGAAAACAAACAAACACACCGCTAACAGTTAATGAATAGAGCCACATACAGTAAACTCAGTCAGCACTGCTGAGGGAAAAATAAGTCACATCCTTGTTAGTACCAAAATAACTTCATGCAAACATATCTAGCTGTCAAATAAACCATATTAATCATGAACTGTGTGTACAAGTAGACTAAGGCCCAACAACAAACATACAGTGTGTCATATTCAAAATAAACCATATTAATCATGAACTGTGTGTACAAGTAGACTAAGGCCCAACAACAAACATACAGTGTGTCATATTCATAATGAGAAAACATATCCAAATGTAACTTCTGACCAATTAGCACAGGGATGCAGCCCGCCCCCTTTTGAAGCCCCTCGGATCAATAAAAGAAAACATTTATAATAATCAAATAAAATACAATTCTGGGTCTCAACTTACTGTTACAACCTAGAATAGTAGAATGCACAAGGAATTTCAACATTTGGTTGGGAATCAGCAGTTTTTCTGTTGTTATGTCAGTCACTGATTGTCACTCAATTCGCCCATGTCAGCTAACACGTGGGTACGCAGATTCACGAGCAACTGATGACCCTCATGGTGTTTGTAGATTTTTTTGTGGCCCCCAGCCCCATCAAAGTTGCCCACCCCTGAATTAGCAAATTGATCCCAGGAAGTGAGCCCACTCTCCGAGGGTGTCTTAGGGGGAGTTGGGATATGCAAAAAATACATTTCCATTTCACACCTCACACTAGTACAGGTTAATACTTTCCGAATGCACTGTAGTTCCTTCAAAATATGCTTCTGATGTAATTTTTTGTATTTACTCGCTCAATTTCCTGTTTGTTTCATGACCAAAGTGTAGGGTGAATTGACCCTAGACACTGATCTTGGCTCAGATTTCCCCATTAATGATTAAGGTTAGGAATGGGGGAGGGGAAACTTCTCCCAGGAGCCATGACCAACCAAATGTAATGTAATGTACAGACAGATGTGCTTGCAGGGTTTGAATCACAGTCTTTCTTACGAATGTCCCACCATCGTCTCCTGCTATGGTGTCCTACTGGCTGGACCAATGATATTATGAAAGCTTGGGACTATAAGGTTTTAAAAGATGATTCTGACATAATTGGCTTTACATTTTCAAACCCTCATTGGTTTGAATGTTGTCAGCACATTTTTTGATCTTGTATACCTTTTCAACAACATGCATTGGGTGTATTTAGAGAGTACTATATAGGTAGAGAAAATGTAACAGAATAAGGCTATGTCAATAACTACATTCAGACAAAATGCCGATAGAACCTCGAGTCCCAGGCTCTCTCTTACTCACAACACATTATGCCCATACATTTGCGTAAGGGTTCATTGAGAGAGTGGTGGATGCACATTCCAGATTTCTTCATCTGTGTGTCATGAATCAAGGTAAGACCCAAGTACAGACTGTGTGAAGTAACAATGTTTATTGTAACCACAGGGGCAGACAAAGACAGGTCCAGGCAGGCAGGGGTCGATAATCCAGAGTAGAGGCCAAGGTACAGGAGGCCAGGCAGGCTCAGGGTCAGGGTCAGGTCAGGCAGAGGTCGGTAATCCAGAGGTGGAGCAAAGGTACAGGACGGCAGGCAGGGTCAGGGAGTGGTCAGGCGGGCAGGTACAGGGTCAGGGAGTGGTCAGGCGGGCAGGTACAGGGTCAGGGAGTGGTCAGGCGGGCAGGTACAGGGTCAGGACAGGCAAAGGCAAAAACCAGGAGGACGAGAAAAAGAGAGACTAGGGAAAACCAGGAGCTGAGACAAACCGCTGGTAGGCTTGAACAAACAAGACAAACTGGCACCAGACAGACAGAAAACACAGATATAAATACACGGGATAATAGGGGAGATGGGCAACACCTGGAGGGGGGTGGAGACAAGCACAAGGACAGGTGAAACAGATCAGGGCATGACACTGTGTAAACAACATCAAAATAAAGGAAAAATCTTCACACGGTCAGACAGGGTATACTGCTTCTTAGTTTTGTTCCTGCACCCATATATACAAGGGACCTGCTCAAATAGATTGAACATGCATCCTTCCTTCATCCCTTCCTAGGAATAATCACTGATTTGGCATATCTGGATTAGTGAAAGCTATGATGTTAAACCTTACTTTCACCTATCCAATCATATTAGATTAGTGATTTCATTTTATTTTTTAAATATGAGTGGGGCAGGCCAACTTTTCACATTTTTTGGGGTTATTGGATAGGACAGAGGTATAAGGGAAAGATAGAGGAGAGAGTGTAGACCGGATCCCAAACATATGCTGCAGAAGAATAACATATTATGTGACCTGGAGGCAGTGAGGGTGCTAGACCACCCTAGTCGTCTCTCTCTCTCTCTCTCTCTCTCTCTCCATCTCACACACGCATCCCGCTTCACGGTGGGACCGTCATTGTTCCTCCTGTTTTATCACACCAGAGGAGCGGCATTGGGATGCTGAGGCTCCTGGCAGACACTATAATTGCACTGTCATACAGCTGATGGGATGTGTGGACCTGTAAATCAATGAGAATCACGGCAGACCCTGTCGACACTGGCAGGCCAATCTGAGCTAATGCCACACCTCCCACAAGAGTTAGGTCATGTCCCACCGGTGTCTCTAGATCTTGTTCTCTCTCTTGTTCTCTCTCTCGTTTTGTCTCTCATTCTCTGTCTTGTTCTCTCTTGTTTTCTTTCGTTCTCTCTCTTGTTCTCACTTGTTCTCTCTTGTTCTCTGTCTCATTCTCACTCTCGTTCTCTCTCTCGTTCTCTCTCTCGTTCTCTCTCTCGTTCTCTCTCTCGTTCTCTCTCTCGTTCTGTTTCTCGTTCTGTCTCTCGTTCTGTCTGTCTGTCTGTCTGTCTGTCTGTCTGCCTGCCTGCCTGCCTGCCTGCCTGCCTGTCTGTCTGTCTGTCTGTCTGTCTGTCTGTCTGTCTGTCTCTGTATGTGTGTATACATTTAACATAGAGAGGGAGAGAGAGATAAAGAGATTGCTAGAGAGAGAGTGAGTGATAGAGAGCTTGTGTGTCTCTCTGTGTATGTGTGTATATAACAGAGAGAGAGGGAGAGAGATAAAGAATGAGAGTGATAGAGTGAGTGAGAGTGAATGATATAGAGTTTGTATGTCTCTGTGTATGTGTGTATATAACATAGAGTGAATGATATAGAGTGTGTATGTCTCTGTGTATGTGTGTATATAACATAGAGTGAATGATATAGAGTGTGTATGTCTCTGTGTATGTGTGTATATAACATAGAGTGAATGATATAGAGTGTGTATGTCTCTGTGTATGAATGTGTGTGTTCAGCACAAGTGGTATTGTAATGAAAATAATTGAAAAATGAATCTCTGTCCAGTCTGATGTAGTGGAGAGCTGACATCATTTAGAGTCAAATATATATCAAAACCTCCCATTATGGTGGCATTGTTGACTCAGTTTGTCAACATAAACTACAGGGTCCATATTCATGTATTCCTTCTCTGATATCCTTTGTGAATACGGGCCCTGGGGTACAGTTAAACGGCAAGCTATTGGGGTGTGCCTTAGAGGACTCAGCAACCCTGACAGTGTCTGAAAGTCTGTTTCACAGATGTAGAGCTGAGAAACTGGATGGCCTGGTTTTCTGTCTGCTGCGGGACCGAGGGAGATGGATTTACTCAATTACTCATGCTTAGTCAAATATTTCCGGTTTTTGCAATTTGTAGATTTTGTTTCATTCAACTCAAAAGGTCAAATAGCGTGTGCTTATATTTGTCCTGTTTCACTGCATGTACAAGTGGTTATTAAGAACTCTTGACTTTTTCAACATTGTTATGTTACAGCCTTATTCTAAAATGATTAAATAAATGATTGTCATCAATCTACATACAATATCCCATAATGGCAAAGCGAAAACAGGTTTTTCAACATTTTTGAAAATGTACAGTGGGGAGAACAAGTATTTGATACACTGCCGATTTTGCAGGTTTTCCTACTTACAAAGCATGTAGAGGTCTGTAATTTTTATCATAGGTACACTTCAATTGTGAGAGACGGAATCTAAAACAAAAATCCAGAAAATCACATTGTATGATTTTTAAGTAATTAATTTGCATTTTATTGCAAGACATAAGTATTTGATCACCTTCCAACCAGTAAGAATTCCGGCTCTCACAGACCTGTTAGTTTTTCTTTAAGAAGCCCTCCTGTTCTCCACTCATTACCTGTATTAACTGCACCTGTTTGAACTCGTTACCTGTATAAAAGACACCTGTCCACACACTCAATCAAACAGACTCCAACCTCTCCACAATGGCCAAGACCAGAGAGCTGTGTAAGGACATCAGGGATAAAATTGTAGACCTGCACAAGGCTGGGATGGGCTACAGGACAATAGGCAAGCAGCTTGGTGAGAAGGCAACAACTGTTGGCGCAATTATTAGAAAATGGAAGAAGTTCAAGATGACGGTCAATCATCCTCGGTCTGGGGCTCCATGCAAGATCTCACCTCGTGGGGCATCAATGATCATGAGGAATGTGAGGGATCAGCCCAGAACTACACGGCAGGACCTGGTCAATGACCTGAAGAGAGCTGGGACCACAGTCTCAAAGAAAACCATTAGTAACACACTATGCCATCATGGATTAAAATACTGCAGCGCACGCAAGGTCCCCCTGCTCAAGCCAGGGCATGTCCAGGCCCGTCTGAAGTTTGCCAATGACCATCTGGATGATCCAGAGGAAGAATGGGAGAAGGTCATGTGGTCTGATGAGACAAAAATTGAGCTTTTTGGTCTAAACTCCACTCGACGTGTTTGGAGGAAGAAGAAGGATGAGTACAACCCCAAGAACACCATCCCAACCGTGAAGCATGGAGGTGGAAACATCATTCTTTGGGGATGCTTTTCTGCAAAGGGGACAGGACGACTGCACCGTATTGAGGAGAGGATGGATGGGGCCATGTATCGCGAGATCTTGGCCAACAACCTCCTTCCCTCAGTAAGAGCATTGAAGATGGGTCGTGGCTGGGTCTTCCAGCATGACAACGACCCGAAACACACAGCCAGGGAAACTAAGGAGTGGCTCCGTAAGAAGCATCTCAAGGTCCTGGAGTGGCCTAGCCAGTCTCCAGACCTGAACCCAATAGAAAATCTTTGGAGGGCGCTGAAAGTCCGTATTGCCCAGCGACAGCCCCGAAACCTGAAGGATCTGGAGAAGGTCTGTATGGAGGAGTGGGACAAAATCCCTGCTGCAGTGTGTGCAAACCTGGTCAAGAACTCCAGGAAACGTATGATCTCTGTAATTGCAAACAAAGGTTTCTGTACCAAATATTAAGTTCTGCTTTTCTGATGTATCAAATACTTATGTCATGCAATAAAATGCAAATTAATTACTTAAAAATCATACAATGTGATTTTCTGGATTTTTGTTTTAGATTCCGTCTCTCACAGTTGAAGTGTACCTATGATAAATATTACAGACCTCTACATGCTTTGTAAGTAGGAAAACCTGCAAAATCGGCAGTGTATCAAATACTTGTTCTCCCCACTGTATATATATATATTTTTAAATACCTTATTTACTTAAGTATTCAGACCCTTTCCTAAGACACTAGAAATTGAGTTCAGGTGCATCCTGTTCCCATTAATAATCCTTGTAATGTTTCTACAACTTGATTGGAGTCCACCTGTGGTAAATTCAATTGATTAGACATGATTTGTAAAGGCACACACCAGTTGACAGTGCATGTCAGAACAAAACCCAAGCTATGAGGTCGAAGGAATTGTCCGTAGAGCTCCGAGACAGGATTGTGTCGAGGCCCAGATCTAAGGATGGGTACCCAAACATTTCTGCAGCATTGAAAGTCCCCAAGAAAACAGTGGTCTCCATCATTCTTAAATGGAAGAATTTTGGAACCACCAAGAATCTTCCTAGAGCTGGCCGCCCAGCCAACCTGAGTAATTGAGGGAGAAAGGCCTTAGTCAAGGAAGGACCAAGAACCTGATGGTCACTCGGACAGAGCTCCAGAGTTCCTCTGTGGAGATGGGAGAATCTTCCAGAAGGACAACCATCTTTGCAGCACTTCACCAATTAGGCCAGATGGAAGCGACTCCTCAGTAAAAGGCACATGACAGCCCACTTGGAGTTTGCCAAAAGGTACTTAAAGGACTCTCAGACCATGAGAAACAAGATTCTCTGGTCTGATGAAACCAAAATACGGTGAAGCATGGTGGTGGCAGCATCATGCTGTGGGGATGTTCTTCAGCGGCAGGGACTGGGAGACTAGTCAGGATCGAGGCAAAGATGAACGGAGCAAAGTACAGAGAGATCCTTGATGAAAACCTGCTCCAGAGTGCTCAGGACATCAGACTGGGGTGAAGGTTCACGACCCTAAGCACACAGCCAAGACAATGCAGGAGTGGCTTTGGGACAAGTCTCTGAATGTCCTTGAGTGGCCCAGCCAGAGCCCGGACTTGAATCCAATTCAACATCTCTGGAGGGACCTGAAAATAGCTGTGCAGCAATGCTCCCCATCCAACCTGACAGAGCTTGAGAGGATCTGCAGAGAAGAATGGGAGAAACTCCTCAAATACAGGTGTGCCAAGCTTGTAGCATCGTACCCAAGAAGACTCAAGGCTGTAATCACTGCCAAAGGTACTTCAACAAAGTTACTGAGTAAAGGGTCTGAATACTTATGTAAATGTGATATTTTTTGATTTTTTTTTTATACATTTGCAAAAAAAAAAATGTTTTTTGCTTTGTCATTATGGGGTATTGTGTGTAGATTGATGAGGGGAAAAAACTATGTAATCAATTTTAGAATAAGGCTGTAACGTAACAAAATGTGGAAAAAGTCAAGAGGTCTGAATACTTTCCGAATGCACTGTACTTTGTTATTTTCCATATTACCTCGGTAGCTATTTGGATAGCTCCCACTGACTTTGAAGCAGACAGTGAACACATTAATGTTAGGGAAATTGGCTGAGACACAGCGTTATGGTTAGAGGTACACTTGGCCAGTGGAGGCTGCTGAGGGGAGAACGGCTCATAATAATGGCTGGAATGGAGCCAATGGAAACCATGTATTTGATACCATTCCACTCATTCCCCGCCAGCCATTACCACAAGCCCGTCCTCCCCAATTAAGGAGTCACCGACCTCCTGTGACTTAGGCACTTCACAGATCTAGGATCATCTATGCTCTTCAGATCCTATCCTCATTAACCATTAGGGGAGATAACTCACAACTGAACTAAGAGCCGTGTCTGATCCTACTTTTCCCTCAGATTACTCCAGTCCAGACCAGACCGAGAGCTTGAGTTAAATCAATGCACTTACCAAAGACTACCTGAGGGTGGTGCTTCACTGGTGATGCAGGCACATGTTGGGCAGACTCACAGCAGTGTTTGAGTGTAGGACTGTGGTTGGGTTTTACAGGCGACTGGGCTCATAGATAAAAATGACCTTTTTGGTTACACATTTCACTCTTCATGCAGCCTTCACTAAACAAGTGTTTCTACTTGTTTTGATTAGGACTCTCACTGCGACCACTAAATATTGTGCATGTACGAAGAAACTACTTTTTATGATGGATATTGGTTGTGGTTGTTGGTAAGATAGTAGAGGTGGATGTGTAACCTGTCCTGACAAAGTCCTGTGCATGAGTTGAAGAGTGGAAGAAGCTTCAACGTGGGAGAAAAGTGGAAGAGAAAAGGGAAAGAGAGAGACCCTGCTCAAGGATACTTTCATTAGAAGTAGAAATAGGCCATGTGACCGACAAGGTCTTCTTCTTGGGTGCTCAGACTTTATTGAGCAAACATTGGACCACTAATGAGATAGCATGCCTTATGCATCATTCACCACTTCCTCTTCCTCTAAATAAGGTGATGTTCAATTAAATGTCAGTGTAGTTTAGTTTCTAATCTGCCTCACTGCATGTAACTGTAACAGCACGTACACACACACACACACACACACACACACACACACACACACACACACACACACACACACACACACACACACACACACACACACACACACACACACACACACACACACACACACACACACACACACACACACACACACACACACACACGTGTTACAGGTCCCAGTTTTGGGACTGATGCAGCAGATAATAGTTCCTGTAACACAGGATAAATGATGAAACAGGAGAGAGTGGCTTCTCTTTCAAAGGTTCTCTCAATTATTTTATTCAATATTCTCTCAAGTGCAAATCGTCTTTTTCTGTCTTTTCGTTGTATTTCAATGTTTTTTTTGTTTTTTCTTTAAAGTGTATTTAATAATTTGTCTCATAAATCCCTGACATATTATTTCATAAACATAAAAAATATATCAATTAACACATAAAAAATATTATATTACAATCCAATTCACATCCTAAAATTCTTTACATTTATACCCCAAACACATTTACTCTTAACTGTAATTCACCTGTTTAGGTTATAATTATGTAGTTGACTGTTGCCCACTAAAGCCCCATAGGAGACTAAAACATGAAAGCCTTTATAGACTGGTATAACTCATTAGAAGTTACTTTATACCCATGCTCAAAATACATTCACCCAGTGTAAGAAGGGTTAATAGAAAGACAAGACTATTGCAAATTACATGAATGCAAATTATTGGAAAATGACTGAACAAGCTAGCATAGCGCTAACCGAAGCTAGCAATCAACTGACCGGAGCTAGCAAACAGCTAACCGGAACTAGCCAAAAGCTAACCAGAGCTAGCTAATAGCTAACCAGAGCTAGCTCTAAACTAGCGGCTTTTCACAGTACAACAATTACAAAGTTCTTAAACATCACAGTTACAACATTAAATTCTCTAAACCCTTAGGATGTTGTCAGAAGTGTCTTTTTCAAAAATAAAAATGTTCATGAGTTAACAATTCGTTTTTTTCTAGATCACAGGAATGCACCGCCATCATTTAATTTTACACTCGACATGCGTTTTCTGTCTTCAACAGGCAAGTTACAAAACGATATTGTGGTATTCTGTGTATTTTTACACTTTACTGACCTGTAGCACAGGATAAATGATGAAACAGGAGAACATGGCATCTCTTTCAAAGGTTCTTTCAATTATGAGAAGACACAGGTGCGGGATCACATATAGTCTGGCAATCTCTATGTGCCACAGGGTTCAATTCTCGGGCCGACTCTCTTCTCTGTATACATCAATGATGTCGCTCTTGCTGCTGGTGATTCTCTGATCCACCTCTACGCAGACGACACCATTCTGTATACTTCTGGCCCTTCTTTGGACACTGTGTTAACTAACCTCCAGATGAGCTTCAATGCCATACAACTCTCCTTCTGTGGCCTCCAACTGCTCTTAAATGCAAGTAAAACTAAATGCATGATCTTCAACCAATCGCTGTCCAGACCTGCCCGCCCGTCCAGCATCACTACTCTGGACAGTTCTGACTTAGAATAGTGGACCACTACAAATACCTAGGTGTCTGGTTAGACTGTAACCTCTCCTTCCAGACTCACATTAAGCATCTCCAATCCAAAATTAAATCTAGAATTGGCTTCCTATTTCGCAACAAAGCATCCTTCACTCATACTGCCAAACATACACTCGTAAAACTGACCATCGACTTCGGCGATGTCATTTACAAAATAGCCTCCAACACTCTACTCAACAAATTGGATGCAGTCTATCACAGTGCCATCCGTTTTGTCACCAAAGCCCCATATACTACCCACCACTGCGACCTGTATGCTCTCGTTGGCTGGCCCTCGCTTCATACTCGTCGCCAATCCCACTGGCTCCAGGTCATCTACAAGTCTTTGCTAGGTAAAGCCCCACCTTATCTCAGCTCACTGGTCACCATAGCAGCACCCACCCGTAGCACGCGCTCCAGCAGGTATATTTCACTGGTCACCACCAAAGCCAATTCCTCGTTTGGCTGCCTTTCCTTCCAGTTCTCTGCTGCCAATGACTGGAACGAACTGCAAAAATCACTGAAGCTGGAGACTCATATCTCCCTCACTAACTTTAAGCACCAGCTGTCAGAGCAGCTCACAGATCACTGCACCTGTACATAGCCCATCTGTAAATAGCCCACCCAACTACCTCATCCCCATACTGTATTTATTTATTTATCTTGCTCCTTTGCACCCCAGTATCTCTACTTGCACATTCATCTTCTGCACATCTATCACTCCAGTGTTTAATTGCAATATTGTAATTACTTCACCACCGTGGCCTATTTATTGCTTTACCTCCCTTATCTTACCTCATTTGCACACAATGTATATAGACTTTTTTCTACTGTATGTTTGTTTATTCCATGTGTAACTCTGTGTTGTTGTATGTATCGAACTGCTTTGCTTTATCTTGGCCAGGTCGCAGTTGTAAATGAGAACTTGTTCTCATCTAGCCTACCTGGTTAAATAAAGGTGAAATAGGAAAATAAAAAAATAAAAAGTCCCAGTGTGAAGCGAACATGTCGCACTCCCCCCTACTGGCCAACATGTGTATAAAGGCATCGCAATGGCGAAACCTTGGAGGACTGACATTTCAGTAAAAGCATTCTTCCCCAATACAAAGAAAATACATAAACACAAATGTGACCATACATTTTGTGTGCACCACATATGCATGGGTGCACATACCCCCCACTCACATACACACACACATACACACACACAATATGTATGACACACACACAGCTTCATCACATGAAATACATGTATTTATTTTAAGCTGTAAGCATTGAGAAATGAATTATGCAAGAGAAGTGTTCATTGAGAGTAAACTGCAGCCCCGCCCAGGGGAGCTCAGTGTTGTGACAGACAATACATCGCCTCTAACCAATAACAGCCACCACACCTATCAGGAAGTAAGAAGAGACAAGTTTGGAGTTTATAATTAATCCACTGTTTATCCAACCCACAGTGGTACAGCTCCAGCTCCAAATCTAGGTTGAATGAAAACATTAGAGTGACAGGAAACGTTAAAGGGCATAATGTCAAGTAATTCATCAAACAACTTGTTAATGTATTACAGTGATGACCACATCTGATTCAGTGTAGGCTAGGCCTATTCAGAAATATTGACAAAATAGATGTTATGTATTGTAGTTCCATGTTAATAACATTGTTGTTTACATTTTTATATTATATATATATATATATATATATATATATATATATATATATATATATATATATATATATATATATATATATTAGTATGCAATTGTTTTCATTAAGGACAAACACAGTGGGATAGTGCATGTAGTAAGTTAGTCATTAAAAAAAACTCATGAGGATGACAAAAAGGATACAATTCTATGTGTTTTATTCTGTATAGGAATGCTTTATACAATCTGTTTTATTGGTCTTGCAGTGCTGTGTTTTTATCATGAGTTCAGGACGATGGTTTTATGGCGTTATTCATTGTGCCAAAGGACAAGCTTACTTCTCACAGTTATACAATAGGTTACTGTGTTGGTGTCAGAGACAGTGCGAAGTTTAAAGGCGCTCACTCACATTTGCACTGCGTAAACACTTGAGAAAATGGCTAGCATACATCAATTTGTTACGGCCTTCACTGCGCCTAAGGGATTCAGTTCGATTGACATACCCTGTCTATCGACGCGCTGAGGCATTCAGGGACTTACCGGAAACCAAACTTTTTCTTCAAAACTTGTTTCGTAGCTGAGTCGAACGCGTCGAAAGAGGAAAGAAAGAGACAAGACCGTTCCGCGTCCAAACTTTTACAGTTCCTTATTTTCTTCCTCATATTCGCGTCATGTTGGATAATAGTTGGTTGCTGTCTAAAAGAAGTGAAATACTGACTTTTTGTCAAGGATAACGGCCGCCTTCGAGTGTTATTCCTCCACACAAAGTATAACGGATATTCGTTTTTATCATGGAAGACGTGAGTATTCAGTCTATTGCATTGTTCTGATGGGCGGCATTGGTGGAATCTCGGTCGGCTATGGTTGGTTTTAAATTAAATAAAGCCTACAGGTCTAATGAAAGTAAGTACAGCTTACCTTAGTAAAGCTTCTTACATTTTCTCAGTGGCGACATAGGTCAATCAAAACACTCACGGAGGGGTAGGAAAGTAGTCTAAAACTCATCATCATTCAAGGTCAGAAAAAAAGAGTAAAAAGAGCAATGTAGCCTAGATATCAAACAATCCGCAGTTTATTACACACTACAAATAGCCTGTTGAAGTATCGGCGAAGAAAATAATCATTTGTGTTTCATCAAACTGATATGCTATGCGCCAATGCGTCAATAGGCTCCAACAACTCATCGTACTTTTCACCGTTCAAACTCAGGTGCCAGGAGCTGTTAAAGCCACGCACCTGACAACCTGTTGCTTTCAACGGTAGCCTACTGCTGCTACTCGGGCATTTACAGTGGTCTCTCTCGCCCCTCCGTTGCTGGGTGCTGCCCCTGTAGCCATGGATATGTTAGGGGAGGAGGAGGAGGGGTTAATAACTGTATTTTTACATTGTAATAACTACATTGTAGCCTACAGGGTTGGGTAGGTGACTTTCTAAATGTAATCGGTTACAGTAGGGTTGGTGCACAACTGGCCCAGTATCATCCGGGTTTGGCGGGTGTAGGTCATCATTGTAAATAAGAATTTGTTCTTAACTGACTTGCCTAGTTAAATAAAGGTTCAATAAAACATATATATAAAAAAAACAGTACTAGTTACCTGTCCAAAATGATAATCAGTAACATCATTTTTGGATTAACCAAACTCAGTAACATAATCTGATTACTTTCTGTTACTTTTTAATTACTTTCCCCTTAAGAGGCATTGGAAGAAGACAAAAATTATCCATCAAACGCATTTGGTGTGTCATCATAGTGGTCTCTGGACTTGTGGTCAGACTCTCAGGTGGAACAAACTTAAACTTGCACCTTTTTTCAACGCTGATTTGAATGTCATTGAGAAGACAAACATCCTTTCTGAGTTTAATCCCAGATGTAATCATCTAGTTTTTCAAACTATCTGTAATCACATTACAATATGTTTACTGGTAAAGTATCTGTTTACAGTTACAGTTATTTTCTGATAACATGTAACCCAACCCTGACCCTACATTATAGCCTACTGTTTAGATGAACTGTAGCCTACCCCTCCGGTACAGTAACTGATCCAGTGTCAGCTCTTGGGTCAAGCTCTTAATGAATATTTGGGCTACAGGTCTAATGTGTTATGGAGAGCTGATCTCAAATCAGTTATTGAATGTGAACAAAGTCACCATACCTACAACCATGGTCAGTAGGCCTACACCGCAGTGTTGTCTGGGGAAGCAATGTAGCTTGGGTCAGACTGAAAGAACTACTGAGTCACCTAATATGTAAGGCTCTCGTCCTATCCTGAATGAGTGTCCTTCAATCCTAGAGACATTCTAAATGGGCCCGTTAGAGCAGAAGAGGATGTACTGTTTTTAACCCTTCATCTGGAGGCCTATTTTCCCTTCTTCTGTTTTACACATGAAAGAATGTACTGAAAGTAAAAAGACTAGGCCTGAACTGACCAGCATTGAGCTGTGTGTTTTAAAGATGTCTTTATGGGATAAATAGGCCTACAGTATGTGCAACAACTCATATACCAGCTCAAAGTAGCAAGCCGTAGATGACATTGAGGCGAGTTTCCGGAAGCTGCTACTAGAATGAGGAAGTTGAACAGAGCAGTAAAACAGTAAATCAATAAAAATGGTCTACTTTGCAACTTTTTGCACACACACATATACACACGCTGGTGCAAACGCACACACACACACACACACACACACACACACACACACACACACACACACACACACACACACACACACACACACACACACACACACACTGGTCCAAACGCACACACACACACACACATATACACACGCTGGTGCAAACACACACACGCACATATACACACGCTGGTGCAAACGCGCACACGCACACACACACACACACACACACACTGGTGCAAACGTACACACACACACACACACATATACACACGCTGGTGCAAACACACACACACACACACATATACGCGCACACACACACACACACACACACACACACACACGCTGGTGCAAACGCACACACACACACACACACATATACACACCCTGGTGCAAACGCACACACACACACAGAGTAGCCTATAATCTCTGTTAACCAAGAAGTAAAATCTTGCATAATTTGGTCAGCTGCATGGTTAACTTCTGTGTTCACATAGTACTTGTTAGGAATTGAGAGTTCTGGCAGAAACGAAGTCTCCTCCTCGCAACAAGAAACTCTCAGCCAAAGCCTCCCCCTCCCCCCCCCCGTGTGGGCGCAGGCACGAAGCACTCAAGACGAAGCGGTTTAAGCACCACCTTCACCCAATCCTGATACGTCCAAATAACCAGTGACAAAACCCCAAAAACTGAACTAATGCTGCTGTTATCTCCCACATCCCAGTCAGTCCTGGCAGATTCTCTCAGTCTACATGCAGAATTACTGGAGATGAAGTAATATGGAATGTAAATTCATGGTCAAAAAAAGTACTATACCCAGCCAGGTATGGTACTTCTAGGAGCTTCTCTCAGCTACATAAACATTGATTTAAACAAATGTATCACAATTGACGTGGAACAATTGAGTTTAAAAGAAAATGTTCTTAGTGACCTCAGAAGACCCCTTGCACACAGAGGTTTAGCCCTTAGCAGCACTATCCTATTACAGTAGTGTAGTATTAGTGTAGTATTAGTGTAGTGTAGTATTAGTGTAGTGTAGTATTAGTGTAGTGTAGTATTAGCGTAGTGTTAGTGTAGTATTAGTGTAGTATTAGTGTAGTGCTAGTGTAGTGTTAGTGTAGTGTAGTATTAGTGTAGTGTTCATGTAGTATTATTGTAGTGTTAGTGTAGTAGTAGTGTAGTGTTAGTGTAGTGTAGTATTGGTGTAGTATTAGTGTAGTGTTAGTGTAGTGCTAGTGTAGTATTAGTGTAGTGTTAGTGTAGTATTAGTTTAGTATTAGTGTGGTATTAGTGTAGTGTTAGTGTAGTGTTGGTGCAGTGTTAGTGTGGTATTAGTGTAGTGTCAGTGTAGTATTAGTGTAGTGTTAGTGTAGTATTAGTGTAGTGTAGTGTTAGTGTAGTATTAGTGTAGTGTCAGTGTAGTATTAGTGTAGTGTAGTGTTAGTGTAGTATTAGTTTAGTATTAGTGTGGTATTAGTGTAGTGTTAGTGTAGTATTAGTGTAGTGTCAGTGTAGTATTAGTGTTGTGGTAGTGTAGTGTTAGTGTAGTATTAGTGTAGTATTAGTGCAGTGTAGTATTAGTGTAGTGTCAGTGTAGTATCAGTGTAGTATTAGTGTAGTGTAGTGTTAGTGAAGTGTCAGTGTAGTATTCGTGTAGTGTTAGTGTAGTATTAGTGTAGTGTAGTGTTAGTGTAGTATTAGTGTAGTATTAGTGTAGTGTAGTGTTAGTGAAGTGTCAGTGTAGTATTCGTGTAGTGTTAGTGTAGTATTAGTGTAGTGTAGTGTTAGTGTAGTATTAGTGTAGTGTAGTGTTAGTGTAGTATTAGTGTAGTGTTAGTGTAGTATTAGTGTAGTATTAGTGTAGTATTAGTGCAGTCTTACATTAATAACCAGAGTGCAGGGGTGAGATAAGGACCACCATGCAGTCAAGGTTTATACTACAGGGGTGCCTGTCAGTCCCATAACAAATCAGGGCACATTCATAAACATGAAATATTGACACAACACCCCCAGAAGTGTTAAAGGTACAACCTGTAATTTGACCAGCCTGACCCTGCCACTTGGTTTGGTAAACTGAGGGATGAGGCTGGAGAAATGGAACCACTCTCATATTCAGATGGACTATGAATTCCAAGACTAACAGTCCATAAGAATGACTTATAGTGTTAACCGTATTTTCAAGCTATAAATGGTTTGTTTACAAAGGTTTATTGTAAAGACCAAGTGCCAGTTTAATGTAAACTGACCTGTTAGTCCTGGACTAGGCCTGGAAACTAGCCCCGAGAGGCAAGTCAGCCCTCACTATGTTTTCACATCAGTATAACTATATGAACAGCTGAACTAACCACACTGCCGTAGATATAGCTATACTAATGTGATCTTAATTGGTAAATGAAAGACCCTATTAGGTAGGACTGGCGGAAAGGGTTCAGCTGTGTGTCTGTGCCGTCTCTCTTGGTAGACGTTTCCTATAGCAGATCTAGGATCACCTTACCCTACCCACACATTTCACCTTAATCATTAGGGTTAAAAACTCAAAACTGTCCTCAGATCAGTGTCTATGGGCAACTTCATTCTAGTCCTCTGAGTCACAGTGAGTGTGAGCAATAGGTTGACAGGCCATACCTCGTGGGCCGGGTTTATATACACCGGTGTGGCTGGACAGTGTCTGGCGGCTCAGTGAAGGCCACTGCCTGGCTAGCTGCCTGTTATACACAGCCAGCTGTTTTAGCACTCTGTCACTGACCCCTCCCTCCTCCCCTCCCCCCTCCTCCCCTCCCCCCTCCCCTCATCCTCTCACTTCACTCTATCTTTCTATCTCTGACTCTTTCTCCGTCTGTTTTTCTCAACCCCTCACTTTACCCTTCTTCTGTAATTGTCCGTCACGTTCTGCTGTTGCTGAATGGCCTGGAAGCATGGTCATGGTGTGTGTCAGCCTGCCGGACCACATTGGATTCTGAGGAAACAGACTTGCACATTATGTGAGGAAAACAATTAACCCTCTTTGACCACCGCTCAGCCCTGTGCTGCACAATAGTCCATTTCTGACCGTCGTTTCCCGGCATTTGGACGTGTGCTGCACAATGGTTGTGTGTGTGTCAGTGTGTGTGACTGAGTTCCCTCTGAAACTCTGATGGTGTTGTTGATACGTGTGTGTGTGTGTGTGTGTGTGTGTGTGTGTGTGTGTGTGTGTGTGTGTGTGTGTGTGTGTGTGTGTGTGTGTGTGTGTGTGTGTGTGCAGTGTTTGTGACTGAGTTCCCTCTGAAACTCTGATGGTGTTGTTGATACGTGTGTGTGTGTGTGTGTGTGTGTCAGTGTGTGTGACTGAGTTCCCTCTGAAACTCTGATGGTGTTGTTGATACGTGTGTGTGTGTGTGTGTGTGTGTGTGTGTGTGTGTGTGTGTGTGTGTGTGTGTGTGTGTGTGTGTGTGTCAGTGTGTGTGTGTCAGTGTGTGTGACTGAGTTCCCTCTGAAACTCTGATGGTGTTGTTGATACGCGCGTGTGTGTGTGCGTGCAAGAGGGTATTTCTTTGGGACTTCCTCTTGTTTGTTAGTGTTTTTGAGAGCTCTATCTCTCCTGTTCCCCCCCTCTCACCTCTCCCCACTCTCTCACCTCTCCCCACTCTCTCACCTCTCCCCCCTCTCTCACCTCTCCCCCCTCTCTCACCTCTCCCCCCTCTCTCACCTCTCCCCCTCTCTCACCTCTCCCCCCTCTCTCACCTCTCCCTCCCCTCTCCCCCCTCTCTCACCTCACCTCTCCCTCCCTCTCTCACCTCTCCCTCCCTCTCTCACCTTTCCCCATTCTCTCACCTCTCCCCACTCTCTCACCTATCCCCCTCTCCCACCTATCCCCCCTCTCCCACCTCTCCCCACTCTCTCCCCCTCTCTCACCTCTCCCCCTCTCTCACCTCTCGTTCCCTCTCTCATCTTTCCCCACTCTCTCACCTCTCCCCAACTCTCACCTCTCCCTCCCTCTCTCACCTGTCCCCCCCTCTCTCACCTCTCCCCACTCTCTCACCTCTCTCACCTATCCCCCCTCTCTCACCTCTCCCTCCCTCTCTCACCTTTCCCCACTCTCTCACCTCTCCCCACTCTCTCACCTCTCCCCCCTCTCTCCCCTCTCTCACCTCTCCCTCCCTCTCTCACTTGTCCCCCCCTCTCTCACCTCTCCCTCCCTCTCGCACCTCTCCCCCCTCTCTCACCTCTCCCCCCTCTCTCACCTGTCCCCCCCTCTCTCACCTGTCCCTCCCTCTCTCACCTCTCCCCCACTCTCTCACCTTTCCCCACTCTCTCACCTGTCCCCCTCTCTCTCCTGTCCCTCCCTCTCTCACCTCTCCCCCACTCTCTCACCTTTCCCCAATCTCTCACCTCTCCCCCCTCTCTCACCTCTCCCCCCCTCTCTCACCTCTCCCCCCCTCTCTCACCTCTCCCCCCCTCTACCCCGCTCTCTCAATTCAATTTAAGGGGTTTTATTGACACTGGAAACATATGTTTACATTGCCAAAGCAAGTGAAAAGATAAGCAAAAGTTAAATAAACAATACAAATAAAATGAACAGTAAACATTACACTCACAAATGTTCCAAACGAATAAATACAATGTCAAATTGTAACGCTCGTCTTTAGGTGGAAGAGAGGAGGACCAAGGCGCAGCGTGGTGAATGTTCATGATGTCGAATATTTTAAAGATATCCAACAAAACAGAACACTGACAAAATACAAAATAACAAAACGACGTGAACAGACCTGAACTTGAGAACATAAAAACATGAACGCACGAACAGGTAGGAACAAACAAACGAAACGAAACAGTACCGTGTGGTGAAACAAACACAGACACAGCAACAATCACCCACAAACAAACAGTGAGAACAGCCTACCTTAATATGGTTCTCAATCAGAGGAAACGTAAAACACCTGCCCATGATTGAGAACCATATCAGGCTAATACAATGAACCCAACATAGAAACACATAACATAGAATGCCCACCCAGCTCACGTCCTGACCAACTAAACAAGGCTAAACAAAGGAAATAAGGTCAGGAACGTGACACAAATGTCATATTATGTCTATATACAGTGTTGTAATGATCTGCAAATACACCTCTCCCACTTCCCCTATTCCCCACTCTCTCAAAGGAAACTAAGCTGTCTTCTCTCCTCTCTCCCACTTCCCCTATTCCCCACTCTCTCAAAGGAAACTAAGGTGTTGTCTCTCCTCTCTCACCCTTCCCCTATTCCCCACTCTCTCAAAGGAAACTAAGGTGTCGTCTCTCCTCTCTCCCACTTCCCCTATTCCCCACTCTCTCAAAGGAAACTAAGCTGTCTTCTCTCCTCTCTCCCACTTCCCCTATTCCCCACTCTCTCAAAGGAAACTAAGCTGTCTTCTCTCCTCTCTCCCACTTCCCCTATTCCCCACTCTCTCAAAGGAAACTAAGCTGTCTTCTCTCCTCTCTCCCACTTCCCCTATTCCCCACTCTCTCAAAGGAAACTAAGGTGTCGTCTCTCCTCTCTCACCCTTCCCCTAATAGCTAGCTAAGTCAACCAGTGGAAAGGGGAGACCTTGTTAACTCAGATGATGTTGATTAGGACGTGTGGTGAGTTCAAGCCGGGCAGGGCAGCATGGAACTCAATTCATCCCAGATGGAGCCTTCTCCTCCCTGTTGAAGACTTTATAAGGAACACATGTCGGCTAAGGTGTGCCTTTTTTAACGCCTTGAAATGAGGGCTCGGCCTCGGCCCATTTGGGATGGTTATTGAGAGAGTTGTAAAGTGAATCAGATATTGCAAAGGCATAAGAAAAGGGAGTTTTTGTGTTTGGCTCGGGCTTGGTTTTTGGGTTAGGTTTTCTCATGTGAAATGGAAATCTGGAAGAAAGACATCCATTTATGACACTATAACAAAGCTTGGCCCAAAACAGCTTTATATTAAATGTGTATTTGCTTGTCTTATTTCAAACATCCTCAGGGAGGCACAAACATGTGTAAACTTCAACTTCATAATGTTACACTCGTCATTACATGCTAGCATACGACAGTCATTATCAGATGTCATCTTGGGATGTCCACTGATTAACCAAGCATCTCTTACTGCGGGAGTCAATATGTGGTAAAACTACAAGCAGATCCATGTTTGGAGCTGTTACACCTTCTGGCATGTTCAGCTTGGCTAACTAGCTAATACTGCTAAAGTTGCTTGCAACAATGGCCGACACCACAGAGCTCTGTGAGCCTCCAACCAGTATGCTCAGTTGGGATAACTAGCCAACATGGCTAATGTTGCCACTTGCCACAATGATAACTGCACAATCAAGGAAACAGAGACTCGGGGCAACTGTTGCACTTTTACTAGCATGTTGAGTTTGGTTAACTAGCCAACATGGCTAATGTTGCCACATGCCACAATGTTGTATGACGTGAGTCCATTAAACTGTTGCACCTAACAGCATTCCCTCACTTTAGCTAACTATGCTAGCCAATGCTAAGCTGCATAATGGAAGACACAGAGTCAAGCCAACTGTGCCTTAGTGCAAAACATCTCTTCTGTAATGTACACTCTTAGAAAAAAAAGGTGCTATCTAGAACCTAAAATGGTTCTTCGGCTTTCCTCAGTGGAGTACCCTTTGAAGAACCCTTTTTGGTTCCAGGTAGAACCCCTTTGAGTGCCATAAAATAACTTTTTACAGAGAGGGTTCTACATGAAACCCAAAATAGTTCTACCTGGAACCAAAAAGGGTTCTACCTGGAACCAAAAAGGCTTCTCCTATGAGGACAGCCGAAGAACAATTTGGAACCCTTTTTCTAAGAGTGTAGATGTATCCAGCACCACACCCAGCATTATTGGCAGGCTGAGCTGTACTGTCAGGCATTGTACAGTACACTGTGATGTGTTCCACTTTCCCCTGGCCTGGCCTTCAGTGTGTGTGTGTGTCAGAGAGACAAAGGCCAATCAGTGCTTTCCTCTTTCACTTAGAGACAGCGATGCCTGCCGTGTCCACTCTCTCTCATGTCTCTGTTTTCTGGACAATGCACTGTGGAAGACGAATGACTGCCTTTTATCTGGCTCTCTTTCTCTCTCCCTCTCTCTCGACATCTCTGTATTTCCCTCCCTCTTTCTCTCTCTTCCTCTCATTCCTCTATCACCTCTAACCTCCCTCCATCTCTTTCTAACTCCTGTAACCTCTCTGTGTCACTCCCCCTCTCTCTCTCGGCCTTTCCTCTCCTCACAGCTGTACCTTTCCTCTGTGTGCAAGGCGGAGCCACTCTTCCCAGTGCTGTCGCAGTGAAAGTGGAAAAACAGCTCGATGACCCTTTAAAAAGACATCCTGTGGAATTTCCTCCAATAGATTGGGAGTGCCTGGGAATTTTAGACAGGCCCCTGCAGTTGTTAGTGTTTAATTCTGTAATAAAAGAGGACCAGTCAATTTGCTGCACAGTGTCTCCTAAAGGAGTTTGAGGTAGATAGTGCTGTGAGCTTTAGTTTTACGTTGTTGTTTCTTCATTGGTTAATATTACAAACGCAATCCACTCTTTTTCGGTGCTGGAAGTTTCATACTATGTTTTGTATTAACTGAGTAGCATAGAAAGGCATTGTGCTAGAAAGGCATTGTGCTACAGCTACTCTACAGTAATCCTCTGGAACTGTAGTCAGCTTTCTCAGGGCTCAATACCCTGCTCTGAACCGGTATCTCCACTTATCAACAGCTCCATTTAACAACAAGGTGGTGTTCATTAAGCACGAAATGGAAGAAAACGGAATGAAACGGATGGAATACCTGGCAAAACATTTGACATATTTGTTGTGTGCCCTTATGAACAGAACCCTGGCATTCTGCTTCAGATCTGTCCAGTTTCCCGATAGGGATGGAACTTAGGCTTACAAGTGTTTTAACATTGAATATTTCCTACAGTGGCTGAAGATGTAACATACGTTTCCCAAAACACCAATCAGAGAGAACGTTTGCTAAGGGCGTCGTTGAGGCATTTGTCGATACTGATGCCCATTTACATTGTGACGTATTTCATTGCGCCGTACGTCATCTTCATACAAGCTCGTTCTGCTACTGGACCGAGAGCATAGGGTTTCACAACCAATGCAAGACAAGATAGAGGAGAGCCTAGTCAAGCTATCTTACAGAGCAGCTAGCTAGCGAGCTAAAAGCTAGACTATACTGTAGCTAGCGACCTCCACCTAATCATTATCATTGAATAAACTAAAACGGCAACAGTCATAAACATAATTTTTTACATACTATTAAAATACTACTGACTTATACGAATGGGTAATCTTTTACAAGTTGCTAGCTATCCTATAAACTCATCATCGAAAACCACATATTTATATATTGGCAACTTTGTATTTGTAGTCAACTTTGTTCTGAAGTTATCAGCGGTCATAGAGAGGTGGATAAACCATGTGATTCTATGTTTAGCAGGGATCTTCTGTGTATAAAGTGACGCGGGAGGGCAAAAAAGCATCTTAGCTGTTCTGAGGCAGGCATTAGATTGAAAGCGTTTTTTTGAAGTGCAACATTAATAACGATGGTTTTGGGATCAGCTCGAAGATTTAATGATTCTCCTACGAATGTTCTAACGAGGAACTTAGCCTTAAGATGCTTTTGGGAAACCGGGCCCTGGGAAGTCTTTTCAGAATAACACAACTCAAAGAACCCCTTGTGATTTGATCATTTCACTTGTATTGTTTTGAGATGTAAATAAATCATATTTTATCATGGGGATGTTTTTCTCTCAGCCGCTTGGAACAAGTTCTACTTTTACAATACTTTATACATACTTTCTGCATGTTGATTTTTATGGTGCTGTTTTTTACATTTAAGTGTTTCTTTACCCAAATGGAGTAATGTCATTTGATGTAATACACATGCCCCACTCAATGTAGACAGAAAGACAAAAGATGGCCTTCTTACTTGACCTCAGTGTACAGAACAGGAAACTGATACTAAGCTGACATGTGATACTAAGAAAAGACACCTGAGAGCAGAGAAAGAAAAGAGCGAACTGCCTAGAAATAAGTGTTTTTCTGAGAGGTGAGAAACAGAGCAGCAGAGGAGGAAGAGGTAGCAAGAGTGTAGAAATTAAATGAACTGTTACTAAATAAGAGTTGTCGGTGTTAACTTAGCTGCACATGCCTCAAGTGTCATTGTTGACCACTATATTGTCAGTTCTCCTACAGCTTGCAGTGCCCTTGGACTTCCTGAGTTTCACAGCTCTCTGCAGTGCCACAGCGGGGCCTATTGAGAAGTCAGGTTTCAGGCGTTTACAATACACATACAAAGTCACTTGGCATTGAGCCAGACACAGCACAAGAAATGTAGCAAGAGTATGAAGAGAAACATGCTCTAAAACTCACTAGACACATTTTAGGTTTAATTAGGCCACGTTCCAATCCTTATGACTAGCTCTCCCTCCGTGTCTCCTTTCCTAAACAACCACTGATATTATGAACAGACCATACCAGAACCATACCATACAGGAAATACTATAACCATAGCCTACATAATGGAAACACACTTTGCCCTCTCACTCACCTGTAAGTGATGATGAAGGGAAGGAGGAAAGAGTATTGAGACATAGCTTCGAGTGTAAGTTTGCTGTGTGTGCGACTCTGATTTCCTTCCACTGTTGTCTTCCCAGGAAGTGAAAGAGGACCCCGCCAGGCCCAACGAGGACCCAACCAGGTCCAAAGAGACCATGTCCACATGGAAGGCCGGTTGGGTGAAAAAGGCCTCAGGCAGGTTCCTGGCCAGCTATAAGGACCGCTACATCCAGGTGCAGAGGACAGAGCTTGTGGTGTACGAGAATGAGGTACGCTACATTTCAATAAACTATTAAAGGCCCAGTTCAGTCAGAAACTAGATGTCCCTGTGTTGAAGATATATTTACACACTATGAGGTTGGAATAATACTGTGAAATTATGATAATGACTGTTTGAAAAGACCGCCTGAAATGTCAGCCTGTTTAGGTGGGATGGAGTTTTGGCCTGCCTGGTGACTTCACCAGGTGGTAAATTAGTTAATAGACCAATAAGAAGGAGAGTTCCAAACCTCACTGCCAATAACAGCACATTTTCAGTTTTCCCCTCCTCACTCAGAACACTCCCAGACAGTCCTAGCAAAATTCTTGAAAGGCAATTAGAAATTAGAATTAGAATTATTAGAATTGGAATTTCAGTTAACTTGCTGACTTGACTGAATTGAAATAGAATTGACCCCAACTCTGCAGAACACTAGTAACTCAGTGAAAATGACACTTTAGAACAATAATATTAAACAGAAAGGACATTTGCTGAAATTAATGTTGTGATGTTACTACATTCATTATGATATCTTGTATCAATGCACTTTATTGCATGTCTGTCAGATGATATCCTGTAACAATGCATTTTATGCATGTCTGTCAGATGATATCCTGTATCAATGCATTTTATGCATGTCTGTCAGATGATATCCTGTATCAATGCATTTTATGCATGTCTGTCAGATGATATCCTATATCAATGCATTTTATGCATGTCTGTCAGATGATATCCTATATCAATGCATTTTATTGCATGTCTGTCAGATGATTCCTGTATCAATGCATTTTATGCATATCTGTCAGATGATATTCTGTATCAATGCACTTTATTGCATGTCTGTCAGATGATATCCTGTATCAATGGATTTATTGCATGTCTGTCAGATGATATCCTGTATCAATGCATTTTATGCATGTCTGTCAGATGATATCCTATATCAATGCATTTTATGCATGTCTGTCAGATGATATCCTATATCAATGCATTTTATTGCATGTCTGTCAGATGATATCCTGTATCAATGCATTTTATGCATGTCTGTCAGATGATATCCTGTATCAATGCATTTTATGCATGTCTGTCAGATGATATCCTATATCAATGCATTTTATGCATGTCTGTCAGATGATATCCTATATCAATGCATTTTATGCATGTCTGTCAGATGATATCCTGTATCAATACATTTTATGCATGTCTGTCAGATGATGTCCTGTTCTCTCTCTCTCTCACTTTTAATAACTATTTTCATAAACACTCAGTAGTCCTTCAATTTCCACCTGGCAGCTGTATAAACATTAAACACACACACACGTTCTTCTGGAATAGAACGTCAGTTAATTAAAGGTGCAATTTGCCCTTTAACGTAAACAACGTTCTGCCTCTTTGGTGCAGGACCTTGCGACCTACTTGGAGAAAGTGGACCTGGAAAACTACGATAAGTGCCACGAGTTGAGGAGCGCCTTCACGAAGAAGAATAGACTGGTGTTGATACGAGCGGCCAAACCAGGGAATAAGGTGAGCATTATTTAACAACCTTGTAAGCGAGCAGAGAGACATGTCTCTGAATCTCTGAATCAAAAGGTCTGTCTGTTTGCTTGACAAACCTGGGTTTCAAATATTATTTGATTTCTTTCAAAAACCTTAAGAGTTTGATCGAAAACCAGCCTTGAATGCCAGATGAGCGGGGTTTGCACTTTTGGGAATGTTCCATTGTTTCCATTGTACCAGGAAAGCTCTATCAAGCACAGCTAAAACCCAGGTCTACTCCCAGAGGTTCATTATGTCAGGAGCATTACTGTAAATGAAACAGCCATGTGTAATGTCGGCCTGTGAAGAGAAAACCATAGAATGAGAAATTGATCAAACAGACAAAGCTCCTCATACATGTGCAATGCATCAATTATTCAAACATTCCAAATGTCAATTTGAATGGAAATGTCTGTTCTACTAACTCACATTCTATGGTTGAAACTCAGAAGACAGATGCCGTCACAAAGTGATGTCATCATCAGCAAGGCTTGTCTTGAGCTATTTCTCAACGAACACAAAGGAGAGCGATCTGGGAAAATGAGCTGAGTTGGACTGTCAGTCGTCCAGACAAAGTGTTTCTCAACCTCCGGTCTGTAGACCGGCGCTGGCCCATGGGAGAATGCTGACCGGTCAGTCAGATAGTCAGCTCACAGAGATTTAGTCAATTCTCAAGTGATTGTTTTAATTCAAGAGGTCAAGTTGACCTCTGAAAAGTGGGAGTGGAGGTCAAATAGAAAAAAAGTGTTCCAGGTCAGAGTTGGTCCTAAGCTTGCTGCTCCATGGTATGAAAGAAACTGACAAACTGGTCTGGACTAAAGTATCACATAACTAAGACCCTTCATTCAATATCTTTCTCAGTTAGTCTCCAGCTTGTCTTCAGTGTGTATAAAGCTTTGGGCTCATTCACTCAACTAAACTTTAGACACTAAACTGTAGATTCTGAAATGTTAAAGTTTAAAACATTTTCTCGCTTGGAAAGGTGACAAACTCTTGAAGTCAGCAGGTTTGGTCTTTCTCTCTCTGAGACTGCAAATATGTGTGGCACCACTGCTCAGTGATTATCAAAGCGGCCAGAGCTAGTGTAATTATGGGCTTTCAAGGCCTTGAGGCTTCACAGAGGTGGATGCAGTATGCTAACAGGCCGGCCATAGAAGAGGTTGTCTTTGAAGAATGTCTGTCTGTCTGTCTGTCTGCCTACTAATATGTGTGTGTGTGTCTGCCTGCCTGTCTGTCTGTGTGTGCCTGTCTGCCTGTCTGTCTGTTCGTCTGTCTGTGGCGTAAAGAACCCATAGACGCAGGGGTAAAGAACCATTTACTATCAATCTCACAACCTTCTGGTTTCAAGGTAAACATGCTAAACAGCAGGGTTCAGCTCAATTCCATTTAAATTCAGGAAGTAAACGGAAAATCCTACTTCATTCCAATTGTCCACAATAAAAAAGTAATGAGACTAAATTGAAATGGAATTGATCCCAACCTTGTGCTTACTACAGTCACAATCCATGAGCGATGACAGGGGTGTATTGCTTGGTTGGTATGCAGGCCTCAACTCTCCATAACCAACTCTCCATAACCAGAGGAAATGGATCAGATCCAGCATCTGTTATGGGTTAAAGCCCCAGTCCCGCCTCTGGGTTAAAGCCCCAGTCCCTCCTCTGGGTTAAAGCCCCAGTCCCTCCTCTGGGTTAAAGCCCCAGTCCCTCCTCTGGGTTAAAGCCCCAGTCCCTCCTCTGGGTTAAAGCCCCAGTCCCTCCTCTGGGTTTAAGCCCCAGTCCCTCCTCTGGGTTAAAGCCTCAGTCCCTCCTATGGGTTAAAGCCCCAGTTCCTCCTCTGGGTTAAAGCCCCAGTCCCTCCTCTGGGTTAAAGCCCCAGTCCCTCCTCTGGGTTAAAGCCCCAGTCCCTCCTCTGGGTTAAAGCCCCAGTCCCTCCTCTGGGTTAAAGCCTCAGTCCCTCCTCTGGGTTAAAGCCCCAGTCCCTCCTCTGGGTTAAAGCCCCAGTCCCTCCTCTGGGTTAAAGCCTCAGTCCCTCCTCTGGGTTAAAGCCCCAGTCCCTCCTCTGGGTTAAAGCCCCAGTCCCTCCTCTGGGTTAAAGCCCCAGTCCCTCCTCTGGGTTAAAGCCCCAGTTCCTCCTCTGGGTTAAAGCCCCAGTCCCTCCTATGGGTTACTGACTGTGTGGTTATGAGACGGTCCATCTAAGCTCCAGTACCTATCACACACACACACCCCCACACACCCCCCCACACACCCCCCCCCCCACACACACACACACACACACACACACACACACACACACACACATAAACACACACACACACACACAGTTCTGGGTCACTCTTCATCATAACCCCTGAATTTGAGAAGTTGGAGATTTCAGATGGTAAGGGAATGGATGGACTGATACAGGAGGGAATGGATGGAATGATACAGGAGGGAATGGATGTACTGATACAGGAGAGAATGGATGTACTGATACAGGAGGGAATGGATGTACTGATACAGGAGAGAATGGATGTACTGATACAGGAGGGGATGGATGTACTGATACAGGAGAGAATGGATGGACTGATACAGGAGGGAATGGATGTACTGATACAGGAGGGAATGGATGTACTGATACAGGAGAGAATGGATGTACTGATACAGGAGGGGATGGACGGACTGATACAGGAGGGGGTGGATGGACTGATACAGGAGGGGATGCATGGACTGATACAGGAGGGGATGGATGGATGGACTGATACAGGAGAGAATGGATGGACTGATACAGGAGGGGATGGATGGACTGATACAGGAGAGAATGGATGGACTGATACAGGAGGGGATGGATGGACTGATACAGGAGAGAATGGATGGACTGATACAGGAGGGGGTGGATGGACTGATACAGGAGGGGAACTGTTGATTGATAACTGTTAAGTCACAGTGTGAATGGGTTTGTATTTCTATGGTGTTTCTCTGATAGTCTCAAAATCCAGTCTTCAGATTCTTATTTAAAAGAGACTGTCTCAAATCTCTTCTGTGAAGTTAACCTTTTTCATATTCATGTCCTCAAAAGGCCTATTTCATATTGAAAGCATTTAGGACTGTATGAATGTGTGCAGGTGGAGCTGAGGTCCCCTTGGCCCAGATCAAGGACAGTGGGAAAATTCTCAAGAAATGTGGAAGATTCCAAAGTGGTGAAATAGAATGTATTACTAACAAATGAGGAGACTGGAGAGTTGGCCAACGCCACGACTTGAGCAGATGTCAGAGGAAGGGAGGTCTGTGTGTGTGTGTGTGTGTGTGTGTGTGTGTGTGTGTGTGTGTGTGTGTGTGTGTGTGTGTGTGTGTGTGTGTGTGTGTGTGTGTGTGTGTGTGTGTGTGTGTGTGTGTGTGTGTGTGTGTCACTTTTTCCCCTCTCCTAAATACAGTGACCAGGCAGGAGAGGAGCGTGAGTCAGACTGCTTAGCTCACAGCTTTATTTTAATGCAGCAGCCCTCAACAGCTTGGAAAGACTTTTGAAGTTGAACTATATGCTGGCCTGTACACTTCCATTAAACACTGAACATGTCAGGTTCTCTGTGGTTCTGACTCTGGAACTGGGTTTTAAACTGGGTTTTGACAGGCACTGCACTTCCTAGAGTCAGGCTGGTCTGTATGTAGTATGAATATATCTGACATGCACTCAACAATGTCAGCAGGGTGCAAATAAACATAATAAACTTGATAAAATAGAGAAAGTCCCACACTCCACCAGCCAATAGACAACGTCTACATGTAATACTGCTGGGGTTGGGAGGCTAGATAGACGTTGTTAAGCTTCACTACACAGTCCTTACATATACTGGCTCCTGGCAAGACACCGGATGCCATGAACACCAAGCACACCACTGGAACAATAGGCTGTATAAATAAAGTTTTTACAAAAACAAACAGAGGGACAAAAGTAAACATCTGTGAACTTTCATTATGTCGCTGGAAGATTTAATCAGTGAGGAACCCTGAAGATAATGAAACTAAGGAGACGCGTTAATAGTCATACATGTTTGCTATGGTTCAACATGTTTGTTGTTATGGTGCAAAATATTTGTCCCACTGCCCCCCCCTCCCCTCCCCCCCACCCACACACCCACACATACACACACCCACACTGTCCAGGGAGAAACTTTAGTATTTGTGTATTTGTTAAATCAACATATTCCAGGATATAACCTACTTATTGTTTTTGTGCACTCTAGTTTCCTGTTTGGTTTTGGTTTGTTTAGGGGGGAGGTTTTTATCAGGGACAATTGTGTGAAGTAAGCAGTTGGTTGTGCTGGCCCTAGCACTCTCAAGACAAATCAAAGGGCTTTCCGCGCATTTGATTTGCCAACTTTTATTTCTGTCTCTGTCTGGTCGCCGGGTCACCTGAAACAGCAGAGAGCTCAATGCTGAGCGGATGGAACCAGACCTGGGTTCAAATTCTATTTGAAATACTTTCAAATACTTTATATGTGCTTGGTTCCATTGTCTGTTGCCATGGAACCAATAGTGAAGAGCAAACCCTTCCCACCTGGTACTCTGCACCAGGCCGACTCAAATGCTCAAATTATTTTAAATATTTCAAATAGTAGTTGAACCCAGGTCTGGATGGAACAACAGTCAGCTTTTGGCCCGTAGAAAGTAGAAACCTATTTAACATTCACAACAGACACCCCTGTAATACAGACTCCAAAGTCCACAAACACTAACAAAGAAACGTCTATGTAAAACATTTGTCATCATTTCTGCTCAAAGCTGTGGATATTTGCATGTTCTGTGATGCATTGCATTTACACACCTGTTTTATGGCGCTTTAAAAGCTATTTGTAGTTTAGCTTCTAAAGCTACAGTATTGTAGTTTTGAGTTGGTGCTGTTGTCGTGCAGTGTGAAAGGACAGAGAGGGTTTGACCAGGATGTTAAGAGCTACTTGGATGCCCCTGCACTCCCTCCCTGGTAACCCTGTTTAGCTCTCTGGCTTGGCCTCAGTAGAAGGTATGTCAATAGGAACAAAGATGGTCTTCAGACTAGTTCAGCCAGTGCATGTCCCAGAACTGCCACCGAGACAGAGCTTTTAGTTTCTCGCTCTAATCTGTTGTACTCAGTGCTCTGAATAGAATAGAATGTATGTCCTTTCTGTCCTATTCTTACATATTTGATTATTTTCTAATCTATTCTATTCTCCACCCTGGGCCTATAGTTTCTTAACTCCGCAGTTTTGTACAGTGGTTTCTTAGATTCAGACCTTTCTGATACGTAATCTCAATTCTATTCTTTTCCCCATCCTGCCCCTAGTTTCTTAACTCCACTGTGGGACTGTTTTGTACAGTGGTTTTGTAGATTCCGACCTTTCTGATCCTTAATCTAAATTATATTCTCCATCCTGGCCCTAGTTTTGAACAGTGGTTTTGTAGATGACTCTCAGTGTGTCATCATTATCCATCTGTTTTTACTTCTTTCCTGGTTTTGACATTTATTTGACAGCAAGAATTCTCTGTTGAAAATGTTTGATAGGAATCCTGTAGTATTGGATTCTGTAGTTATCTCCAGCGCTATTCTAAGGTTGGCACTCAGCAATGTATTCATAATTCCCTGTTTCTAATTATTACGTCTGTGGTGGAATCCAAGTTGTTTAGGCGGAGAACTAAAAGGCAAAATGAACATACATTCTTTGGCGTTGGCTGTTTGATTACAGCACCTTGGTTAGTGGCAGTGTTTTCTTTTGATTCTAGGTTTTATAGTAATTAAGGAATGATCGACAGCTCTCCAGGTTCTGTGCCTTTGTTCTAATGTTCTAAGCTCTGTGTTCTCCTGGTTCCCAGGTCCATGATGTCAAGTTCCAGGCTCAGAACCTGGAGGAGAAGGAGGCTTGGATTAAGGCCTTTAGTGACGGCATCAACAGAGCAAAGAATAAGATATTTGACGAGGTGAAGTGTTTTCCTTAATGCTAAAAAGCATGTTTCGTAACCAGTGTGGTATAAGCCTGGTCCCAGATCGGTTTGTGTTGTCTTGCCAACTCCTATGGTAATTCCAAACATGATCTGGGACCAGGCTAGTATAAGCACTATCTTTATTACAATCCCAGGCACAAGACATGTTTGGAACCCCTGGAAACCAGTGGTTGAAAGTGTTGGACACTAGTGTACCAGTGCTCCAATATCAAACCTTTCCTCTGTTTTCTCTTCTGACGTTGGTGCCAACTTTTTCTCCTTTTTGTTGGTGGTTGTTTTCCCAGGTGAAGGTAGATGAGACCAGTCAGTTGGAGCATGCGACACGCACAAGGGCGAAAGGAAACCGTAACAGAAGACCACCGACCAGGATACACATGAAAGAGGTGTGTGTGTGTGTGTGTGTGTGTGTGTGTGTGTGTGTGTGTGTGTGTGTGTGTGTGTGTGTGTGTGTGTGTGTGTGTGTGTGTGTGTGTGTGTGTGTGTGTGTGTGTGTGATGCTGATAAATGCATCATGTTGTACTATGTGTTTATAGAATTCATAGGAATCAGATGTCTCTTAAACCCCTCCCCTCATCTTCCAGGTTGCCAACGTCTCATCAGACGGCATTCTCCGGCATGACCTGGACGCGGTGGACGCCAGCATCCCCAACGGGACACACCACATCACCACAGACACCACTGAGACTCCCAAAAAGGCTGTGAAGCCCCCCATGCCCCCCACGTCCAAACCCAGCGAGGCCCCAGAGGAGTGTCAGACCAGCCAGAGCCCTGACGAAGGTCTGCCGTCTGAAACGGAGCCCAGTCCCCAGAAGGTCCTGGAGACCCCCATGCCGCCCTCCAAAGAGGTCGAGACGGCTGCTGCTTCTGCAGGGGACCAACTCTCTGATGAGACTAGCACTGACAGAAGCCCAGAGAAAAAGGTTGCATTTTTAAAACAGTATAGTACATATTCTGTTTCACATACACATGCGTATCAGTGGAGGCTGCTGAGGGGAGGACGGCTCATAATAATGGCTATATTTGGTACCATTCCACTCCAGTCATTACCACGAGCGTGTCCTCCCCAATTAAGGTGCCACCAACCTCCTGTGGTACGCATGTACAAACGCATCCACACACACGTCTGTGGTGAACACACGCGCACGCACACAGAAACACACACACTTGTCATATGATATATGTTCACATAACCATTGTTATTCTTTTGTCCAGGTCCTGAAGCCTCCTATGCCGCCCTCCAAAGAGGCCAAGCCCACAGTGTCTGCCGAGGACCAACCACCTGGGGAGACCGCCCCTGAGAAAAAGGTGCATATCATTTGTTGTTTTACCCTCTTCTTTCCATGTATTTTACAATGTGTTGTAACAACCATATGAAAGATGTTAAGTAAATAACATTTGATTTGATTTCAAGGTCCTGAAGCCTCCCATGCCGCCCTCCAAAGACACCAAGCCCGCTGCTCCAGCCGGAGACCAGCCCCCCAGGAACACCAGCCCCGAGGGCAGCCCAGAACAGTGCTTCGAGTCTGGGGTCGAGTCAGCACCACCGCCCACCCCTCCCGGCAAACCCATCGGCGGCTCCACAGACAACCTGGCCGAGGCCTCCCAATCCAGCCAGGAACACAGGCCGCCCACCCCACCATCCAAAGACAAGAAGCCCACTCAGACAGCCGTGCAGGAGGGTACAGAGGAGGCTAGTGGGAGGAGGAAGAAAAGTGAAGAGGATGAGGCAGAGGAGAAGGAGGAAGAGGGTTCTGAAACGATTGCATCTGACGTTCAACAAAGCAGTATCCCTGAGGGGGCTGAGGATGAGGAGGAGTCTCCTTCCTCTCAGCTTACAACACCCATGACCCCCCTAGAGGTCAAAGTTGAACCCTCTGTGACTGACCACCCAGAGGTCACCACCACCACCATAGAAGAAGAGACGCAGAAAGTTGCCGAGCCCATGGCTCAAGAACAAGAGTCTGCCCCTAGTGGTGGAGTGGATATATCACCCAATGAAGAACCTCAGACAATGAAGTCTTCCCAACTCACAGTAACGCCATCAGTTCAGACACCGGAGCCAATCAAAAAGAGCCCTGGCCCTCCCGGACCTCCCATAAAGAAGAAGCCCGTCGTCCTCCCTCCTCCCAAAGCAGTGGTGGTGGCTCAAGACGTCCACCTAAGCGAGCCTAAGAACCAAGCGACAGACAAAACCAAGAACAACATCATCACCACCACACCAGGAGAGAAACTCAACTTTATCACTTCACCAACACCAGCCGTGGTGACCACAACCAGCCCGACTGAAGAAACAGAGGACCTGAAAGTTCCTGTGGTCGTTGCGACTAAGTCTGAGTTCCCAGTCGTAGTTCTCTCTCTGAGTGACCCAGAGCCAGACAGCTCCTGCTCCAGCCCCGTGTCCTGCCACCTCTCCCCGGAAAAGAAGAGTGAGCGTGAGGAGGAAAAGTCAGTCGACAGCGGCCAACACTCGGACATCGATGTCGACGAAGAATGGTCAGAGAGCAGGGACACTTTGGCGGCCTCCACCGCTGCTCTAATGGGCAGCCAAGCTGGCCTGGACGCGCTGATGGATGAGAGTCAAGACGGAGACACGGAGACCCCCAACAGCTTGGGACTCAGCACTGTGGAGGACTGCCCTTCTATGACCCAGACCCCCCAGGACAATCCCTCTGGCCTACACTCCACCTTCCTCCAGGTGAGGGTCAGTCAGGCCTCCCATTGTCCCCCCATCCCCTTCAAACCCTTAGCCAAGCTCATGTCCACCTCTTTGGGGGATCTCCTCTCTGAGGCCTCATTGGGTGAAAACGTGAAACAGCCAATCACAGACGTGGCCGTGACAAAGGCCACCGTGGGTCCTCAAGACTTAACAGATCTTGAAAATGAAGTGGCCCTGGAGCTGGAAAATACAGGGGAGCTCCTGGGGAGCTTCGTCCCCAAAGGGAGCACCGAGGTTGGGCAGAACTCGGCCCTAGCGGGGGGCGATGGCCTGGAGGACAGGTCGCCGGAGGAGCTGCTAGCCAGTGCCATGGAGAAGCTGAGGAAAGCAGACCAGTTCCTCAGGCAGGCCAAGCGTATGAAAGACTCAAAACATTCTGAGAATACCTCCAAGAGAAACAGCTGGTGATTGTTAAATATGAAGGAGAAGAAGGGAAAATGTATTGATTGATGGTGATGGAAAGTAGTAGCTTGGAAGGACGACAGGTGTTTTCTTATTTTGGCTGATTATGCAGCATATTTATGCAAGTGTTCTGCTGAGATTTAGCTAAGTGCAATTTTTTACACTTTCACTTTTCTCCTGCAAATGCAGGTTGATTGTACTTTTTGTACTTAATTTTTTTTTTAAACATTCCACATTGATCATCATCACTTTCCCAAGGATATTTACTTGAATACTTACAACCCCGATCAAACTTTTTAATGATACGTTTAAGGATGTTACAAAATGGCGTAAGTCTTAGGGGATGTCGGAAGTGCCTGCAACTTTTTGTAATCCACGTTTTGAATGGATACAGATTGGTTTCCTCTGTAGTCCTCCTTGCCAATCAAACCATGATGACATTTGAAGTAATCATGTATAAGGTGGGTTGTGTTTATGTAGTTCATGAAAATATCATTGAAGTTATTTGTCTTGAATAACTACTTCCAAGTGTTAAAAGAATATTCAGGTATTTTATAAAATGTCTGAGACAAGCTCTGCCAGTCCAAATCTCAATGGCAGGATGTACATCAAATTTGACACCACACCTATTTTACAAGCCTCCCTTCTGACCGCTAAGGGCCCCATTTATTCAACATTTGCACTTTGCATCAGGTATCAAGATTGCACAGTACGTTTACCATCAGGTATGAAGATTGCACAGTACGTTTACCATCAGGTATCAATGTTGCGCAGTAAGTTTACCATCAGGTATGAGGATTGCACAGTAAGTTTACCATCAGGTATGAGGATTGCACAGTAAGTTTACCATCAGGTATGAGGATTGCGCAGTACGTTTACCATCAGGTATCAATATTGCGCAGAACGTTTACCATCAGGTATGAGGATTGCACAGTAAGTTTACCATCAGGTATGAGGATTGCGCAGTACGTTTACCATAGGGAATTAGACATAAAAGGTTCAATGAAAAGGCAAGAATAACGGTTCTGAAAGTGAATCATTTATCAAGTATAAATGAAGACAGTTCGCTGTTCTAGCTTTGGTGTTTCATCCAATAAAAACAGGTGCAAACTTTTCAACTAGTCCAAATGCATAGCAAATGTGCCCCTAACTCTGTTTTGGCAAATATCTATGCAGGCTAGGTTTATATACCATTTCACAAAAGGGTTCAGACTGCACATTGCAAAACAGGAACTACACTCTTAGAAAAAAATATAGAACCTAAAAGGGTTCTACGGCTGTCCCAATAGGAGAACCCTTTGAATAACCCTTTTTGGTTCCAGAAAGAACCCTTTTGATTCCAGATAGAACCCTATTGGGTTCCATGTAGAACCCTTTCCCAGAAGAACCCAAAGAGTTCTACCTGGAACAAAAAAGAGTTATCCTATGGGACAGCCAAAGAACCCTTTTGGAAGCCTTTTTTCTAAGAGTGTAGGCGGTATGATTACTGAGCTACTGTAAAAGTGAGTACAGAACCTATGATGCTTACTCTCACCTAGCCCCAGTAATGTTGTGTTGTATCTACTCTCACCTAGCCCCAGTAATGTTGTGTTGTATCTACTCTCACCTAGCCCCAGTAATGTTGTGTTGTATCTACTCTCACCTAGCCCCAGTAATGTTGTGTTGTATCTACTCTCACCTAGCCCCAGTAATGTTGTGTTGTATCTACTCTCACCTAGCCCCAGTAATGTTGTGTTGTATCTACTCTCACCTAGCCCCAGTAATGTTGTGTTGTATCTACTCTCACCTAGCCCCAGTAATGTTGTGTTGTATCTACTCTCACCTAGCCCCAGTAATGTTGTGTTGTATCTACTCTCACCTAGCCCCAGTAATGTTGTGTTGTATCTACTCTCACCTAGCCCCAGTAATGTTGTGTTGTATCTACTCTCACCTAACCAAAGTAACGTTGTGTTGTATCTACCCTGTGCTCTTGAAAGCAGCCCCGTTCACTTGGCTTATAAATAGGGCACACAGGAACTAGCCACTTCCTGACTGATCTCTCTTCTTTAGATCTCTCTTTAGTCAGAGACCAGATCATTTGTATCACACTGAAATGCACTCCTAGGTGTTGCTATGTGCTAAAACAGACTAAGACTTAGAAGCTAAGTGGTATTGAAGGACCGTGGTATTAGACAGTTAGTGGCATCCATTTTGTTTTAAAGGGGCTTTTAAGGCTATGAAATCTTGTTTTGTCAAGTATTTTGTTATTTTATGTTAGCATTAGGTTTAACCTTGGTCTGCTTCATAGGTTTGAGGGTATTGGGTATTGACCAATTGAAACAGAAGGATCTGATCCATTTTGATGTGAACTCCAATGTGGTTCCTACCTAACAGCAAGGATGATAATGCCTTGTCCAAGACTTTAGGAAGTAAAATATGTAAACATGATTTGTTTTATATTTTTAAAGTTTAAAGTTGTACTATTAGGTCTAACAGTAGATACTATGTTAATTCATCTATTGTTATTTTGAAAATCAAATTGCACATAACACATTTTCTTATGAACTACTTAATATTTAAGTTATTAATCTTGTCACACACTCCTTGTTGGTCCGTCATTGTAGAAAAACAATATATTTATCCCCTCAAACTGGCTTATAGCTGTAGCTGAGTTGCAAATGTATGTTGAGGTTTGTAATATTGTTATGTAATATATTTCATTGTACAAATGCTCTTACTAATAATTGGCCTGATAAGGTTTATACGCCTGTAGACATTTTTGACACTGTTTAACATGTAGCTTTATAAAGCATGTCTGAATAAATGTTGCTTTCTGTATGAAATATCTTCCGGCAGATTTGTTTGATGTGGTACAACTAATTAATTTACATTAATCATATCCATGTTTATTTTTTTTATTTCACCTTTATTTAACTTGATAAAACATTTAATCCAAACAACACTATTGTATTTAGGATCAAACACTGGAGTTCTAGCAACTAGTGCCAACTATATTTGTCTGCATCATTTTCTGTACAGTTCCAAAAGCCTACTTCCTCTTTCTGAAGTAGATAAAGCGAACAACAGTTTCACTACAGTTCAGAAGTAAAACAGGAATCAAAATTGTATCGCGGTTGTCTCTCCAATCTCAGGCATGAACGCACGTACTCCAGAGTAGTTATTCAATTTGCTGTCAGTCCCCCATCTGCTCACTGCTGTGGCAGTCATTTACAGTCTTATCAGTCAGTGGTGCATCTCACAGGTCTACCTCCTATAATGAAAATGTTTCTCCTCATTGACAGCCCTGCTGCCTATCTCAGACCCACAGGGAACAGGATATGAGCATCAGCTGCCCTCAGACCGACTGTTAAAGGATAACCAGGATTAGTAAGACTGAGCTCATCTCTATACAAACAGCACACAGCTCAACAGAGAGAGCTTGAAGTAAAGGGACGTGTTTCATGGCTTGAATGGCCAGACATTACTTCATTGTGTGGTTGAGAGATCTGGGGAATATATACAGTTTACTGCATGTCGTTCTGGTGGGGGAGTTTCTCCACACTGCTTTTATAGACATTTATCATGGGACTTCTAGTTTGCACAGCCTTGTATTCCAAATGTAATGCTCGCTAGTTCATATCTATATACAGCTGTCCACTGACAGAACTTAAAACAACCAGCTTGAACTCATGAAAGTGATGAAGGCTCTCGGACTGAAACTGAAACTTCAACCTTACCTCTGGACTAGAGAGAAGACAGACTGGTTATACGTGATACGTGTGTGTGTGTGTGTGTGTGTGTGTGTGTGTGTGTGTGTGTGTGTGTGTGTGTGTGTGTGTGTGTGTGTGTGTGTGTGTGTGTGTGTGTGTGTGTGTGTGCTCGTGTGTCCCCTGATGAGAGGGGAGATAAACTCTTCAGGCCATATTTTGCTCACCTACATAATGTGTGATGATGTCATTTCATGATGTGTGCAGCAAATGGCTGGTGTAAAGTTGGGGTGTTCACTGTGTGAGTGTAAACAGAGGATGTCTGGTGTAAAGTTGGGGTGTAAACTGTGTGCGTGTAAACAGAGGATGTCTGGTGTAAAGTTGGGGTGTAAACTGTGTGAGTGTAAACAGAGGATGTCTGGTGTAAAGTTGGGCTGTTCACTGTGTGAGTGTAAACAGAGGATGTCTGGTGTAAAGTTGGGGTGTAAACTGTGTGAGTGTAAACAGAGGATGTCTGGTGTAAAGTTGGGGTGTTCACTGTGTGAGTGTAAACAGAGGATGTCTGATGTAAACCGTGTGAGTGTAAACAGAGGATGTCTGGTGTAAAGTTGGGGTGTAAACTGTGTGAGTGTAAACAGAGGATGTCTGGTGTAAAGTTGGGGTGTAAACTGTGTGAGTGTAAACAGAGGATGTCTGATGTAAACCGTGTGAGTGTAAACAGAGGATGTCTGGTGTAAAGTTGGGGTGTAAACTGTGTGAGTGTAAACAGAGGATGTCTGGTGTAAAGTTGGGGTGTAAACTGTGTGAGTGTAAACAGAGGATGTCTGGTGTAAAGTTGGGCTGTTCACTGTGTGAGTGTAAACAGAGGATGTCTGATGTAAACTGTGTGAGTATAAACAGAGGGTGTCTGGTGTAAAGTTGGGGTGTTCACTGTGTGAGTGTAAACAGAGGATGTCTGGTGTAAAGTTGGGGTGTAAACTGTGAGTATAAACAGAGGATGTCTGGTGTAAAGTTGGGATGTAAACTGTGTGAGTGTAAACAGAGGATGTCTGGTGTAAAGTTGGGGTGTAAACTGTGTGAGTGTAAACAGAGGATGTCTGGTGTAAAGTTGGGGTGTTCACTGTGTGAGTGTAAACAGAGGATGTCTGGTGTAAAGTTGGGGTGTAAACTGTGTGAGTGTAAACAGAGGATGTCTGGTGTAAAGTTGGGGTGTTCACTGTGTGAGTGTAAACAGAGGATGTCTGGTGTAAAGTTGGGGTGTAAACTGTGTGAGTGTAAACAGAGGATGTCTGGTGTAAAGTTGGGGTGTAAACTGTATGAGTGTAAACAGAGGATGTCTGGTGTAAAGTTGGGGTGTAAACTGTGTGAGTGTAAACAGAGGATGTCTGGTGTAAAGTTGGGGTGTAAACTGTGTGAGTGTAAACAGAGGATGTCTGGTGTAAAGTTGAGGTGTAAACTGTGTGAGTGTAAACAGAGGATGTCTGGTGTAAAGTTGGGGTGTAAACTGTGTGAGTGTAAACAGAGGATGTCTGGTGTAAAGTTGGGGTGTAAACTGTGTGAGTGTAAACAGAGGATGTCTGGTGTAAAGTTGGGGTGTAAACAGAGGATGTCTGGTGTAAAGTTGGGGTGTAAACTGTGTGAGTGTAAACAGAGGATGTCTGGTGTAAAGTTGGGGTGTAAACTGTGTGAGTGTAAACAGAGGATGTCTGGTGTAAAGTTGGGGTGTAAACTGTGTGAGTGTAAACAGAGGATGTCTGGTGTAAAGTTGTGGTGTAAACAGAGGATGTCTGGTGTAAAGTTGGGGTGTAAACAGAGGATGTCTGGTGTAAAGTTGGGGTGTAAACTGTGTGAGTGTAAACAGAGGATGTCTGGTGTAAAGTTGGGCTGTTCACTGTGTGAGTGTAAACAGAGGATGTCTGATGTAAACTGTGTGAGTATAAACAGAGGGTGTCTGGTGTAAAGTTGGGGTGTTCACTGTGTGAGTGTAAACAGAGGATGTCTGGTGTAAAGTTGGGGTGTTCACTGTGTGAGTGTAAACAGAGGATGTCTGGTGTAAAGTTGGGGTGTTCACTGTGTGAGTGTAAACAGAGGATGTCTGATGTAAACCGTGTGAGTGTAAACAGAGGATGTCTGGTGTAAACTGTGTGAGTATAAACAGAGGGTGTCTGGTGTAAAGTTGGGGTGTTCACTGTGTGAGTGTAAACAGAGGATGTCTGGTGTAAAGTTGGGGTGTTCACTGTGTGAGTGTAAACAGAGGATGTCTGATGTAAACCGTGTGAGTGTAAACAGAGGATGTCTGGTGTAAAGTTGGGGTGTAAACTGTGTGAGTGTAAACAGAGGATGTCTGGTGTAAAGTTGGGGTGTAAACTGTGTGAGTGTAAACAGAGGATGTCTGGTGTAAAGTTGGGCTGTTCACTGTGTGAGTGTAAACAGAGGATGTCTGATGTAAACTGTGTGAGTATAAACAGAGGGTGTCTGGTGTAAAGTTGGGGTGTTCACTGTGTGAGTGTAAACAGAGGATGTCTGGTGTAAAGTTGGGGTGTAAACTGTGAGTATAAACAGAGGATGTCTGGTGTAAAGTTGGGATGTAAACTGTGTGAGTGTAAACAGAGGATGTCTGGTGTAAAGTTGGGGTGTAAACTGTGTGAGTGTAAACAGAGGATGTCTGGTGTAAAGCTGGGGTGTTCACTGTGTGAGTGTAAACAGAGGATGTCTGGTGTAAAGTTGGGGTGTAAACTGTATGAGTGTAAACAGAGGATGTCTGGTGTAAAGTTGGGGTGTAAACTGTGTGAGTGTAAACAGAGGATGTCTGGTGTAAAGTTGGGGTGTAAACTGTGTGAGTGTAAACAGAGGATGTCTGGTGTAAAGTTGAGGTGTAAACTGTGTGAGTGTAAACAGAGGATGTCTGGTGTAAAGTTGGGGTGTAAACTGTGTGAGTGTAAACAGAGGATGTCTGGTGTAAAGTTGGGGTGTAAACTGTGTGAGTGTAAACAGAGGATGTCTGGTGTAAAGTTGTGGTGTAAACAGAGGATGTCTGGTGTAAAGTTGGGGTGTAAACAGAGGATGTCTGGTGTAAAGTTGGGGTGTAAACTGTGTGAGTGTAAACAGAGGATGTCTGGTGTAAAGTTGGGGTGTAAACTGTGTGAGTGTAAACAGAGGATGTCTGGTGTAAAGTTGGGGTGTAAACTGTGTGAGTGTAAACAGAGGATGTCTGGTGTAAAGTTGTGGTGTAAACAGAGGATGTCTGGTGTAAAGTTGGGGTGTAAACAGAGGATGTCTGGTGTAAAGTTGGGGTGTAAACTGTGTGAGTGTAAACAGAGGATGTCTGGTGTAAAGTTGGGGTGTAAACTGTGTGAGTGTAAACAGAGGATGTCTGGTGTAAAGTTGGGGTGTTCACTGTGTGAGTGTAAACAGAGGATGTCTGGTGTAAAGTTGGGGTGTAAACTGTGTGAGTGTAAACAGAGGATGGGATGAGACGACTAGAGCAGGACTGTTGTTGTTATCCAGAAAAACAACATCTAACCATGTTTATGGTGTGACCGCCCAATGTTTTAACATGGGTCTCCTGCTTGCTACATGACTGTGTTAGCCTGATAATCTAAAGCCTAGGCAAGTCTTCAGGTCTTAGTGTCACGGGGCGGAATCTGAACCCGGGTGTCCCACTGGAGAAAGCAATGTCTTAACCGTAAGACAAAAAATACCCCCCCGATGATGATCTGGATGATGATTTTGAAGTCGCAGGCAGGGCTACCTCATCACGTGACCGTGAGCCCCACTCACGTCCGCTACATTAGGCAGGGCTACCTCATCACGTGACCGTGAGCCCCACTCACGTCCGCTACATTAGGCAGGGCTACCTCATCACGTGACCGTGAGCCCCACTCACGTCCGCTACATTAGGCAGGGCTACCTCATCACGTGACCGTGAGCCCCACTCACGTCCGCTACATTAGGCAGGGCTACCTCATCACGTGACCGTGAGCCCCACTCACGTCCGCTACATTAGGCAGGGCTACCTGATCACGTGACCGTGAGCCCCACTCACGTCCGCTACATTAGGCAGGGCTACCTCATCACGTGACCGTGAGCCCCACTCACGCCCGCTACATTAGGCAGGGCTACCTCATCACGTGACCGTGAGCCCCACTCACGTCCGCTACATTAGGCAGGGCTACCTCATCACGTGACCGTGAGCACCACTCACGTCCGCTACATTAGGCAGGGCTACCTCATCACGTGACCGTGAGCCCCACTCACGTCCGCTACATTAGGCAGGGCTACCTCATCACGTGACCGTGAGCCCCACTCACGTCCGCTACATTAGGCAGGGCTACCTCATCACGTGACCGTGAGCCCCACTCACGTCCGCTACATTAGGCAGGGCTACCTCATCACGTGACCGTGAGCCCCACTCACGTCCGCTACATTAGGCAGGGCTACCTCATCACGTGACCGTGAGCCCCACTCACGTCCGCTACATTAGGCAGGGCTACCTCATCACGTGACCGTGAGCCCCACTCACGTCCGCTACATTAGGCAGGGCTACCTCATCACGTGACCGTGAGCCCCACTCACGTCCGCTACATTAGGCAGGGCTACCTCATCACGTGACCGTGAGCACCACTCACGTCCGCTACATTAGGCAGGGCTACCTCATCACGTGACCGTGAGCCCCACTCACGTCCGCTACATTAGGCAGGGCTACCTCATCACGTGACCGTGAGCCCCACTCACGTCCGCTACATTAGGCAGGGCTACCTCATCACGTGACCGTGAGCCCCACTCACGTCCGCTACATTAGGCAGGGCTACCTCATCACGTGACCGTGAGCCCCACTCACATCCGCTACATTAGGCAGGGTTACTCATCACCTGAGCTTTAGCTCAATCCATCAGCTGTTGCTGTATGTGTCACCGTGTAGTGAGGAAGGGCCTTCTACCATTTCATCTCATGTGAGTTAGAACCTAATTAAACAAAGAGGATCTCAGCTCTGAGAATCTCTCAGTGCTTCTACATTCCCCACAGAGCATTCCTGAGTCAGAGCCAACAATGATGTTTATAGAACCAAAAGATTAGAAAAGACTAGAAGAGACTACCTCAGGCTGTTTCACTACTGGGACTGTACCTGGGAGTAGTCAGAGTGGAAGACATTTCATGAATTATGAGACAAATTACTGTAATTTTGGATCAGTACCTGCAGTTGCCTTTTAAGTCTTTGTGTGTGTGTGTGTGTGTGTGTGTGTGTGTGTGTGTGTGTGTGTGTGTGTGTGTGTGTGTATGTGTGTGTGTGTGTGTGTGTATATATATATGTAGTATGTGTGTGTGTGTGTGTGTGTATATATATATGTAGTATGTGTGAGTGTGTGTGTGTGTGTAGTATGTGTGTGTGTGTGGTTAGGGTCCAGTGAGTGTACATTGAGCCTGTCTGTGGAAGTGTGTGTATTATTAAGCTACAGACAGTTCTGTATTTCTCAGTGGATCTGATCCATCCCAAGCTCCAGTACCCAGATTAAAGAGAACAGGGTACCAGAGAGACAGGGCTCTATATAGTACAGTACCCAGATTAAAGAGAACAGGGTACCAGAGAGACAGGGCTCTATATAGTACAGTACCCAGATTAAAGAGAACAGGGTACCAGAGAGACAGGGCTCTATATAGTACAGTAACTAGATTAAAGAGAACAGGGTACCAGAGAGACAGGGCTCTATATAGTACAGTACCCAGATTAAAGAGAACAGGGTACCAGAGAGACAGGGCTCTATATAGTACAGTACCCAGATTAAAGAGAACAGGGTACCAGAGAGACAGGGCTCTATATAGTACAGTACCCAGATTAAAGAGAACAGGGTACCAGAGAGACAGGGCTCTATATAGTACAGTACCCAGATTAAAGAGAACAGGGTACCAGAGAGACAGGGCTCTATATAGTACAGTACCCAGATTAAAGAGAACAGGGTACCAGAGAGACAGGGCTCTATATAGTACAGTAACTAGATTAAAGAGAACAGGGTACCAGATGGACAGGGCTCTATATAGTACAGTACCCAGATTAAAGAGAACAGGGTACCAGAGAGACAGGGCTCTATATAGTACAGTAACTAGATTAAAGAGAACAGGGTACCAGATGGACAGGGCTCTATATAGTACAGTAACTAGATTAAAGAGAACAGGGTACCAGAGAGACAGGGCTCTATATAGTACAGTAACTAGATTAAAGAGAACAGGGTACCAGAGAGACAGGGCTCTATATAGTACAGTACCCAGATTAAAGAGAACAGGGTACCAGAGAGACAGGGCTCTATATAGTACAGTACCCAGATTAAAGAGAACAGGGTACCAGAGAGACAGGGCTCTATATAGTAGAGTACCCAGATTAAAGAGAACAGGTACCAGAGACACCGGGCTCTATATAGTAGAGTACCCAGATTAAAGAGAACAGGTACCAGAGAGAGAGGGTTCTATATAGTACAGTACCCAGATTAAAGAGAACAGGTACCAGAGAGACAGGGCTCTATATAGTACAGTACCCAGATTAAAGATAACAGGTACCAGAGAGACAGGGCTCTATATAGTAGAGTACCCAGATTAAAGAGAACAGGTACCAGAGACACCGGGCTCTATATAGTAGAGTACCCAGATTAAAGAGAACAGGGTACCAGATGGACAGGGCTCTATATAGTACAGTACCCAGATTAAAGAGAACAGGGTACCAGAGAGACAGGGCTCTATATAGTACAGTAACTAGATTAAAGAGAACAGGGTACCAGAGAGACAGGGCTCTATGTAGTACAGTACCCAGATTAAACAGAACAGGTACCAGAGAGACAGGGCTCTATATAGTACAGTACCCAGATTAAAGAGAACAGGGTACCAGAGAAACAGGGCTCTATATAGTACAGTACCCAGATTAAAGAGAACAGGTACCAGAGAGACAGGGCTCTATATAGTAGAGTACCCAGATTAAAGAGAACAGGTACCAGAGACACCGGGCTCTATATAGTAGAGTACCCAGATTAAAGAGAACAGGTACCAGAGAGAGAGGGTTCTATATAGTACAGTACCCAGATTAAAGAGAACAGGTACCAGAGAGACAGGGCTCTATATAGTACAGTACCCAGATTAAAGAGAACAGGTACCAGAGAGACAGGGCTCTATATAGTAGAGTACCCAGATTAAAGAGAACAGGTACCAGAGACACCGGGCTCTATATAGTAGAGTACCCAGATTAAAGAGAACAGGGTACCAGATGGACAGGGCTCTATATAGTACAGTACCCAGATTAAAGAGAACAGGGTACCAGAGAGACAGGGCTCTATATAGTACAGTAACTAGATTAAAGAGAACAGGGTACCAGAGAGACAGGGCTCTATGTAGTACATTAACTAGATTAAAGAGAACAGGGTACCAGAGAGACAGGGCTCTATATAGTACAGTACCTAGATTAAAGAGAACAGGGTACCAGAGAGACAAGGCTCTATATAGTAGAGTACCCAGATTAAACAGAACAGGTACCAGAGAGACAGGGCTCTATATAGTACAGTAACTAGATTAAAGAGAACAGGGTACCAGAGAGACAGGGCTCTATATAGTACAGTAACTAGATTAAAGAGAACAGGGTACCAGATGGACAGGGCTCTATATAGTACAGTACCCAGATTAAAGAGAACAGGTACCAGAGAGACAGGGCTCTATATAGTACAGTAACTAGATTAAAGAGAACAGGTACCAGAGAGACAGGGCTCTATATAGTAGAGTACCCAGATTAAAGAGAACAGGTACCAGAGAGACAGGGCTCTATATAGTAGAGTACCCAGATTAAAGAGAACAGGTACCAGAGAGACAGGGCTCTATATAGTAGAGTACCCAGATTAAAGAGAACAGGGTACCAGAGAGACAGGGCTCTATATAGTACAGTACCCAGATTAAACAGAACAGGTACCAGAGAGACAGGACTCTATATAGTAGAGTACCCAGATTAAAGAGAACAGGTACCAGAGAGACAGGGCTCTATATAGTACAGTACCCAGATTAAAGAGAACAGGTACCAGAGAGACAGGGCTCTATATAGTACAGTACCCAGATTAAAGAGAACAGGGTACCAGAGAGACAGGGCTCTATATAGTACAGTAACTAGATTAAAGAGAACAGGGTACCAGAGAGACAGGGAGTTCTATATAGTACAGTAACTAGATTAAAGAGAACAGGTACCAGAGAGACAGGGCTCTATATAGTACAGTACCTAGATTAAAGAGAACAGGTACCAGAGAGACAGGGCTCTATATAGTAGAGTACCCAGATTAAAGAGAACAGGTACCAGAGACACCGGGCTCTATATAGTAGATTACCCAGATTAAAGAGAACAGGTACCAGAGAGAGAGGGTTCTATATAGTACAGTACCGAGATTAAAGAGAACAGGTACCAGAGAGACAGGGCTCTATATAGTACAGTACCCAGATTAAAGAGAACAGGGTACCAGAGAGAGAGGAACTGATAACATCATGCTCATCAGCCCACTCACCGTATGGTCCCTCAGCTGCTTCCCAACAAACCAATATAGAATACCAAGTGTAAATCCCAAACAGCACCCTATTCCTTATGTCATGCACTCCTTCTAGTCAGAAGTAGTGCACTATATAGGGAATAGGGTGTCATTTGGGACACAGGACCAAGCCCAATGAGACTACTGGGCACAATCACTGCCCACTGCATAACAGGGATGTTACCGTACAGTCCGTGTGAAGTAAGACTTGGCACAGAGAAACCTCATTCTTGAGAGTTGTGGCATGGAAGGGATTCAGAAAAAGTTTGTGAATTTAGAGAAAAAAATGACCCTTACTGTCCCAAAATACCCCAAAATTACACATATCGTTCAATATGTGACTGACTGGTCATAAGATTACATGGGCTTGTGGTTAAGTTACCGAGAAGGAGAGGGGTTTGTGTGTGTGTGTGTGTGTGTGTGTGTGTGTGTGTGTGTGTGTGTGTGTGTGTGTGTGTGTGTGTGTGTGTGTGTGTGTGTGTGTGTGTGTGTGTGTGTGTGTGTGTGTGTGTGTGTGTGTGTGTGTGTGTATCCATACAAATCCCTGAAACTTAGCTCCCAGTCAGGTGTGAAGCGTGCACTCTCAAACCACCATGACATACAGTTGAAGTCAGAAGTTTACATACACTTAGGTTGGAGTCATTCAAACTCATTTTTCAACCACTCCACAAATTTCTTGTTAACAAACTATAGTTTTGGCAAATCGGTTAGAACATCTACTTTGTGCATGACACAAGTAATTTTTCCAACAATTGTTTACAGACATATTATTTCACTTAGAATTCACTGTATCACAATTCCAGTGGGTCAGAAGTTTACATGCACTAAGTTGACTGTGCCTTTAAACAGCTTGGAAATTCCAGAAAATGATGTCATGGCTTAGAAGCTTCTGATAGGCTAATTTACATAATTTGAGTCAATTGGAGGTGTACCTGTGGATGTATTTCAAGGCCTACCTTCAAACTCAGTGCCTCTTTGTTTGACATCATGGGAAAATCAAATGAAATCAGCGAAGACCTCAGAAAAAAATTGTAAACCTCCACAAGTCTGGTTCATCCTTGGGAGCAATTTCCAAATGCCTGAAGGTACCACGTTCATCTGTACAAACAATAGTACGCAAGTATAAACACCATGGGACCACGCAGCCGTCATACCGCTCAGGAAGGAGACGCGTTCTGTCTCCTAGAGATGAACGTACTTTGGTGAGAAAAGTGCAAATCAATCCCAGAACAACAGCAAAGGACCTTGTGAAGATGCTGGAGGAAACAGGTACAAAAGTATCTATATCCACAGTAAAACGAGTCCTATATCAACATAACCTGAAAGGCCGCTCAGCAAGGAAGAAGCCACTGCTCCAAAACAGCCATAAAAATGCAATACTACGGTTTGCAACTGCACATGGGGACAAAGATCGTACTTTTTGGAGAAATTAACTGTTTGGCCATAATGACCATCGTTATGTTTGGAGGAAAAAGGAGGAGGCTTGCAAGCCGAAGAACACCATCCCAACCGTGAAGAACAGGGGTGGCAGCATCATGTTGTGAGGGTACTTTGCTGCAGGAGGGACTGGTGCACTTCACAAAATAGATGAAATCATGAGGATGGAAAATTATGTGGATATACTAAAGCATCATCTTAAGACATCAGTCAGGAAGTTAAAGCTTGGTCGCAAATGGGTCTTCCAAATGGACAATGACCCCAAGCATACTTCCAAAGTTGTGGCAAAATGGCTTAAGGACAACAAAGTCAAGGTATTGGAGTGGCCATCACAAAGCCCTGACCTCAATCCTATAGAACATTTGTGGAACTGAAAAAGCGTGTGCGAGCAAGGAGGCCTACAAACCTGACTCAGTTACACCAGCTCTGTCAGGAGGAATGGGCTAAAATTCACCCAACTTATTGTGGGAAGCTTGTGGAAGGCTATCTGAAATGTTTGACCCAAGTTAAACAATTTAAAGGTAATGCTACCAAACAGTAATTGAGTGTATGTAAACGTCTAACCCACTGGGAATGTGATGAAAGAAATAAAAGCTGAAATCAATAATTCTCTCTACTATGATTCTGATATTTCATTTTCTTACAATACAGTGGTGATCCTAACTGACCTAAGACAGGGAATTTTTACTAGGATTAAATGTCAGGAATTGTGAAAAACTGAGTTCAAATGTATTTGGCTAAGATGTTAATTTCTGACTTCAACTGTATTTCTCTTCTAAGGGATGAGCATGGACATGGGGAATGTGTGGAGGGTTTTAGATTGATGATCAAACTAATGTGATGCTCTAGTGATGTGTTGTAGTGATAGAAGATGAACCTACCTATGACACGGTGTGGTTACTGGGCTCTCTGTGTTGATCATGTACTCGTCGGCCTTTCTGTGTGTCAGTGTGTGTGTGCGTGTGTGTGTGTGTGTGTGTGTGTGTGGGTGGATGTGTGGGTGGATGTGTGTGAGCATGTGCGTGTGTTATTTATAAACCAAACCCTCTTGCAGGAACTCAATCTACTCTGAATGAACCTCACAGCAGAACTAAAATGATGAGGTGAACGTTTAATGTGTTGGTTAATAAGGCCAACTTGTTTATTATGTTTCCTATCATTTCTCACAGTGTGTGGTGGTGGTGGGGGTTTATTATTGGAACCTGTATCTGCTTAGTTCCCATAGCAACAGTGTGCATTGGCCAACACCCATAACAGAACTACAGTCTGTCTAGCTAGGACTGAACACTGTTCATCTGTGTGACAGAAGGGAGCAAACTGTGAATACCTCTCACATCGCTTACAAGACGTAGGTGTTTCATCAGAAAACTCAATATTGTTAGTCATTTCAGCTCCAATTTACTGTACTGTCACGCCTACCTCATGGCCATAAAAACTAATTCACACTATTTGACTGACTTGCAGTGAAAGGGGAAGGAGCATGGGGAACTCTTACAGGGACCCCTGGTGGGTGATATTAACAGTACACAGAGGACATACAAGAGACTTGTTAGGGGATGTTGGGTGCCAAACACGTATCCCTTTAATGATGTGATTGCAGACCTTGGTTAAACACCATCATACAGGCTCCCTACAGTACAGAGACCTTGGTTAAACACCATCACACAGGCTCCCTACAGTACAGAGACCTTGGTTAAACACCATCACACAGGCTCCCTACAGTACAGAGACCTTGGTTAAACACCATCACACAGGCTCCCTACAGTACAGAGACCTTGGTTAAACACCATCACACAGGCTCCCTACAGTACAGAGACCTTGGTTAAACACCATCACACAGGCTCCCTACAGTACAGAGACCTTGGCTACACACCATCACACAGGCTCCCTACAGTACAGAGACCTTGGTTACACACCATCACACAGGCTCCCTACAGTACAGAGACCTTGGTTAAACACCATCACACAGGCTCCCTACAGTACAGAGACCTTGGTTAAACACCATCACACAGGCTCCCTACAGTACAGAGACCTTGGTTACACACCATCACACAGGCTCCCTACAGTACAGAGACCTTGGTTAAACACCATCACACAGGCTCCCTACAGTACAGAGACCTTGGTTAAACACCATCACACAGGCTCCCTACAGTACAGAGACCTTGGTTAAACACCATCACACAGGCTCCCTACAGTACAGAGACCTTGGTTACACACCATCACACAGGCTCCCTACAGTACAGAGACCTTGGTTACACACCATCACACAGGCTCCCTACAGTACAGAGACCTTGGTTACACACCATCACACAGGCTCCCTACAGTACAGAGACCTTGGTTAAACACCATCACACAGGCTCCCTACAGTACAGAGACCTTGGTTACACACCATCGATGATGTCGTCTCCACAGTCACCATACGTATATACCCCAACCAGAAGCCATACATTACAGGCAACATCCACACTGAGCTAAAGGGTAGAGTTGCCGCTTTCATGGAGCGAGACTCTAACCCGTACGCTTATAAGAAATCCTCCGACGAACCATCAAACAGGCAAAGCATCAATACAGGACTAAGATTGACTCGTACTACACCGGCTCCGACGTTCATCGGATGTGGCAGGGCTTGCAAACTATTACGGACTACAAATGGAAACACAGCCGCGAGCTGCCCAGTGACACGAGCTTACCAGACGAGCTAAATTATCTCTATGCGCTTCGAGGCAAGCAACACCGAAAAAATGCATGAGAGCACCAGCTGTTCCGGAAAACGGTGTGATCGCACTCGCCACAGCCGATGTGAGTAAGACCTTTAAACAGGTCAACATTCACAAGTCCGCAGGGCCAGACGGATTACCAGCATGTCCCTGATTGAGTCTGTAATACCAACATGTTTCAAGCAGACCACCATAGTCCCTGTGCCCAAAAACACAAAGGTAACCTGCCTAAATGACTACAGACCGGTAGCACTCACGTCCGTAGCCATGAAGTGCTTTGAAAGGCTGGTCATTGTTCACATCAACACCCTTATCCCAGAAACCCTAGACCCACTCCAATTTACACACCACCCCAACAGATCCACAAATGATGCAATCTCAATTGCACTCCACACTGCCCTTTCCCACCTGGACAAAAGGAACACCTATGTGAGAATGCTATTCATTGACTACAGCTCAGGGCTTCAACACCATAGTGCCCTCAAAGCTCATCAATAAGCTAAATACCCTGGGACTAAACACCTCCCTCTGCAACCTCATCCTGGACTTCCTGACAGGCCGCCCCCAGGTGGTAGGGGTAGGTAAAAACACATCCACCACGCTGATCTTCAACACAGGGGCCCCTCAGGGGTGCGTGCTCAGACCCCTCCTGTACTCCCTGTTCACTCATGACTGCATGGCCAGGCACGACTCCAACACCATCATTAAGTTTGCCGATGACACAACAGTGGTAGGCCTGATCACCGACAACGACGAGACAGCCTATAGGGAGGAGGTCAGAGACCTGGCCGTGTTGTGCCAGGACAACAACCTCTCCCTCAATGTGATCAAGACAAAGGAGATCATGGACTACAGGAGATTGTGGACTACAGGAAAAAGAGGACTGAACACGCCCCCAATTTCTATTGACGGGGCTGCAGTGGAGCAGGTTGAGAGCTTAAAGTTCCTTGGTGTCCACATCACCAACAAACTAACATGATCCAAGCACACCAAGACAGTCGTGAAGAGGACACGACAAAACCTATTCCCCCTCAGGAGACTGAAAAGATTTAGCATTGGTCTTCAGATCCTCAAAAGGTTCTACAGCTGCACCACCGAGAGCATCCTGACTGGTTGCATCACGGCCTGGTATGGCAACTGCTCGGCCTCCGACCGCAAGGCACTACAGAGGATAGTGCGTATGGCCCAGTTCATCACTGGGGCCAAGCTTCCTGCCATCCAGGACCTCTATACCAGGCGGTGTCAGAGGAAGGCCCTAAAAATTGCCAAAGACTCCAGCCACCCTAGTCTGACTGTTCTCTCTGCTACCACGCGGCAACCGGTATCAGAGCGCCAAGTCTAGGTCCAAAAGGCTTCCTACCAGCTTCTATCCCAAAGCCATATGACTCCTGAACAGCTAACCAAACGGCTACCCAGACTATTTTCATTGACCCCCACCCATTTTTATGCTGCTGCTACTCTCTGTTTATTATATCTATGCATAGTCACTCTACCTCTACCTACATGTACCCTCAATTACCTCAACTAACCTGTGCCCCCGCACATTGACTATGTACCCTCTGTATATAGCCTCCCCATTGACTCTGTACCGGTACCCCCTGTATATAGCCTCCACATTGACTCTGTACCGGTACCCCCTGTATATAGCCTCCACATTGACTCTGTACCGGTACCCCCTGTATATAGCCTCCACATAGACTCTGTACCGGTACCCCCTGTATATAGCCTCCACATAGACTCTGTACCGGTACCCCCTGTATATAGCCTCCACATAGACTCTGTACCGGTACCCCCTGTATATAGCCTCCACATAGACTCTGTACCGGTACGCCCTGTATATAGCCTCCACATAGACTCTGTACCGGTATCCCCTGTATATAGCCTCCACATAGACTCTGTACCGGTACCCCCTGTATATAGCCTCCACATTGACTCTGTACCGGTACCCCCTGTATATAGCCTCCACATAGACTCTGTACCGGTACCCCCTGTATATAGCCTCCACATTGACTCTGTACCGGTACCCCCTGTATATAGCCTCCACATTGACTCTGTACCGGTACCCCCTGTATATAGCCTCCACATAGACTCTGTACCGGTACCCCCTGTATATAGCCTCCACATTGACTCTGTACCGGTACCCCCTGTATATAGCCTCCACATAGACTCTGTACCGGTACCCCCTGTATATAGCCTCCACATTGACTCTGTACCGGTACCCCCTGTATATAGCCTCCACATAGACTCTGTACCGGTACCCCCTGTATATAGCCTCCACATAGACTCTGTACCGGTATCCCCTGTATATAGCCTCCACATAGACTCTGTACCGGTACCCCCTGTATATAGCCTCCACATTGACTCTGTTCCAGTACCCCCTGTATATAGCCTCCACATTGACTCTGTACCGGTATCCCCTGTATATAGCCTCCACATAGACTCTGTACCGGTACCCCCTGTATATAGCCTCCACATTTACTCTGTACCGGTATCCCCTGTATATAGCCTCCACATAGACTCTGTACCGGTACCCCCTGTATATAGCCTCCACATAGACTCTGTACCGGTACCCCCTGTATATAGCCTCCACATAGACTCTGTACCGGTACCCCCTGTATATGGCCTCCACATAGACTCTGTACCGGTACCCCCTGTATATGGCCTCCACATAGACTCTGTACCGGTACCCCCTGTATATAGCCTCCACATAGACTCTGTACCGGTACCCCCTGTATATAGCCTCCACATAGACTCTGTACCGGTACGCCCTGTATATAGCCTCCACATAGACTCTGTACCGGTATCCCCTGTATATAGCCTCCACATAGACTCTGTACCGGTACCCCCTGTATATAGCCTCCACATTGACTCTGTACCGGTACCCCCTGTATATAGCCTCCACATTGACTCTGTACCGGTACCCCCTGTATATAGCCTCCACATAGACTCTGTACCGGTACCCCCTGTATATAGCCTCCACATTGACTCTGTACCGGTACCCCCTGTATATAGCCTCCACATTGACTCTGTACCGGTACCCCCTGTATATAGCCTCCACATAGACTCTGTACCGGTACCCCCTGTATATAGCCTCCACATTGACTCTGTACCGGTACCCCCTGTATATAGCCTCCACATAGACTCTGTACCGGTACCCCCTGTATATAGCCTCCACATTGACTCTGTACCGGTACCCCCTGTATATAGCCTCCACATAGACTCTGTACCGGTACCCCCTGTATATAGCCTCCACATAGACTCTGTACCGGTATCCCCTGTATATAGCCTCCACATAGACTCTGTACCGGTACCCCCTGTATATAGCCTCCACATTGACTCTGTTCCAGTACCCCCTGTATATAGCCTCCACATTGACTCTGTACTGGTATCCCCTGTATATAGCCTCCACATAGACTCTGTACCGGTACCCCCTGTATATAGCCTCCACATTTACTCTGTACCGGTATCCCCTGTATATAGCCTCCACATAGACTCTGTACCGGTACCCCCTGTATATAGCCTCCACATAGACTCTGTACCGGTACCCCCTGTATATAGCCTCCACATAGACTCTGTACCGGTATCCCCTGTATATGGCCTCCACATAGACTCTGTACCGGTATCCCCTGTATATAGCCTCCACATAGACTCTGTACCGGTATCCCCTGTATATAGCCTCCACATAGACTCTGTACCGGTACCCCCTGTATATAGCCTCCACATAGACTCTGTACCGGTACCCCCTGTATATAGCCTCCACATAGACTCTGTACCGGTACCCCCTGTATATAGCCTCCACATAGACTCTGTACCGGTACCCCCTGTATATAGCCTCCACATAGACTCTGTACCGGTACCCCCTGTATATAGCCTCCACATAGACTCTGTACCGGTACCCCCTGTATATAGCCTCCACATAGACTCTGTACCGGTACCCCCTGTATATAGCCTCGTTACTTTCTATTTTCTTCTTTATTTATTTTTTATAATTTTTATTGTTTACTTCAGTTTATACTTTCTTAAACCTTTTTTAAATTAAAACTGCATTGCTGGTTAAGGGCTTGTAAGTAAGACAGCTGATTGAGACAGCTGGTTGAGAGAATGCCAAGAGTGTGCAAAGCTGTCATCAATGCAAAGGGTGGCTACTTTGAAGAATTAAATGTAAAATATATTTTGATTAGTTTAACACTTGTTTGGTACTAAATGATTCCATATGTGTTATTTCATAGTTTAGATGTCTTCACTGTTATTCTACAATGTAGATAATACAAAAAAAATTAAGAAAACCCTGGAATGAGTAGCTGTGTCCAAACTTTTGACTGGTACTGTATATAAACATTATAATACAAAAACACAGTCATGGGAAGCACAAATAAAACATCACAAATCACCCAGAAAACAGTTACATTCTTCCACAAATAAGTCCCCAATCAATACTTTAAATGTGCCCTAACAGCACCAGAACATCGAGATTAAATGTTCCAGCGATAGGGTGCATTAAAACTAAAAGCAGATTTACCTCGCTCTTGTAGACCCAAGGAACCTCAACAGTTAACCAATCCTGTGAACTGGTTAGGCAACTCAGGTGTCTATACTTCAACACCAACGTTAGATGAGATGATAGCTGATTGAGTAATGAGTATCATGAGTATCAAAACTGTCACCTGTAATAGAACGAAGGGCATTATGGGAGATGGTATCTAAAGGTTTAAGAGTAGTAGCAGCTGCACTTTGATAAATAATATCACCATAATCAACAACAGATAAATACGATGGGAGTTAAAGAAACATGAGAATGCAAGTATAGTGTGATAAGAGATACATACTGGCTACGTCAAACTGCAGATACCTAAATCGTAAGGAATTGCTTAGAGAGGTCTCCCTCTTGTGGAATACATGATGACTGGCAAAGATTTTTCTTTCGTTTCACTATTGTCAGCTATGAGCAAACAGTCTGGGATTTTTTATTGACTGTTCTCTCTCTCGCCCCATGGATACAGAAGGCGGAGATGTGTTTGCCATAAGATGAGAGAGTAGATTTCCCAAGAAATGTGATTGTGTCAGCTATGAGCAAACAGTCCGGGGTTTCAACATTTTTTCTCAATTAAATTCTATTCGGTAAAACTTTCTACGAAGTACCTACCTATAATGCTTTATCATAACATACTGTATGTGTTAAGACACTGACTATAAGCGTATTAAAGTCTGTATGATGTTTTATAGATCATGAACTATAATGACTTGTAAGAATATATACTGCGTAATAAATAACAGCCAAGCTGGTTTAAAACACCAACAATATAGTTATTAGGCTACACACATTAGGCGCCATAATACAGTATTATAAGGCTTTATGTGAGGCAGAAAGCCTAGTTTACATCTATGCGCAGCATTACAGGCTAAATATTATTGCGATGTGAGATGATAGATCGTTCCAGTTATTCTCTCTCATATCTAAATGATAGGCAATGAATGTGGGCTGGTCCCTCTGCGCTCAACGCTCAACACCCGGATGTGTGCGGCACTTCGACTGCATAGTAGAAGAGCTGGATCCAGATAATAAACTGTTTGATGGGAATCAGATCGCGGATTACGACAAAAAATGAAATCAACTGAATCAGTGCCGTTTTGGAATCACTGACAGAATGGAGGACGATCTGGTTTCAGAGGATGATATCTGTAAGAATTTATAATTCTCTCATTACTAACGGAATAGCTGTATGTATTGGTTTTTGTGATGCCTACTCTGCTCATCTGGCCTATATACTGTACTAGTCTAGGCAGCCTGCCTATAGCAGGTTATTGCACGCGCGGACACTGTGCCAGAACAGATACAGTCAGAATCATTGATTCATTGATAAGAGCTAACATGAACTGAAGCCAGTTGAAATACTAGGCTGTGTTATCATATTGCAACAGGATTATAGGAGGTTGGTGACACCTTAATTGGGGAGGACGGACTCGTGGTAATGGCTGGAGCGGAGTGGGTGAAATGGTACCAAATACATCCAACACATTGTTTCCATGTGTTTAGTGCCGTTCCATTTACTCCGTTTCAGCCATTTTTATGAGCCGTCCTCTCCTCAGCAGCCTCCACTGGTTGCACTAGTTTCCTGACTTGTAAATGCTCAATGTACCGTTTGATGTAGGCCTGGCAATGTTGTGCATTTTACAAGCATATAACCCCCGAGATAGACAGATCTAGGTCAGTCTCAACCAGTCTGTCAACGTTGTTAAGAGAAACCAGCGTTTGTCGTCATAAAGAGTCTCAGAGGAAGAGTACTGATCTAGGACCAGTACCCCCCTTTCCATATAATCATATTAATTATGATTAAAGGACGAAACTGATCCTAGATCAGCACTAAGACGCTTCATGAATACAGTAGGAAGACTACGCAGAACAAATCATAGTTATCAATATAGAAACAGTTCGGTCACGCTCACATGTTTGCCATATCCAGTATGTTGTGTACGCAGAGTGGGAATGTAGTGTGAGATTTCTACATTGATGTTTCCCCCAATGTTGATTTAACCGTTCATAAGTTCCTGGGAGGTGAAACGACAGGCAGCTATGGCTCTTATAGGCACATACATACTGTAGTTGTACCAGGGATGGACAACCCATCTGGCACAACGCTGATGTAACAACAGAGAGTCTTTTCTGCACCCCAAAGAAATATGGCACAATGGTTGTGTGAACGCTTTTGTGTAGACAAACTGTCCGTTGTATCACAGAATAAATATAATCTGTATCACAACCACTGTGTCAAGTGTGTTTTAGGCTACATCATTTGCCAACCTGAGTGAGAACAGGGCCTTACGGACCTGCTGATGGCCCTTCATTCATCCAGACTATGGCTGCTTCTCAAATGTCACCCGTATTGTAAGGGGTGCGTATCTGGTGGCAGGAAAGTCAGATGCAGGAGAGCAGAACTTGATAATAGCCGGAGCAGTTTAATAGTAAAACCAACGGCATAAGAAATACAAAGTATGGCCACAAATAACCCGACGCGCACCAGACAAACAAAATGTGCACAAGCACTTACAATAAACAATACCACACAAAGACATGGGGGGGAACAGAGGGTTAAATACACAACACTTAATGAGGGAAATGAGAACCAGGTGTGTGGGAAAACGAGACAAAACAAATGGAAAATGAAAAATGGATCGGCGATGGCTAGAAGACCGGCGACGTCGACCGCCGAACACCGCCCGAACAAGGAGAAGCATCGACTTCGGCAGAAGTCGTGACACGTATAGTGCATTACTTATAGGCCCTGGTCAAAGGTAGTGCACTACGTAGAGAATAGGGTTCCATTTGGAACGCAGCCTATGATTGGAATTCAATCTGCTGGCCCTACAGCATTACCACAGTCTATAGAAAGACAGACATCAGGCCTCCCGAGTGGTGCAGTGCTAGAGGCGTCACTACAGACCTGGGTTCGATCCCAGGTCCAGCGTCGTCCGGGTTAGGGGAGGGTTTGGCTGGGGGGTGCTTTACATGGCTCATCGCGCTCTAGCGACTCCTGCAGGCTGACCTCGGTCGTCAGTTGAACGTGTTTCCTCTGACACATTGGTGCGGCTGGCTTCCCGGGTTAAGCGTGTGGGTGTTAAGAAGCGCGGTTGATTTGGAGGACGCGTGACTCGGAGGTTTGGAGGACACATGACTCTGAGGTTTGGAGGACACATGAGTCAGAGGTTTGGAGGACACATGACTCTGAGGTTTGGAGGACACATGACTCAGAGGTTTGGAGGACACATGACTCTGAGGTTTGGAGGACACATGACTCTGAGGTTTGGAGGACACATGACTCTGAGGTTTGGAGGACACATGACTCAGAGGTTTGGAGGACACATGACTCTGAGGTTTGGAGGACACATGACTCTGAGGTTTGGAGGACACATGACTCGGAGGTTTGGAGGACACATGACTCGGAGGTTTGGAGGACACATGACTCGGAGGTTTGGAGGACACATGACTCGGAGGTTTGGAGGACACATGACTCGGAGGTTTGGAGGACGCATGGGGAAGAAAAAGGGGGTAAAAAGAAAAGAAAAAAGAAAGACAGACATCAACATGAAGGCAAATAAATGCATTTGACGGATCAATCCATGGCTCACAAAATCCATTGGATAGATATTCACTCTAACCACTAGGCTACCTGCTGGTTACTGGCCCAACGCTCTAACCACTAGGCTACCTGCTGGTTACTGGCCCAACGCTCTAACCACTAGGCTACCTGCTGGTAACTGGCCCAATGCTCTAACCACTAGGCTACCTGCTAGTTACTGGCCCAATGCTCTAACCACTAGGCTACCTGCTGGTTACTGGCCCAACACTCTAACCACTAGGCTACCTGCTGGTAACTGGCCCAACGCTCTAACCACTAGGCTACCTGCTGGTTACTGGCCCAACGCTCTAACCACTAGGCTACCTGCTGGTTACTGGCCCAACGCTCTAACCACTAGGCTACCTGCTGGTTACTGGCCCAACGCTCTAACCACTAGGCTACCTGCTGGTTACTGGTCCAACGCTCTAACCACTAGCCTACCTGCTGGTTACTGGCCCAACACTCTAACCACTAGGCTACCTGCTGGTTACTGGCCCAACACTCTAACCACTAGGCTACCCTCTGGTTACTGGCCCAACGCTCTAACCACTAGGCTACCTGCTGGTTACTGGCCCAACGCTCTAACCACTAGCCTACCTGCTGGTTACTGGCCCAACACTCTAACCACTAGGCTACCTGCTGGTTACTGGTCCAACACTCTTACCACTAGGCTACCTGCTGGTTACTGGCCCAACGCTCTAACCACTAGGCTACCTGCTGGTTACTGGCCCAACGCTCTAACCACTAGGCTACCTGCTGGTTACTGGCCCAACGCTCTAACCACTAGGCTACCTGCTGGTTACTGGCCCAACACTCTAACCACTAGGCTACCTGCTGGTTACTGGCCCAACGCTCTAACCACTAGGCTACCTGCTGGTTACTGGCCCAACGCTCTAACCACTAGGCTACCTGCCCCCTCCTGGTGAACAGAGATAGAGCCTGATACTTGTTCCTGTTTCTCCCTTCCTCCTTCCCATGGCCCATGTCTGTTCACAGTGCTCCGGTCTGAGAAGGAATTCCACGATGCAGCGAAGAGGAACGACACGGACAAAATGCGGGAGCTGATAAAGAAAGGAGTGGACATCAAGGCCAAAAACAAAGTGAGTCCATGTACGGGATTGGAGAGCATACACACAGTCACAGTCGTTGGCAGACACACACACAGTCCCAGTCGTTGGCAGATACACACACACAGTCCCAGTCGTTGGCAGACACACACACAGTCCCAGTCGTTGGCAGACACACACACAGTCACAGTCGTTGGCAGATACACACACACAGTCCCAGTCGTTGGCAGATACACACACATACACACACAGTCACAGTCGTTGGCAGATACACACACACATACACACACAGTCACAGTCGTTGGCACGCACACACACATACACACTTACACACACTAGTTTACCACTGTCAGTTGAATACGGGATGCTATGCATGTTTTTCATGATAATGACTAATGACTATTGTTGTGTTGAAACCTGACTGAAAGTGAGTTCACAAGAACTTCTACTAATTCCACAGAAAACGTATACTAAGCTGTACTAATTCCCATTAGTAAAGCACAGTGCAGATACCCAGGAAGGATCTGACAGAGTCAGTGCCAGTCAGTCAGTGCCACACTGCCACTGCCAACGCTTTAGCAGCTGGAGCCTTGTTCCTGCCGTTTCTGCTTTTAAGAAAAGGAAACCGGCATCTTGTTGTCCCAGGAAAAGGATATGACCCGGATTTCACCTCACTGTGGGGAAATAACACCCTCCGACTTGTTTCTCTTGGCTAGCATGGCCCAAGGTTTCACCGCCAGGTCGTTAACTGTTTCTCCCTCAATGTTCTTGCAAATAAGTTGCATAATAAAAGTGTTTAGGTTTTTTTTGCAGTAAAATATAGCATGCGACTTGTGTTTTCTTCTCTGTGTCTTAATGAACTGAATGACCCTGCAGGGATCATTACAGTATGAAGCTGTCTATGTGGTTATAGAGTGGGAGTATCTTAACCTAGACTTTACATAACCTTTCAAAGCTGTTACTGCATCTGCTCCAGTGGAAAGGGAGAGAGCTGTTGTCTACCTCTTCTTTATCTGCATGCTCAGGTCCACTGCAGATAAACCACCTGTCATACCTACATTATTGTTGTGTTTTATTTCATTCTGATTCTGAGTCAGAGCACTTTATTGTCCTACATTGGCCGATTTGGTTTGCGGCTGTAACACAACAATATGAAAGAACAGCTACACAAAAAACACATCAAAAGCATTTCACATTCAAATGTATTTCGCCGTCCCCTCGGTCTGTTCTGCTGTTGTTACTCTCTCTCCTCTCTATCATGTTGTTTCTCTCTCTCCTCTCTATCATGTTGTTTCTCTCCTCTCTATCATGTTGTTTCTCTCTCTCCTCTCTATCATGTTGTTTCTCTCCTCTCTATCATGTTGTTTCTCTCTCTATCATGTTGTTTCTCTCTCCTCTATCATGTTGTTTCTCTCTCCCTCTATCATGTTGTTTCTCTCTCCTCTATCATGTTGTTTCTCTCCTCTCTATCATGTTGTTTCTCTCTCTCCTCTATCATGTTGTTTCTCTCCTCTATCATGTTGTTTCTCTCTCTCCTCTCTATCATGTTGTTTCTCTCTCTCCTCTATCATGTTGTTTCTCTCCTCTATCATGTTGTTTCTCTCTCTCCTCTATCATGTTGTTTCTCTCTCTATCATGTTGTTTCTCTCTCTATCATGTTGTTTCTCTCCTCTATCATGTTGTTTCTCTCTCTATCATGTTGTTTCTCTCTCTCCTCTATCATGTTGTTTCTCCCTCTATCATGTTGTTTCTCTCCTCTCTATCATGTTGTTACTCTCTCTATCATGTTGTTTCTCTCTCCTCTATCATGTTGTTTCTCTCTCCCTCTATCATGTTGTTTCTCTCTCTCCTCTATCATGTTGTTTCTCTCCTCTCTATCATGTTGTTTCTCTCTCTATCATGTTGTTTCTCTCTCCTCTATCATGTTGTTTCTCTCTCCCTCTATCATGTTGTTTCTCTCTCTCCTCTATCATGTTGTTTCTCTCCTCTATCATGTTGTTTCTCTCCTCTCTATCATGTTGTTTCTCTCTCTCCTCTATCATGTTGTTTCTCTCTCTATCATGTTGTTTCTCTCCTCTCTATCATGTTGTTTCTCTCTCCCTCTATCATGTTGTTTCTCTCCTCTCTATCATGTTGTTTCTCTCTCTATCATGTTGTTTCTCTCTCCTCTATCATGTTGTTTCTCTCTCCCTCTATCATGTTGTTTCTCTCTCTCCTCTATCATGTTGTTTCTCTCCTCTATCATGTTGTTTCTCTCCTCTCTATCATGTTGTTTCTCTCTCTCCTCTATCATGTTGTTTCTCTCCTCTATCATGTTGTTTCTCTCCTCTCTATCATGTTGTTTCTCTCTCTCCTCTATCATGTTGTTTCTCTCTCTATCATGTTGTTTCTCTCCTCTCTATCATGTTGTTTCTCTCTCTATCATGTTGTTTCTCTCTCCTCTATCATGTTGTTTCTCTCCTCTCTATCATGTTGTTTCTCTCCTCTCTATCATGTTGTTTCTCTCTCTATCATGTTGTTTCTCTCTCCTCTATCATGTTGTTTCTCTCTCCCTCTATCATGTTGTTTCTCTCCTCTATCATGTTGTTTCTCTCCTCTATCATGTTGTTTCTCTCCTCTCTATCATGTTGTTTCTCTCTCCTCTATCATGTTGTTTCTCTCCCCTCTATCATGTTGTTTCTCTCCTCTATCATGTTGTTTCTCTCCTCTATCATGTTGTTTCTCTCCTCTCTATCATGTTGTTTCTCTCTCTATCATGTTGTTTCTCTCTCCTCTATCATGTTGTTTCTCTCTCCCTCTATCATGTTGTTTCTCTCTCTCCTCTATCATGTTGTTTCTCTCCTCTATCATGTTGTTTCTCTCCTCTCTATCATGTTGTTTCTCTCTCTCCTCTATCATGTTGTTTCTCTCCTCTATCATGTTGTTTCTCTCCTCTCTATCATGTTGTTTCTCTCTCTCCTCTATCATGTTGTTTCTCTCTCTATCATGTTGTTTCTCTCCTCTCTATCATGTTGTTTCTCTCTCTATCATGTTGTTTCTCTCCTCTCTATCATGTTGTTTCTCTCTCCTCTATCATGTTGTTTCTCTCCTCTATCATGTTGTTTCTCTCTCCTCTATCATGTTGTTTCTCTCTCTATCATGTTGTTTCTACCTCTCCTCTATCATGTTGCTTCTCTCCTCTATCATGTTGTTTCTCTCCTCTATCATGTTGTTTCTCTCTCTCTATCATGTTGTTTCTCTCTCTATCATGTTGTTTCTCTCCTCTATCATGTTGTTTCTCTCTCTATCATGTTGTTTCTCTCTCTCCTCTATCATGTTGTTTCTCTCTCTCCTCTATCATGTTGTTTCTCTCTCTATCATGTTGTTTCTCTCTCCTCTATCATGTTGTTTCTCTCCTCTATCATGTTGTTTCTCTCTCTCTATCATGTTGTTTCTCTCTCTATCATGTTGTTTCTCTCCTCTATCATGTTGTTTCTCTCCTCTATCATGTTGTTTCTCTCCTCTATCATGTTGTTTCTCTCTCCTCTATCATGTTGTTTCTCTCTCCTCTATCATGTTGTTTCTCTCTCCTCTATCATGTTGTTTCTCTCTCTCCTCTATCATGTTGTTTCTCTCTCTATCATGTTGTTTCTCTCTCTATCATGTTGTTTCTCTCTCCTCTATCATGTTGTTTCTCTCTCCTCTATCATGTTGTTTCTCTCCTCTATCATGTTGTTTCTCTCTCTATCATGTTGTTTCTCTCTCTCCTCTATCATGTTGTTTCTCTCTATCATGTTGTTTCTCTCTCTATCATGTTGTTTCTCTCTCTCTATCATGTTGTTTCTCTCTCTCCTCTATCATGTTGTTTCTCTCTCTCTATCATGTTGTTTCTCTCTCCTCTATCATGTTGTTTCTCTCTCCTCTATCATGTTGTTTCTCTCCTCTATCATGTTGTTTCTCTCTCTCTATCATGTTGTTTCTCTCCTCTATCATGTTGTTTCTCTCTCCTCTATCATGTTGTTTCTCTCTCTCCTCTATCATGTTGTTTCTCTCCTCTATCATGTTGTTTCTCTCTCTCTATCATGTTGTTTCTCTCCTCTATCATGTTGTTTCTCTCTCCTCTATCATGTTGTTTCTCTCTCTCCTCTATCATGTTGTTTCTCTCTCCTCTATCATGTTGTTTCTCTCTCTCCTCTATCATGTTGTTTCTCTCCTCTATCATGTTGTTTCTCTCTCTCTATCATGTTGTTTCTCTCCTCTATCATGTTGTTTCTCTCTCCTCTATCATGTTGTTTCTCTCTCTCCTCTATCATGTTGTTTCTCTCTCCTCTATCATGTTGTTTCTCTCTCTCCTCTATCATGTTGTTTCTCTCTCCTCTATCATGTTGTTTCTCTCTCTCTCTATCATGTTGTTTCTCTCTCCTCTATCATGTTGTTTCTCTCTCCTCTATCATGTTGTTTCTCTCCTCTATCATGTTGTTTCTCTCTCTCTATCATGTTGTTTCTCTCCTCTATCATGTTGTTTCTCTCTATCATGTTGTTTCTCTCTCTATCATGTTGTTTCTCTCTCTATCATGTTGTTTCTCTCTCTCCTCTATCATGTTGTTTCTCTCTCTATCATGTTGTTTCTCTCTCTATCATGTTGTTTCTCTCTCTCCTCTATCATGTTGTTTCTCTCTCTCTATCATGTTGTTTCTCTCTCTCCTCTATCATGTTGTTTCTCCCTCTATCATGTTGTTTCTCTCTCTCTATCATGTTGTTTCTCTCCTCTATCATGTTGTTTCTCTCTCTCCTCTATCATGTTGTTTCTCCCTCTATCATGTTGTTTCTCTCTCTCTATCATGTTGTTTCTCTCTCTATCATGTTGTTTCTCTCTCTATCATGTTGTTTCTCTCTCTATCATGTTGTTTCTCCCTCTATCATGTTGTTTCTCTCTCTCTATCATGTTGTTTCTCTCCTCTATCATGTTGTTTCTCTCTCCTCTATCATGTTGTTTCTCTCTCCTCTCTATCATGTTGTTTCTCTCTCTATCATGTTGTTTCTCTCTCCTCTCTATCATGTTGTTTCTCTCCTCTATCATGTTGTTTCTCTCTCTCCTCTATCATGTTGTTTCTCTCTCTATCATGTTGTTTCTCTCTCTCCTCTATCATGTTGTTTCTCTCTCCTCTATCATGTTGTTTCTCTCTCTATCATGTTGTTTCTCCCTCTATCATGTTGTTTCTCTCTCCTCTCTATCATGTTGTTTCTCTCTCCTCTATCATGTGGTTTCTCTCCTCTATCATGTTGTTTCTCTCTCTATCATGTTGTTTCTCCCTCTATCATGTTGTTTCTCTCTCCTCTCTATCATGTTGTTTCTCTCTCCTCTATCATGTGGTTTCTCTCTCTATCATGTTGTTTCTCTCTCTATCATGTTGTTTCTCTCTCCTCTATCATGTGGTTTCTCTCCTCTATCATGTGGTTTCTCTCCTCTATCATGTTGTTTCTCTCTCTATCATGTTGTTTCTCTCTCCTCTATCATGTTGTTTCTCTCCTCTATCATGTTGTTTCTCTCCTCTATCATGTTGTTTCTCTCTCTATCATGTTGTTTCTCTCTCCTCTATCATGTTGTTTCTCTCTCCTCTATCATGTTGTTTCTCTCTCCTCTATCATGTGGTTTCTCTCCTCTATCATGTTGTTTCTCTCTCTATCATGTTGTTTCTCTCTCCTCTATCATGTGGTTTCTCTCCTCTATCATGTTGTTTCTCTCTCTATCATGTTGTTTCTCTCCTCTATCATGTTGTTTCTCCCTCTATCATGTTGTTTCTCTCTCTATCATGTTGTTTCTCTCTCCTCTATCATGTTGTTTCTCTCTCATCTATCATGTTGTTTCTCCCTCTATCATGTTGTTTCTCTCTCTCTATCATGTTGTTTCTCTCCTCTATCATGTTGTTTCTCTCCTCTATCATGTTGTTTCTCTCTCCTCTATCATGTTGTTTCTCTCCTCTATCATGTTGTTTCTCCCTCTATCATGTTGTTTCTCTCTCTATCATGTTGTTTCTCTATCATGTTGTTTCTCTCTCTCCTCTATCATGTTGTTTCTCTCTCTCCTCTATCATGTTGTTTCTCTCTCCTCTATCATGTTGTTTCTCTCCTCTATCATGTTGTTTCTCCCTCTATCATGTTGTTTCTCCCTCTATCATGTTGTTTCTCTCTCTATCATGTTGTTTCTCTCTCTCCTCTATCATGTTGTTTCTCTCCTCTATCATCTTGTTTCTCCCTCTATCATCTTGTTTCTCCCTCTATCATGTTGTTTCTCTCTCTATCATGTTGTTTCTCTCTCCTCTATCATGTTGTTTCTCTCTCCTCTATCATGTTGTTTCTCCCTCTATCATGTTGTTTCTCTCTCTATCATGTTGTTTCTCTCTCCTCTATCATGTTGTTTCTCCCTCTATCATGTTGTTTCTCCCTCTATCATGTTGTTTCTCTCTCTATCATGTTGTTTCTCTCTCCTCTATCATGTTGTTTCTCTCTCTATCATGTTGTTTCTCTCTCCTCTATCATGTTGTTTCTCTCTCTATCATGTTGTTTCTCTCTCTCCTCTATCATGTTGTTTCTCTCTCTATCATGTTGTTTCTCTTTCTCCTCTATCATGTTGTTTCTCTCTCCTCTATCATGTTGTTTCTCTCTCTATCATGTTGTTTCTCTTTCTCCTCTATCATGTTGTTTCTCTCTCCTCTATCATGTTGTTTCTCTCTCCTCTCTATCATGTTGTTTCTCTCTCCTCTATCATGTGGTTTCTCTCCTCTATCATGTTGTTTCTCTCTCTATCATGTTGTTTCTCTCTCCTCTATCATGTGGTTTCTCTCCTCTATCATGTTGTTTCTCTCTCTATCATGTTGTTTCTCTCCTCTATCATGTTGTTTCTCCCTCTATCATGTTGTTTCTCTCTCTATCATGTTGTTTCTCTCTCCTCTATCATGTTGTTTCTCTCTCATCTATCATGTTGTTTCTCCCTCTATCATGTTGTTTCTCTCTCTCTATCATGTTGTTTCTCTCCTCTATCATGTTGTTTCTCTCCTCTATCATGTTGTTTCTCTCTCCTCTATCATGTTGTTTCTCTCCTCTATCATGTTGTTTCTCCCTCTATCATGTTGTTTCTCTCTCTATCATGTTGTTTCTCTATCATGTTGTTTCTCTCTCTCCTCTATCATGTTGTTTCTCTCTCTCCTCTATCATGTTGTTTCTCTCTCCTCTATCATGTTGTTTCTCTCTCCTCTATCATGTTGTTTCTCCCTCTATCATGTTGTTTCTCTCTCTATCATGTTGTTTCTCTATCATGTTGTTTCTCTCTCTCCTCTATCATGTTGTTTCTCTCTCTCCTCTATCATGTTGTTTCTCTCTCCTCTATCATGTTGTTTCTCTCCTCTATCATGTTGTTTCTCCCTCTATCATGTTGTTTCTCCCTCTATCATGTTGTTTCTCTCTCTATCATGTTGTTTCTCTCTCTCCTCTATCATGTTGTTTCTCTCCTCTATCATCTTGTTTCTCCCTCTATCATCTTGTTTCTCCCTCTATCATGTTGTTTCTCTCTCTATCATGTTGTTTCTCTCTCCTCTATCATGTTGTTTCTCTCTCCTCTATCATGTTGTTTCTCCCTCTATCATGTTGTTTCTCTCTCTATCATGTTGTTTCTCTCTCCTCTATCATGTTGTTTCTCCCTCTATCATGTTGTTTCTCCCTCTATCATGTTGTTTCTCTCTCTATCATGTTGTTTCTCTCTCCTCTATCATGTTGTTTCTCTCTCTATCATGTTGTTTCTCTCTCCTCTATCATGTTGTTTCTCTCTCTATCATGTTGTTTCTCTCTCTCCTCTATCATGTTGTTTCTCTCTCTATCATGTTGTTTCTCTTTCTCCTCTATCATGTTGTTTCTCTCTCCTCTATCATGTTGTTTCTCTCTCTATCATGTTGTTTCTCTTTCTCCTCTATCATGTTGTTTCTCTCTCCTCTATCATGTTGTTTCTCTCTCCTCTCTATCATGTTGTTTCTCTCTCCTCTATCATGTGGTTTCTCTCCTCTATCATGTTGTTTCTCTCTCTATCATGTTGTTTCTCTCTCCTCTATCATGTGGTTTCTCTCCTCTATCATGTTGTTTCTCTCTCTATCATGTTGTTTCTCTCCTCTATCATGTTGTTTCTCCCTCTATCATGTTGTTTCTCTCTCTATCATGTTGTTTCTCTCTCCTCTATCATGTTGTTTCTCTCTCATCTATCATGTTGTTTCTCCCTCTATCATGTTGTTTCTCTCTCTCTATCATGTTGTTTCTCTCCTCTATCATGTTGTTTCTCTCCTCTATCATGTTGTTTCTCTCTCCTCTATCATGT
>NC_092090.1:21078941-21322436 GCF_045679555.1 Salvelinus alpinus
GCTTGTAAGTAAGACAGCTGATTGAGACAGCTGGTTGAGAGAATGCCAAGAGTGTGCAAAGCTGTCATCAATGCAAAGGGTGGCTACTTTGAAGAATTAAATGTAAAATATATTTTGATTAGTTTAACACTTGTTTGGTACTAAATGATTCCATATGTGTTATTTCATAGTTTAGATGTCTTCACTGTTATTCTACAATGTAGATAATACAAAAAAAATTAAGAAAACCCTGGAATGAGTAGCTGTGTCCAAACTTTTGACTGGTACTGTATATAAACATTATAATACAAAAACACAGTCATGGGAAGCACAAATAAAACATCACAAATCACCCAGAAAACAGTTACATTCTTCCACAAATAAGTCCCCAATCAATACTTTAAATGTGCCCTAACAGCACCAGAACATCGAGATTAAATGTTCCAGCGATAGGGTGCATTAAAACTAAAAGCAGATTTACCTCGCTCTTGTAGACCCAAGGAACCTCAACAGTTAACCAATCCTGTGAACTGGTTAGGCAACTCAGGTGTCTATACTTCAACACCAACGTTAGATGAGATGATAGCTGATTGAGTAATGAGTATCATGAGTATCAAAACTGTCACCTGTAATAGAACGAAGGGCATTATGGGAGATGGTATCTAAAGGTTTAAGAGTAGTAGCAGCTGCACTTTGATAAATAATATCACCATAATCAACAACAGATAAATACGATGGGAGTTAAAGAAACATGAGAATGCAAGTATAGTGTGATAAGAGATACATACTGGCTACGTCAAACTGCAGATACCTAAATCGTAAGGAATTGCTTAGAGAGGTCTCCCTCTTGTGGAATACATGATGACTGGCAAAGATTTTTCTTTCGTTTCACTATTGTCAGCTATGAGCAAACAGTCTGGGATTTTTTATTGACTGTTCTCTCTCTCGCCCCATGGATACAGAAGGCGGAGATGTGTTTGCCATAAGATGAGAGAGTAGATTTCCCAAGAAATGTGATTGTGTCAGCTATGAGCAAACAGTCCGGGGTTTCAACATTTTTTCTCAATTAAATTCTATTCGGTAAAACTTTCTACGAAGTACCTACCTATAATGCTTTATCATAACATACTGTATGTGTTAAGACACTGACTATAAGCGTATTAAAGTCTGTATGATGTTTTATAGATCATGAACTATAATGACTTGTAAGAATATATACTGCGTAATAAATAACAGCCAAGCTGGTTTAAAACACCAACAATATAGTTATTAGGCTACACACATTAGGCGCCATAATACAGTATTATAAGGCTTTATGTGAGGCAGAAAGCCTAGTTTACATCTATGCGCAGCATTACAGGCTAAATATTATTGCGATGTGAGATGATAGATCGTTCCAGTTATTCTCTCTCATATCTAAATGATAGGCAATGAATGTGGGCTGGTCCCTCTGCGCTCAACGCTCAACACCCGGATGTGTGCGGCACTTCGACTGCATAGTAGAAGAGCTGGATCCAGATAATAAACTGTTTGATGGGAATCAGATCGCGGATTACGACAAAAAATGAAATCAACTGAATCAGTGCCGTTTTGGAATCACTGACAGAATGGAGGACGATCTGGTTTCAGAGGATGATATCTGTAAGAATTTATAATTCTCTCATTACTAACGGAATAGCTGTATGTATTGGTTTTTGTGATGCCTACTCTGCTCATCTGGCCTATATACTGTACTAGTCTAGGCAGCCTGCCTATAGCAGGTTATTGCACGCGCGGACACTGTGCCAGAACAGATACAGTCAGAATCATTGATTCATTGATAAGAGCTAACATGAACTGAAGCCAGTTGAAATACTAGGCTGTGTTATCATATTGCAACAGGATTATAGGAGGTTGGTGACACCTTAATTGGGGAGGACGGACTCGTGGTAATGGCTGGAGCGGAGTGGGTGAAATGGTACCAAATACATCCAACACATTGTTTCCATGTGTTTAGTGCCGTTCCATTTACTCCGTTTCAGCCATTTTTATGAGCCGTCCTCTCCTCAGCAGCCTCCACTGGTTGCACTAGTTTCCTGACTTGTAAATGCTCAATGTACCGTTTGATGTAGGCCTGGCAATGTTGTGCATTTTACAAGCATATAACCCCCGAGATAGACAGATCTAGGTCAGTCTCAACCAGTCTGTCAACGTTGTTAAGAGAAACCAGCGTTTGTCGTCATAAAGAGTCTCAGAGGAAGAGTACTGATCTAGGACCAGTACCCCCCTTTCCATATAATCATATTAATTATGATTAAAGGACGAAACTGATCCTAGATCAGCACTAAGACGCTTCATGAATACAGTAGGAAGACTACGCAGAACAAATCATAGTTATCAATATAGAAACAGTTCGGTCACGCTCACATGTTTGCCATATCCAGTATGTTGTGTACGCAGAGTGGGAATGTAGTGTGAGATTTCTACATTGATGTTTCCCCCAATGTTGATTTAACCGTTCATAAGTTCCTGGGAGGTGAAACGACAGGCAGCTATGGCTCTTATAGGCACATACATACTGTAGTTGTACCAGGGATGGACAACCCATCTGGCACAACGCTGATGTAACAACAGAGAGTCTTTTCTGCACCCCAAAGAAATATGGCACAATGGTTGTGTGAACGCTTTTGTGTAGACAAACTGTCCGTTGTATCACAGAATAAATATAATCTGTATCACAACCACTGTGTCAAGTGTGTTTTAGGCTACATCATTTGCCAACCTGAGTGAGAACAGGGCCTTACGGACCTGCTGATGGCCCTTCATTCATCCAGACTATGGCTGCTTCTCAAATGTCACCCGTATTGTAAGGGGTGCGTATCTGGTGGCAGGAAAGTCAGATGCAGGAGAGCAGAACTTGATAATAGCCGGAGCAGTTTAATAGTAAAACCAACGGCATAAGAAATACAAAGTATGGCCACAAATAACCCGACGCGCACCAGACAAACAAAATGTGCACAAGCACTTACAATAAACAATACCACACAAAGACATGGGGGGGAACAGAGGGTTAAATACACAACACTTAATGAGGGAAATGAGAACCAGGTGTGTGGGAAAACGAGACAAAACAAATGGAAAATGAAAAATGGATCGGCGATGGCTAGAAGACCGGCGACGTCGACCGCCGAACACCGCCCGAACAAGGAGAAGCATCGACTTCGGCAGAAGTCGTGACACGTATAGTGCATTACTTATAGGCCCTGGTCAAAGGTAGTGCACTACGTAGAGAATAGGGTTCCATTTGGAACGCAGCCTATGATTGGAATTCAATCTGCTGGCCCTACAGCATTACCACAGTCTATAGAAAGACAGACATCAGGCCTCCCGAGTGGTGCAGTGCTAGAGGCGTCACTACAGACCTGGGTTCGATCCCAGGTCCAGCGTCGTCCGGGTTAGGGGAGGGTTTGGCTGGGGGGTGCTTTACATGGCTCATCGCGCTCTAGCGACTCCTGCAGGCTGACCTCGGTCGTCAGTTGAACGTGTTTCCTCTGACACATTGGTGCGGCTGGCTTCCCGGGTTAAGCGTGTGGGTGTTAAGAAGCGCGGTTGATTTGGAGGACGCGTGACTCGGAGGTTTGGAGGACACATGACTCTGAGGTTTGGAGGACACATGAGTCAGAGGTTTGGAGGACACATGACTCTGAGGTTTGGAGGACACATGACTCAGAGGTTTGGAGGACACATGACTCTGAGGTTTGGAGGACACATGACTCTGAGGTTTGGAGGACACATGACTCTGAGGTTTGGAGGACACATGACTCAGAGGTTTGGAGGACACATGACTCTGAGGTTTGGAGGACACATGACTCTGAGGTTTGGAGGACACATGACTCGGAGGTTTGGAGGACACATGACTCGGAGGTTTGGAGGACACATGACTCGGAGGTTTGGAGGACACATGACTCGGAGGTTTGGAGGACACATGACTCGGAGGTTTGGAGGACGCATGGGGAAGAAAAAGGGGGTAAAAAGAAAAGAAAAAAGAAAGACAGACATCAACATGAAGGCAAATAAATGCATTTGACGGATCAATCCATGGCTCACAAAATCCATTGGATAGATATTCACTCTAACCACTAGGCTACCTGCTGGTTACTGGCCCAACGCTCTAACCACTAGGCTACCTGCTGGTTACTGGCCCAACGCTCTAACCACTAGGCTACCTGCTGGTAACTGGCCCAATGCTCTAACCACTAGGCTACCTGCTAGTTACTGGCCCAATGCTCTAACCACTAGGCTACCTGCTGGTTACTGGCCCAACACTCTAACCACTAGGCTACCTGCTGGTAACTGGCCCAACGCTCTAACCACTAGGCTACCTGCTGGTTACTGGCCCAACGCTCTAACCACTAGGCTACCTGCTGGTTACTGGCCCAACGCTCTAACCACTAGGCTACCTGCTGGTTACTGGCCCAACGCTCTAACCACTAGGCTACCTGCTGGTTACTGGTCCAACGCTCTAACCACTAGCCTACCTGCTGGTTACTGGCCCAACACTCTAACCACTAGGCTACCTGCTGGTTACTGGCCCAACACTCTAACCACTAGGCTACCCTCTGGTTACTGGCCCAACGCTCTAACCACTAGGCTACCTGCTGGTTACTGGCCCAACGCTCTAACCACTAGCCTACCTGCTGGTTACTGGCCCAACACTCTAACCACTAGGCTACCTGCTGGTTACTGGTCCAACACTCTTACCACTAGGCTACCTGCTGGTTACTGGCCCAACGCTCTAACCACTAGGCTACCTGCTGGTTACTGGCCCAACGCTCTAACCACTAGGCTACCTGCTGGTTACTGGCCCAACGCTCTAACCACTAGGCTACCTGCTGGTTACTGGCCCAACACTCTAACCACTAGGCTACCTGCTGGTTACTGGCCCAACGCTCTAACCACTAGGCTACCTGCTGGTTACTGGCCCAACGCTCTAACCACTAGGCTACCTGCCCCCTCCTGGTGAACAGAGATAGAGCCTGATACTTGTTCCTGTTTCTCCCTTCCTCCTTCCCATGGCCCATGTCTGTTCACAGTGCTCCGGTCTGAGAAGGAATTCCACGATGCAGCGAAGAGGAACGACACGGACAAAATGCGGGAGCTGATAAAGAAAGGAGTGGACATCAAGGCCAAAAACAAAGTGAGTCCATGTACGGGATTGGAGAGCATACACACAGTCACAGTCGTTGGCAGACACACACACAGTCCCAGTCGTTGGCAGATACACACACACAGTCCCAGTCGTTGGCAGACACACACACAGTCCCAGTCGTTGGCAGACACACACACAGTCACAGTCGTTGGCAGATACACACACACAGTCCCAGTCGTTGGCAGATACACACACATACACACACAGTCACAGTCGTTGGCAGATACACACACACATACACACACAGTCACAGTCGTTGGCACGCACACACACATACACACTTACACACACTAGTTTACCACTGTCAGTTGAATACGGGATGCTATGCATGTTTTTCATGATAATGACTAATGACTATTGTTGTGTTGAAACCTGACTGAAAGTGAGTTCACAAGAACTTCTACTAATTCCACAGAAAACGTATACTAAGCTGTACTAATTCCCATTAGTAAAGCACAGTGCAGATACCCAGGAAGGATCTGACAGAGTCAGTGCCAGTCAGTCAGTGCCACACTGCCACTGCCAACGCTTTAGCAGCTGGAGCCTTGTTCCTGCCGTTTCTGCTTTTAAGAAAAGGAAACCGGCATCTTGTTGTCCCAGGAAAAGGATATGACCCGGATTTCACCTCACTGTGGGGAAATAACACCCTCCGACTTGTTTCTCTTGGCTAGCATGGCCCAAGGTTTCACCGCCAGGTCGTTAACTGTTTCTCCCTCAATGTTCTTGCAAATAAGTTGCATAATAAAAGTGTTTAGGTTTTTTTTGCAGTAAAATATAGCATGCGACTTGTGTTTTCTTCTCTGTGTCTTAATGAACTGAATGACCCTGCAGGGATCATTACAGTATGAAGCTGTCTATGTGGTTATAGAGTGGGAGTATCTTAACCTAGACTTTACATAACCTTTCAAAGCTGTTACTGCATCTGCTCCAGTGGAAAGGGAGAGAGCTGTTGTCTACCTCTTCTTTATCTGCATGCTCAGGTCCACTGCAGATAAACCACCTGTCATACCTACATTATTGTTGTGTTTTATTTCATTCTGATTCTGAGTCAGAGCACTTTATTGTCCTACATTGGCCGATTTGGTTTGCGGCTGTAACACAACAATATGAAAGAACAGCTACACAAAAAACACATCAAAAGCATTTCACATTCAAATGTATTTCGCCGTCCCCTCGGTCTGTTCTGCTGTTGTTACTCTCTCTCCTCTCTATCATGTTGTTTCTCTCTCTCCTCTCTATCATGTTGTTTCTCTCCTCTCTATCATGTTGTTTCTCTCTCTCCTCTCTATCATGTTGTTTCTCTCCTCTCTATCATGTTGTTTCTCTCTCTATCATGTTGTTTCTCTCTCCTCTATCATGTTGTTTCTCTCTCCCTCTATCATGTTGTTTCTCTCTCCTCTATCATGTTGTTTCTCTCCTCTCTATCATGTTGTTTCTCTCTCTCCTCTATCATGTTGTTTCTCTCCTCTATCATGTTGTTTCTCTCTCTCCTCTCTATCATGTTGTTTCTCTCTCTCCTCTATCATGTTGTTTCTCTCCTCTATCATGTTGTTTCTCTCTCTCCTCTATCATGTTGTTTCTCTCTCTATCATGTTGTTTCTCTCTCTATCATGTTGTTTCTCTCCTCTATCATGTTGTTTCTCTCTCTATCATGTTGTTTCTCTCTCTCCTCTATCATGTTGTTTCTCCCTCTATCATGTTGTTTCTCTCCTCTCTATCATGTTGTTACTCTCTCTATCATGTTGTTTCTCTCTCCTCTATCATGTTGTTTCTCTCTCCCTCTATCATGTTGTTTCTCTCTCTCCTCTATCATGTTGTTTCTCTCCTCTCTATCATGTTGTTTCTCTCTCTATCATGTTGTTTCTCTCTCCTCTATCATGTTGTTTCTCTCTCCCTCTATCATGTTGTTTCTCTCTCTCCTCTATCATGTTGTTTCTCTCCTCTATCATGTTGTTTCTCTCCTCTCTATCATGTTGTTTCTCTCTCTCCTCTATCATGTTGTTTCTCTCTCTATCATGTTGTTTCTCTCCTCTCTATCATGTTGTTTCTCTCTCCCTCTATCATGTTGTTTCTCTCCTCTCTATCATGTTGTTTCTCTCTCTATCATGTTGTTTCTCTCTCCTCTATCATGTTGTTTCTCTCTCCCTCTATCATGTTGTTTCTCTCTCTCCTCTATCATGTTGTTTCTCTCCTCTATCATGTTGTTTCTCTCCTCTCTATCATGTTGTTTCTCTCTCTCCTCTATCATGTTGTTTCTCTCCTCTATCATGTTGTTTCTCTCCTCTCTATCATGTTGTTTCTCTCTCTCCTCTATCATGTTGTTTCTCTCTCTATCATGTTGTTTCTCTCCTCTCTATCATGTTGTTTCTCTCTCTATCATGTTGTTTCTCTCTCCTCTATCATGTTGTTTCTCTCCTCTCTATCATGTTGTTTCTCTCCTCTCTATCATGTTGTTTCTCTCTCTATCATGTTGTTTCTCTCTCCTCTATCATGTTGTTTCTCTCTCCCTCTATCATGTTGTTTCTCTCCTCTATCATGTTGTTTCTCTCCTCTATCATGTTGTTTCTCTCCTCTCTATCATGTTGTTTCTCTCTCCTCTATCATGTTGTTTCTCTCCCCTCTATCATGTTGTTTCTCTCCTCTATCATGTTGTTTCTCTCCTCTATCATGTTGTTTCTCTCCTCTCTATCATGTTGTTTCTCTCTCTATCATGTTGTTTCTCTCTCCTCTATCATGTTGTTTCTCTCTCCCTCTATCATGTTGTTTCTCTCTCTCCTCTATCATGTTGTTTCTCTCCTCTATCATGTTGTTTCTCTCCTCTCTATCATGTTGTTTCTCTCTCCCCTCTATCATGTTGTTTCTCTCTCTATCATGTTGTTTCTCTCCTCTCTATCATGTTGTTTCTCTCTCTATCATGTTGTTTCTCTCCTCTCTATCATGTTGTTTCTCTCTCCTCTATCATGTTGTTTCTCTCCTCTATCATGTTGTTTCTCTCTCCTCTATCATGTTGTTTCTCTCTCTATCATGTTGTTTCTACCTCCTCTATCATGTTGTTTCTCTCCTCTATCATGTTGTTTCTCTCTCCTCTATCATGTTGTTTCTCTCTCTCTATCATGTTGTTTCTCTCTCTATCATGTTGTTTCTCTCCTCTATCATGTTGTTTCTCTCTCTATCATGTTGTTTCTCTCTCTCCTCTATCATGTTGTTTCTCTCTCTCCTCTATCATGTTGTTTCTCTCTCTATCATGTTGTTTCTCTCTCCTCTATCATGTTGTTTCTCTCCTCTATCATGTTGTTTCTCTCTCTCTATCATGTTGTTTCTCTCTCTATCATGTTGTTTCTCTCCTCTATCATGTTGTTTCTCTCCTCTATCATGTTGTTTCTCTCCTCTATCATGTTGTTTCTCTCTCCTCTATCATGTTGTTTCTCTCTCCTCTATCATGTTGTTTCTCTCTCCTCTATCATGTTGTTTCTCTCTCTCCTCTATCATGTTGTTTCTCTCTCTATCATGTTGTTTCTCTCTCTATCATGTTGTTTCTCTCTCCTCTATCATGTTGTTTCTCTCTCCTCTATCATGTTGTTTCTCTCCTCTATCATGTTGTTTCTCTCTCTATCATGTTGTTTCTCTCTCTCCTCTATCATGTTGTTTCTCTCTATCATGTTGTTTCTCTCTCTATCATGTTGTTTCTCTCTCTCTATCATGTTGTTTCTCTCTCTCCTCTATCATGTTGTTTCTCTCTCTCTATCATGTTGTTTCTCTCTCCTCTATCATGTTGTTTCTCTCTCCTCTATCATGTTGTTTCTCTCCTCTATCATGTTGTTTCTCTCTCTCTATCATGTTGTTTCTCTCCTCTATCATGTTGTTTCTCTCTCCTCTATCATGTTGTTTCTCTCTCTCCTCTATCATGTTGTTTCTCTCCTCTATCATGTTGTTTCTCTCTCTCTATCATGTTGTTTCTCTCCTCTATCATGTTGTTTCTCTCTCCTCTATCATGTTGTTTCTCTCTCTCCTCTATCATGTTGTTTCTCTCTCCTCTATCATGTTGTTTCTCTCTCTCCTCTATCATGTTGTTTCTCTCCTCTATCATGTTGTTTCTCTCTCTCTATCATGTTGTTTCTCTCCTCTATCATGTTGTTTCTCTCTCCTCTATCATGTTGTTTCTCTCTCTCCTCTATCATGTTGTTTCTCTCTCCTCTATCATGTTGTTTCTCTCTCTCCTCTATCATGTTGTTTCTCTCTCCTCTATCATGTTGTTTCTCTCTCTCTCTATCATGTTGTTTCTCTCTCCTCTATCATGTTGTTTCTCTCTCCTCTATCATGTTGTTTCTCTCCTCTATCATGTTGTTTCTCTCTCTCTATCATGTTGTTTCTCTCCTCTATCATGTTGTTTCTCTCTATCATGTTGTTTCTCTCTCTATCATGTTGTTTCTCTCTCTATCATGTTGTTTCTCTCTCTCCTCTATCATGTTGTTTCTCTCTCTATCATGTTGTTTCTCTCTCTATCATGTTGTTTCTCTCTCTCCTCTATCATGTTGTTTCTCTCTCTCTATCATGTTGTTTCTCTCTCTCCTCTATCATGTTGTTTCTCCCTCTATCATGTTGTTTCTCTCTCTCTATCATGTTGTTTCTCTCCTCTATCATGTTGTTTCTCTCTCTCCTCTATCATGTTGTTTCTCCCTCTATCATGTTGTTTCTCTCTCTCTATCATGTTGTTTCTCTCTCTATCATGTTGTTTCTCTCTCTATCATGTTGTTTCTCTCTCTATCATGTTGTTTCTCCCTCTATCATGTTGTTTCTCTCTCTCTATCATGTTGTTTCTCTCCTCTATCATGTTGTTTCTCTCTCCTCTATCATGTTGTTTCTCTCTCCTCTCTATCATGTTGTTTCTCTCTCTATCATGTTGTTTCTCTCTCCTCTCTATCATGTTGTTTCTCTCCTCTATCATGTTGTTTCTCTCTCTCCTCTATCATGTTGTTTCTCTCTCTATCATGTTGTTTCTCTCTCTCCTCTATCATGTTGTTTCTCTCTCCTCTATCATGTTGTTTCTCTCTCTATCATGTTGTTTCTCCCTCTATCATGTTGTTTCTCTCTCCTCTCTATCATGTTGTTTCTCTCTCCTCTATCATGTGGTTTCTCTCCTCTATCATGTTGTTTCTCTCTCTATCATGTTGTTTCTCCCTCTATCATGTTGTTTCTCTCTCCTCTCTATCATGTTGTTTCTCTCTCCTCTATCATGTGGTTTCTCTCTCTATCATGTTGTTTCTCTCTCTATCATGTTGTTTCTCTCTCCTCTATCATGTGGTTTCTCTCCTCTATCATGTGGTTTCTCTCCTCTATCATGTTGTTTCTCTCTCCTCTCTATCATGTTGTTTCTCTCTCCTCTATCATGTTGTTTCTCTCCTCTATCATGTTGTTTCTCTCCTCTATCATGTTGTTTCTCTCACTCCTCTCATCATGTTGTTTCTCTCTCCTCTATCATGTTGTTTCTCTCTCCTCTATCATGTGGTTTCTCTCCTCTATCATGTTGTTTCTCTCTCTATCATGTTGTTTCTCTCTCCTCTATCATGTGGTTTCTCTCCTCTATCATGTTGTTTCTCTCTCTATCATGTTGTTTCTCTCCTCTATCATGTTGTTTCTCCCTCTATCATGTTGTTTCTCTCTCTATCATGTTGTTTCTCTCTCCTCTATCATGTTGTTTCTCTCTCATCTATCATGTTGTTTCTCCCTCTATCATGTTGTTTCTCTCTCTCTATCATGTTGTTTCTCTCCTCTATCATGTTGTTTCTCTCCTCTATCATGTTGTTTCTCTCTCCTCTATCATGTTGTTTCTCTCCTCTATCATGTTGTTTCTCCCTCTATCATGTTGTTTCTCTCTCTATCATGTTGTTTCTCTATCATGTTGTTTCTCTCTCTCCTCTATCATGTTGTTTCTCTCTCTCCTCTATCATGTTGTTTCTCTCTCCTCTATCATGTTGTTTCTCTCCTCTATCATGTTGTTTCTCCCTCTATCATGTTGTTTCTCCCTCTATCATGTTGTTTCTCTCTCTATCATGTTGTTTCTCTCTCTCCTCTATCATGTTGTTTCTCTCCTCTATCATCTTGTTTCTCCCTCTATCATCTTGTTTCTCCCTCTATCATGTTGTTTCTCTCTCTATCATGTTGTTTCTCTCTCCTCTATCATGTTGTTTCTCTCTCCTCTATCATGTTGTTTCTCCCTCTATCATGTTGTTTCTCTCTCTATCATGTTGTTTCTCTCTCCTCTATCATGTTGTTTCTCCCTCTATCATGTTGTTTCTCCCTCTATCATGTTGTTTCTCTCTCTATCATGTTGTTTCTCTCTCCTCTATCATGTTGTTTCTCTCTCTATCATGTTGTTTCTCTCTCCTCTATCATGTTGTTTCTCTCTCTATCATGTTGTTTCTCTCTCTCCTCTATCATGTTGTTTCTCTCTCTATCATGTTGTTTCTCTTTCTCCTCTATCATGTTGTTTCTCTCTCCTCTATCATGTTGTTTCTCTCTCTATCATGTTGTTTCTCTTTCTCCTCTATCATGTTGTTTCTCTCTCCTCTATCATGTTGTTTCTCTCTCCTCTCTATCATGTTGTTTCTCTCTCCTCTATCATGTGGTTTCTCTCCTCTATCATGTTGTTTCTCTCTCTATCATGTTGTTTCTCTCTCCTCTATCATGTGGTTTCTCTCCTCTATCATGTTGTTTCTCTCTCTATCATGTTGTTTCTCTCCTCTATCATGTTGTTTCTCCCTCTATCATGTTGTTTCTCTCTCTATCATGTTGTTTCTCTCTCCTCTATCATGTTGTTTCTCTCTCATCTATCATGTTGTTTCTCCCTCTATCATGTTGTTTCTCTCTCTCTATCATGTTGTTTCTCTCCTCTATCATGTTGTTTCTCTCCTCTATCATGTTGTTTCTCTCTCCTCTATCATGTTGTTTCTCTCCTCTATCATGTTGTTTCTCCCTCTATCATGTTGTTTCTCTCTCTATCATGTTGTTTCTCTATCATGTTGTTTCTCTCTCTCCTCTATCATGTTGTTTCTCTCTCTCCTCTATCATGTTGTTTCTCTCTCCTCTATCATGTTGTTTCTCTCTCCTCTATCATGTTGTTTCTCCCTCTATCATGTTGTTTCTCTCTCTATCATGTTGTTTCTCTATCATGTTGTTTCTCTCTCTCCTCTATCATGTTGTTTCTCTCTCTCCTCTATCATGTTGTTTCTCTCTCCTCTATCATGTTGTTTCTCTCCTCTATCATGTTGTTTCTCCCTCTATCATGTTGTTTCTCCCTCTATCATGTTGTTTCTCTCTCTATCATGTTGTTTCTCTCTCTCCTCTATCATGTTGTTTCTCTCCTCTATCATCTTGTTTCTCCCTCTATCATCTTGTTTCTCCCTCTATCATGTTGTTTCTCTCTCTATCATGTTGTTTCTCTCTCCTCTATCATGTTGTTTCTCTCTCCTCTATCATGTTGTTTCTCCCTCTATCATGTTGTTTCTCTCTCTATCATGTTGTTTCTCTCTCCTCTATCATGTTGTTTCTCCCTCTATCATGTTGTTTCTCCCTCTATCATGTTGTTTCTCTCTCTATCATGTTGTTTCTCTCTCCTCTATCATGTTGTTTCTCTCTCTATCATGTTGTTTCTCTCTCCTCTATCATGTTGTTTCTCTCTCTATCATGTTGTTTCTCTCTCTCCTCTATCATGTTGTTTCTCTCTCTATCATGTTGTTTCTCTTTCTCCTCTATCATGTTGTTTCTCTCTCCTCTATCATGTTGTTTCTCTCTCTATCATGTTGTTTCTCTTTCTCCTCTATCATGTTGTTTCTCTCTCCTCTATCATGTTGTTTCTCTCTCCTCTCTATCATGTTGTTTCTCTCTCCTCTATCATGTGGTTTCTCTCCTCTATCATGTTGTTTCTCTCTCTATCATGTTGTTTCTCTCTCCTCTATCATGTGGTTTCTCTCCTCTATCATGTTGTTTCTCTCTCTATCATGTTGTTTCTCTCCTCTATCATGTTGTTTCTCCCTCTATCATGTTGTTTCTCTCTCTATCATGTTGTTTCTCTCTCCTCTATCATGTTGTTTCTCTCTCATCTATCATGTTGTTTCTCCCTCTATCATGTTGTTTCTCTCTCTCTATCATGTTGTTTCTCTCCTCTATCATGTTGTTTCTCTCCTCTATCATGTTGTTTCTCTCTCCTCTATCATGTTGTTTCTCTCCTCTATCATGTTGTTTCTCCCTCTATCATGTTGTTTCTCTCTCTATCATGTTGTTTCTCTATCATGTTGTTTCTCTCTCTCCTCTATCATGTTGTTTCTCTCTCTCCTCTATCATGTTGTTTCTCTCTCCTCTATCATGTTGTTTCTCTCTCCTCTATCATGTTGTTTCTCCCTCTATCATGTTGTTTCTCCCTCTATCATGTTGTTTCTCTCTCTATCATGTTGTTTCTCTCTCTCCTCTATCATGTTGTTTCTCTCCTCTATCATCTTGTTTCTCCCTCTATCATGTTGTTTCTCTCTCTATCATGTTGTTTCTCTCTCCTCTATCATGTTGTTTCTCTCTCTATCATGTTGTTTCTCTCTCCTCTATCATGTTGTTTCTCCCTCTATCATGTTGTTTCTCTCTCTATCATGTTGTTTCTCTCTCCTCTATCATGTTGTTTCTCCCTCTATCATGTTGTTTCTCCCTCTATCATGTTGTTTCTCTCTCTATCATGTTGTTTCTCTCTCCTCTATCATGTTGTTTCTCTCTCTATCATGTTGTTTCTCTCTCCTCTATCATGTTGTTTCTCTCTCTATCATGTTGTTTCTCTCTCTCCTCTATCATGTTGTTTCTCTCTCTATCATGTTGTTTCTCTTTCTCCTCTATCATGTTGTTTCTCTCTCCTCTATCATGTTGTTTCTCTCCTCTATCATGTTGTTTCTCTCTCTATCATGTGGTTTCTCTCTCTATCATGTTGTTTCTCTCTCTATCATGTTGTTTCTCTCTCTATCATGTTGTTTCTCTCTCTATCATGTGGTTTCTCTCCTCTCTATCATCTTGTTTCTCTCTCTATCATGTGGTTTCTCTCTCCTCTATCATGTTGTTTCTCTCCTCTCTATCATGTTGTTTCTCTCCTCTCTATCATGTTGTTTCTCTCTCTATCATGTTGTTTCTCTCTCTATCATGTTGTTTCTCTCTCTATCATGTTGTTTCTCTCTCTATCATGTTGTTTCTCTCTCTCCTCTATCATGTTGTTTCTCTCTCTCCTCTATCATGTTGTTTCTCTCTCCTCTCTATCATGTTGTTTCTCTCTCTCCTCTATCATGTTGTTTCTCTCTCTATCATGTTGTTTCTCTCTCCTCTATCATGTTGTTTCTCTCTCTATCATGTTGTTTCTCTCTCTCCTCTATCATGTTGTTTCTCTCTCTATCATGTTGTTTCTCTTTCTCTATCATGTTGTTTCTCTCTCCTCTATCATGTTGTTTCTCTCCTCTATCATGTTGTTTCTCCCTCTATCATGTTGTTTCTCCCTCTATCATGTTGTTTCTCTCTCTATCATGTTGTTTCTCTCTCCTCTATCATGTTGTTTCTCTCTCTATCATGTTGTTTCTCTCTCCTCTATCATGTTGTTTCTCTCTCTATCATGTTGTTTCTCTCTCTCCTCTATCATGTTGTTTCTCTCTCTATCATGTTGTTTCTCTTTCTCCTCTATCATGTTGTTTCTCTCTCCTCTATCATGTTGTTTCTCTCTCCTCTATCATGTTGTTTCTCTTTCTCCTCTATCATGTTGTTTCTCTCTCCTCTATCATGTTGTTTCTCTCTCCTCTCTATCATGTTGTTTCTCTCTCCTCTATCATGTGGTTTCTCTCCTCTATCATGTTGTTTCTCTCTCTATCATGTTGTTTCTCTCTCCTCTATCATGTGGTTTCTCTCCTCTATCATGTTGTTTCTCTCTCTATCATGTTGTTTCTCTCCTCTATCATGTTGTTTCTCCCTCTATCATGTTGTTTCTCTCTCTATCATGTTGTTTCTCTCTCCTCTATCATGTTGTTTCTCTCTCATCTATCATGTTGTTTCTCCCTCTATCATGTTGTTTCTCTCTGTCTATCATGTTGTTTCTCTCCTCTATCATGTTGTTTCTCTCCTCTATCATGTTGTTTCTCTCTCCTCTATCATGTTGTTTCTCTCCTCTATCATGTTGTTTCTCCCTCTATCATGTTGTTTCTCTCTCTATCATGTTGTTTCTCTATCATGTTGTTTCTCTCTCTCCTCTATCATGTTGTTTCTCTCTCTCCTCTATCATGTTGTTTCTCTCTCCTCTATCATGTTGTTTCTCTCCTCTATCATGTTGTTTCTCCCTCTATCATGTTGTTTCTCCCTCTATCATGTTGTTTCTCTCTCTATCATGTTGTTTCTCTCTCTCCTCTATCATGTTGTTTCTCTCCTCTATCATCTTGTTTCTCCCTCTATCATGTTGTTTCTCTCTCTATCATGTTGTTTCTCTCTCCTCTATCATGTTGTTTCTCTCTCTATCATGTTGTTTCTCTCTCTATCATGTTGTTTCTCTCTCCTCTATCATGTTGTTTCTCCCTCTATCATGTTGTTTCTCTCTCCTCTATCATGTGGTTTCTCTCTCTATCATGTTGTTTCTCTCTCTATCATGTTGTTTCTCTCTCCTCTATCATGTGGTTTCTCTCCTCTATCATGTTGTTTCTCTCTCTATCATGTTGTTTCTCTCTCCTCTCTATCATGTTGTTTCTCTCTCCTCTATCATGTGGTTTCTCTCCTCTATCATGTTGTTTCTCTCCTCTATCATGTTGTTTCTCTCTCTCTATCATGTTGTTTCTCTCTCCTCTATCATGTTGTTTCTCTCTCTATCATGTTGTTTCTCTTTCTCCTCTATCATGTTGTTTCTCTCTCCTCTATCATGTTGTTTCTCTCTCCTCTATCATGTTGTTTCTCTTTCTCCTCTATCATGTTGTTTCTCTCTCCTCTATCATGTTGTTTCTCTCTCCTCTCTATCATGTTGTTTCTCTCTCCTCTATCATGTGGTTTCTCTCCTCTATCATGTTGTTTCTCTCTCTATCATGTTGTTTCTCTCTCCTCTATCATGTGGTTTCTCTCCTCTATCATGTTGTTTCTCTCTCTATCATGTTGTTTCTCTCCTCTATCATGTTGTTTCTCCCTCTATCATGTTGTTTCTCTCTCTATCATGTTGTTTCTCTCTCCTCTATCATGTTGTTTCTCTCTCATCTATCATGTTGTTTCTCCCTCTATCATGTTGTTTCTCTCTGTCTATCATGTTGTTTCTCTCCTCTATCATGTTGTTTCTCTCCTCTATCATGTTGTTTCTCTCTCCTCTATCATGTTGTTTCTCTCCTCTATCATGTTGTTTCTCCCTCTATCATGTTGTTTCTCTCTCTATCATGTTGTTTCTCTATCATGTTGTTTCTCTCTCTCCTCTATCATGTTGTTTCTCTCTCTCCTCTATCATGTTGTTTCTCTCTCCTCTATCATGTTGTTTCTCTCCTCTATCATGTTGTTTCTCCCTCTATCATGTTGTTTCTCCCTCTATCATGTTGTTTCTCTCTCTATCATGTTGTTTCTCTCTCTCCTCTATCATGTTGTTTCTCTCCTCTATCATCTTGTTTCTCCCTCTATCATGTTGTTTCTCTCTCTATCATGTTGTTTCTCTCTCCTCTATCATGTTGTTTCTCTCTCTATCATGTTGTTTCTCTCTCTATCATGTTGTTTCTCTCTCCTCTATCATGTTGTTTCTCCCTCTATCATGTTGTTTCTCTCTCCTCTATCATGTGGTTTCTCTCTCTATCATGTTGTTTCTCTCTCTATCATGTTGTTTCTCTCTCCTCTATCATGTGGTTTCTCTCCTCTATCATGTTGTTTCTCTCTCTATCATGTTGTTTCTCTCTCCTCTCTATCATGTTGTTTCTCTCTCCTCTATCATGTGGTTTCTCTCCTCTATCATGTTGTTTCTCTCCTCTATCATGTTGTTTCTCTCTCTATCATGTTGTTTCTCTCTCCTCTATCATGTTGTTTCTCTCTCCTCTATCATGTGGTTTCTCTCCTCTATCATGTTGTTTCTCTCTCTATCATGTTGTTTCTCTCTCCTCTATCATGTGGTTTCTCTCCTCTATCATGTTGTTTCTCTCTCTATCATGTTGTTTCTCTCCTCTATCATGTTGTTTCTCCCTCTATCATGTTGTTTCTCTCTCTATCATGTTGTTTCTCTCTCCTCTATCATGTTGTTTCTCTCTCATCTATCATGTTGTTTCTCCCTCTATCATGTTGTTTCTCTCTCTCTATCATGTTGTTTCTCTCCTCTATCATGTTGTTTCTCTCCTCTATCATGTTGTTTCTCTCTCCTCTATCATGTTGTTTCTCTCCTCTATCATGTTGTTTCTCCCTCTATCATGTTGTTTCTCTCTCTATCATGTTGTTTCTCTATCATGTTGTTTCTCTCTCTCCTCTATCATGTTGTTTCTCTCTCTCCTCTATCATGTTGTTTCTCTCTCCTCTATCATGTTGTTTCTCTCCTCTATCATGTTGTTTCTCCCTCTATCATGTTGTTTCTCCCTCTATCATGTTGTTTCTCTCTCTATCATGTTGTTTCTCTCTCTCCTCTATCATGTTGTTTCTCTCCTCTATCATCTTGTTTCTCCCTCTATCATCTTGTTTCTCCCTCTATCATGTTGTTTCTCTCTCTATCATGTTGTTTCTCTCTCCTCTATCATGTTGTTTCTCTCTCCTCTATCATGTTGTTTCTCCCTCTATCATGTTGTTTCTCTCTCTATCATGTTGTTTCTCTCTCCTCTATCATGTTGTTTCTCCCTCTATCATGTTGTTTCTCCCTCTATCATGTTGTTTCTCTCTCTATCATGTTGTTTCTCTCTCCTCTATCATGTTGTTTCTCTCTCTATCATGTTGTTTCTCTCTCCTCTATCATGTTGTTTCTCTCTCTATCATGTTGTTTCTCTCTCTCCTCTATCATGTTGTTTCTCTCTCTATCATGTTGTTTCTCTTTCTCCTCTATCATGTTGTTTCTCTCTCCTCTATCATGTTGTTTCTCTCTCTATCATGTTGTTTCTCTTTCTCCTCTATCATGTTGTTTCTCTCTCCTCTATCATGTTGTTTCTCTCTCCTCTCTATCATGTTGTTTCTCTCTCCTCTATCATGTGGTTTCTCTCCTCTATCATGTTGTTTCTCTCTCTATCATGTTGTTTCTCTCTCCTCTATCATGTGGTTTCTCTCCTCTATCATGTTGTTTCTCTCTCTATCATGTTGTTTCTCTCCTCTATCATGTTGTTTCTCCCTCTATCATGTTGTTTCTCTCTCTATCATGTTGTTTCTCTCTCCTCTATCATGTTGTTTCTCTCTCATCTATCATGTTGTTTCTCCCTCTATCATGTTGTTTCTCTCTCTCTATCATGTTGTTTCTCTCCTCTATCATGTTGTTTCTCTCCTCTATCATGTTGTTTCTCTCTCCTCTATCATGTTGTTTCTCTCCTCTATCATGTTGTTTCTCCCTCTATCATGTTGTTTCTCTCTCTATCATGTTGTTTCTCTATCATGTTGTTTCTCTCTCTCCTCTATCATGTTGTTTCTCTCTCTCCTCTATCATGTTGTTTCTCTCTCCTCTATCATGTTGTTTCTCTCTCCTCTATCATGTTGTTTCTCCCTCTATCATGTTGTTTCTCCCTCTATCATGTTGTTTCTCTCTCTATCATGTTGTTTCTCTCTCTCCTCTATCATGTTGTTTCTCTCCTCTATCATCTTGTTTCTCCCTCTATCATGTTGTTTCTCTCTCTCATGTTGTTTCTCTCTCCTCTATCATGTTGTTTCTCTCTCTATCATGTTGTTTCTCTCTCCTCTATCATGTTGTTTCTCCCTCTATCATGTTGTTTCTCTCTCTATCATGTTGTTTCTCTCTCCTCTATCATGTTGTTTCTCCCTCTATCATGTTGTTTCTCCCTCTATCATGTTGTTTCTCTCTCTATCATGTTGTTTCTCTCTCCTCTATCATGTTGTTTCTCTCTCTATCATGTTGTTTCTCTCTCCTCTATCATGTTGTTTCTCTCTCTATCATGTTGTTTCTCTCTCTCCTCTATCATGTTGTTTCTCTCTCTATCATGTTGTTTCTCTTTCTCCTCTATCATGTTGTTTCTCTCTCCTCTATCATGTTGTTTCTCTCCTCTATCATGTTGTTTCTCTCTCTATCATGTGGTTTCTCTCTCTATCATGTTGTTTCTCTCCTCTATCATGTTGTTTCTCTCTCTATCATGTTGTTTCTCTCTCTATCATGTGGTTTCTCTCCTCTCTATCATCTTGTTTCTCTCTCTATCATGTGGTTTCTCTCTCCTCTATCATGTTGTTTCTCTCCTCTCTATCATGTTGTTTCTCTCTCTATCATGTTGTTTCTCTCTCTATCATGTTGTTTCTCTCTCTATCATGTTGTTTCTCTCTCTATCATGTTGTTTCTCTCTCTATCATGTTGTTTCTCTCTCTCCTCTATCATGTTGTTTCTCTCTCTCCTCTATCATGTTGTTTCTCTCTCCTCTCTATCATGTTGTTTCTCTCTCCTCTCTATCATGTTGTTTCTCTCTCTCCTCTATCATGTTGTTTCTCTCTCTATCATGTTGTTTCTCTCTCCTCTATCATGTTGTTTCTCTCTCTATCATGTTGTTTCTCTCTCTCCTCTATCATGTTGTTTCTCTCTCTATCATGTTGTTTCTCTTTCTCTATCATGTTGTTTCTCTCTCCTCTATCATGTTGTTTCTCTCCTCTATCATGTTGTTTCTCCCTCTATCATGTTGTTTCTCCCTCTATCATGTTGTTTCTCTCTCTATCATGTTGTTTCTCTCTCCTCTATCATGTTGTTTCTCTCTCTATCATGTTGTTTCTCTCTCCTCTATCATGTTGTTTCTCTCTCTATCATGTTGTTTCTCTCTCTCCTCTATCATGTTGTTTCTCTCTCTATCATGTTGTTTCTCTTTCTCCTCTATCATGTTGTTTCTCTCTCCTCTATCATGTTGTTTCTCTCTCTATCATGTTGTTTCTCTTTCTCCTCTATCATGTTGTTTCTCTCTCCTCTATCATGTTGTTTCTCTCTCCTCTCTATCATGTTGTTTCTCTCTCCTCTATCATGTGGTTTCTCTCCTCTATCATGTTGTTTCTCTCTCTATCATGTTGTTTCTCTCTCCTCTATCATGTGGTTTCTCTCCTCTATCATGTTGTTTCTCTCTCTATCATGTTGTTTCTCTCCTCTATCATGTTGTTTCTCCCTCTATCATGTTGTTTCTCTCTCTATCATGTTGTTTCTCTCTCCTCTATCATGTTGTTTCTCTCTCATCTATCATGTTGTTTCTCCCTCTATCATGTTGTTTCTCTCTGTCTATCATGTTGTTTCTCTCCTCTATCATGTTGTTTCTCTCCTCTATCATGTTGTTTCTCTCTCCTCTATCATGTTGTTTCTCTCCTCTATCATGTTGTTTCTCCCTCTATCATGTTGTTTCTCTCTCTATCATGTTGTTTCTCTATCATGTTGTTTCTCTCTCTCCTCTATCATGTTGTTTCTCTCTCTCCTCTATCATGTTGTTTCTCTCTCCTCTATCATGTTGTTTCTCTCCTCTATCATCTTGTTTCTCCCTCTATCATGTTGTTTCTCTCTCTATCATGTTGTTTCTCTCTCCTCTATCATGTTGTTTCTCTCTCTATCATGTTGTTTCTCTCTCTATCATGTTGTTTCTCTCTCCTCTATCATGTTGTTTCTCCCTCTATCATGTTGTTTCTCTCTCCTCTATCATGTTGTTTCTCTCTCTATCATGTTGTTTCTCTCTCTCCTCTATCATGTTGTTTCTCTCTCTATCATGTTGTTTCTCTTTCTCCTCTATCATGTTGTTTCTCTCTCCTCTATCATGTTGTTTCTCTCCTCTATCATGTTGTTTCTCTCTCTATCATGTGGTTTCTCTCTCTATCATGTTGTTTCTCTCTCTATCATGTGGTTTCTCTCCTCTCTATCATCTTGTTTCTCTCTCTATCATGTGGTTTCTCTCTCCTCTATCATGTTGTTTCTCTCCTCTCTATCATGTTGTTTCTCTCCTCTCTATCATGTTGTTTCTCTCTCTATCATGTTGTTTCTCTCTCTATCATGTTGTTTCTCTCTCTATCATGTTGTTTCTCTCTCTATCATGTTGTTTCTCTCTCTCCTCTATCATGTTGTTTCTCTCTCTCCTCTATCATGTTGTTTCTCTCTCCTCTCTATCATGTTGTTTCTCTCTCTCCTCTATCATGTTGTTTCTCTCTCTATCATGTTGTTTCTCTCTCCTCTATCATGTTGTTTCTCTCTCTATCATGTTGTTTCTCTCTCTCCTCTATCATGTTGTTTCTCTCTCTATCATGTTGTTTCTCTTTCTCCTCTATCATGTTGTTTCTCTCTCCTCTATCATGTTGTTTCTCTCCTCTATCATGTTGTTTCTCTCTCTATCATGTGGTTTCTCTCTCTATCATGTTGTTTCTCTCTCTATCATGTTGTTTCTCTCTCTATCATGTTGTTTCTCTCTCTATCATGTGGTTTCTCTCCTCTCTATCATCTTGTTTCTCTCTCTATCATGTTGTTTCTCTCTCCTCTATCATGTTGTTTCTCTCCTCTCTATCATGTTGTTTCTCTCCTCTCTATCATGTTGTTTCTCTCCTCTATCATGTTGTTTCTCTCTCCTCTATCATGTTGTTTCTCTCCTCTATCATGTTGTTTCTCTCTCTCCTCTATCATGTTGTTTCTCTCTATATCATGTTGTTTCTCTCTCTATCATGTTGTTTCTCTCTCTATCATGTTGTTTCTCTCTCTCCTCTATCATGTTGTTTCTCTCTCCTCTCTATCATGTTGTTTCTCTCTCTCCTCTATCATGTTGTTTCTCTCTCCTCTATCATGTTGTTTCTCTCTCCTCTATCATGTTGTTTCTCCCTCTATCATGTTGTTTCTCTCCTCTCTATCATGTTGTTTCTCTCTCTATCATGTTGTTTCTCTCTCCTCTCTATCATGTTGTTTCTCTCTCCTCTATCATGTTGTTTCTCTCCTCTATCATGTTGTTTCTCTCTCCTCTATCATGTTGTTTCTCTCCTCTATCATGTTGTTTCTCTCTCTATCATGTTGTTTCTCTCTCTATCATGTTGTTTCTCTCTCTCCTCTATCATGTTGTTTCTCTCTCCTCTATCATGTTGTTTCTCTCTCTCCTCTATCATGTTGTTTCTCTCCTCTATCATGTTGTTTCTCTCTCTATCATGTTGTTTCTCTCTCCTCTCTATCATGTTGTTTCTCTCTCTCCTCTATCATGTTGTTTCTCTCCTCTATCATGTTGTTTCTCTCTCTATCATGTTGTTTCTCTCTCTATCATGTTGTTTCTCTCTCTCCTCTATCATGTTGTTTCTCTCCTCTATCATGTTGTTTCTCTCTCTCCTCTATCATGTTGTTTCTCTCTCTCTCTATCATGTTGTTTCTCTCTCTATCATGTTGTTTCTCTCTCTCCTCTATCATGTTGTTTCTCTCTCCTCTATCATGTTGTTTCTCTCTCCTCTATCATGTTGTTTCTCTCCTCTATCATGTTGTTTCTCTCCTCTATCATGTTGTTTCTCTCCTCTATCATGTTGTTTCTCCCTCTATCATGTTGTTTCTCCCTCTATCATGTTGTTTCTCCCTCTATCATGTTGTTTCTCTCTCTATCATGTGGTTTCTCTCTCTATCATGTGGTTTCTCTCCTCTCTATCATCTTGTTTCTCTCTCTATCATGTTGTTTCTCTCTCTATCATGTGGTTTCTCTCCTCTCTATCATCTTGTTTCTCTCTCTATCATGTTGTTTCTCTCTCTATCATGTTGTTTCTCTCTCTCCTCTATCATGTTGTTTCTCTCTCTCCTCTATCATGTTGTTTCTCCCTCTATCATGTTGTTTCTCTCTCTATCATGTTGTTTCTCTCTCCTCTATCATGTTGTTTCTCTCCTCTATCATGTTGTTTCTCCCTCTATCATGTTGTTTCTCCCTCTATCATGTTGTTTCTCCCTCTATCATGTTGTTTCTCTCTCTCCTCTATCATGTTGTTTCTCTCTCTCCTCTATCATGTTGTTTCTCTCTCCTCTATCATGTTGTTTCTCTCCTCTATCATGTTGTTTCTCCCTCTATCATGTTGTTTCTCCCTCTATCATGTTGTTTCTCTCTCTATCATGTTGTTTCTCTCTCTCCTCTATCATGTTGTTTCTCTCCTCTATCATCTTGTTTCTCCCTCTATCATGTTGTTTCTCCCTCTATCATGTTGTTTCTCTCTCTATCATGTTGTTTCTCTCTCCTCTATCATGTTGTTTCTCTCTCTATCATGTTGTTTCTCTCTCTATCATGTTGTTTCTCTCTCCTCTATCATGTTGTTTCTCCCTCTATCATGTTGTTTCTCTCTCCTCTATCATGTGGTTTCTCTCTCTATCATGTTGTTTCTCTCTCTATCATGTTGTTTCTCTCTCCTCTATCATGTGGTTTCTCTCCTCTATCATGTTGTTTCTCTCTCTATCATGTTGTTTCTCTCTCCTCTCTATCATGTTGTTTCTCTCTCCTCTATCATGTGGTTTCTCTCCTCTATCATGTTGTTTCTCTCCTCTATCATGTTGTTTCTCTCTCTATCATGTTGTTTCTCTCTCCTCTATCATGTTGTTTCTCTCTCCTCTATCATGTGGTTTCTCTCCTCTATCATGTTGTTTCTCTCTCTATCATGTTGTTTCTCTCTCCTCTATCATGTGGTTTCTCTCCTCTATCATGTTGTTTCTCTCTCTATCATGTTGTTTCTCTCCTCTATCATGTTGTTTCTCCCTCTATCATGTTGTTTCTCTCTCTATCATGTTGTTTCTCTCTCCTCTATCATGTTGTTTCTCTCTCATCTATCATGTTGTTTCTCCCTCTATCATGTTGTTTCTCTCTCTCTATCATGTTGTTTCTCTCCTCTATCATGTTGTTTCTCTCCTCTATCATGTTGTTTCTCTCTCCTCTATCATGTTGTTTCTCTCCTCTATCATGTTGTTTCTCCCTCTATCATGTTGTTTCTCTCTCTATCATGTTGTTTCTCTATCATGTTGTTTCTCTCTCTCCTCTATCATGTTGTTTCTCTCTCTCCTCTATCATGTTGTTTCTCTCTCCTCTATCATGTTGTTTCTCTCCTCTATCATGTTGTTTCTCCCTCTATCATGTTGTTTCTCCCTCTATCATGTTGTTTCTCTCTCTATCATGTTGTTTCTCTCTCTCCTCTATCATGTTGTTTCTCTCCTCTATCATCTTGTTTCTCCCTCTATCATCTTGTTTCTCCCTCTATCATGTTGTTTCTCTCTCTATCATGTTGTTTCTCTCTCCTCTATCATGTTGTTTCTCTCTCCTCTATCATGTTGTTTCTCCCTCTATCATGTTGTTTCTCTCTCTATCATGTTGTTTCTCTCTCCTCTATCATGTTGTTTCTCCCTCTATCATGTTGTTTCTCCCTCTATCATGTTGTTTCTCTCTCTATCATGTTGTTTCTCTCTCCTCTATCATGTTGTTTCTCTCTCTATCATGTTGTTTCTCTCTCCTCTATCATGTTGTTTCTCTCTCTATCATGTTGTTTCTCTCTCTCCTCTATCATGTTGTTTCTCTCTCTATCATGTTGTTTCTCTTTCTCCTCTATCATGTTGTTTCTCTCTCCTCTATCATGTTGTTTCTCTCTCTATCATGTTGTTTCTCTTTCTCCTCTATCATGTTGTTTCTCTCTCCTCTATCATGTTGTTTCTCTCTCCTCTCTATCATGTTGTTTCTCTCTCCTCTATCATGTGGTTTCTCTCCTCTATCATGTTGTTTCTCTCTCTATCATGTTGTTTCTCTCTCCTCTATCATGTGGTTTCTCTCCTCTATCATGTTGTTTCTCTCTCTATCATGTTGTTTCTCTCCTCTATCATGTTGTTTCTCCCTCTATCATGTTGTTTCTCTCTCTATCATGTTGTTTCTCTCTCCTCTATCATGTTGTTTCTCTCTCATCTATCATGTTGTTTCTCCCTCTATCATGTTGTTTCTCTCTCTCTATCATGTTGTTTCTCTCCTCTATCATGTTGTTTCTCTCCTCTATCATGTTGTTTCTCTCTACTCTATCATGTTGTTTCTCTCCTCTATCATGTTGTTTCTCCCTCTATCATGTTGTTTCTCTCTCTATCATGTTGTTTCTCTATCATGTTGTTTCTCTCTCTCCTCTATCATGTTGTTTCTCTCTCTATCATGTTGTTTCTCTCTCTATCATGTTGTTTCTCTCTCCTCTATCATGTTGTTTCTCCCTCTATCATGTTGTTTCTCTCTCCTCTATCATGTGGTTTCTCTCTCTATCATGTTGTTTCTCTCTCTATCATGTTGTTTCTCTCTCCTCTATCATGTGGTTTCTCTCCTCTATCATGTTGTTTCTCTCTCTATCATGTTGTTTCTCTCTCCTCTCTATCATGTTGTTTCTCTCTCCTCTATCATGTGGTTTCTCTCCTCTATCATGTTGTTTCTCTCCTCTATCATGTTGTTTCTCTCTCTATCATGTTGTTTCTCTCTCCTCTATCATGTTGTTTCTCTCTCCTCTATCATGTGGTTTCTCTCCTCTATCATGTTGTTTCTCTCTCTATCATGTTGTTTCTCTCTCCTCTATCATGTGGTTTCTCTCCTCTATCATGTTGTTTCTCTCTCTATCATGTTGTTTCTCTCCTCTATCATGTTGTTTCTCCCTCTATCATGTTGTTTCTCTCTCTATCATGTTGTTTCTCTCTCCTCTATCATGTTGTTTCTCTCTCATCTATCATGTTGTTTCTCCCTCTATCATGTTGTTTCTCTCTCTCTATCATGTTGTTTCTCTCCTCTATCATGTTGTTTCTCTCCTCTATCATGTTGTTTCTCTCTCCTCTATCATGTTGTTTCTCTCCTCTATCATGTTGTTTCTCCCTCTATCATGTTGTTTCTCTCTCTATCATGTTGTTTCTCTATCATGTTGTTTCTCTCTCTCCTCTATCATGTTGTTTCTCTCTCTCCTCTATCATGTTGTTTCTCTCTCCTCTATCATGTTGTTTCTCTCCTCTATCATGTTGTTTCTCCCTCTATCATGTTGTTTCTCCCTCTATCATGTTGTTTCTCTCTCTATCATGTTGTTTCTCTCTCTCCTCTATCATGTTGTTTCTCTCCTCTATCATCTTGTTTCTCCCTCTATCATCTTGTTTCTCCCTCTATCATGTTGTTTCTCTCTCTATCATGTTGTTTCTCTCTCCTCTATCATGTTGTTTCTCTCTCCTCTATCATGTTGTTTCTCCCTCTATCATGTTGTTTCTCTCTCTATCATGTTGTTTCTCTCTCCTCTATCATGTTGTTTCTCCCTCTATCATGTTGTTTCTCCCTCTATCATGTTGTTTCTCTCTCTATCATGTTGTTTCTCTCTCCTCTATCATGTTGTTTCTCTCTCTATCATGTTGTTTCTCTCTCCTCTATCATGTTGTTTCTCTCTCTATCATGTTGTTTCTCTCTCTCCTCTATCATGTTGTTTCTCTCTCTATCATGTTGTTTCTCTTTCTCCTCTATCATGTTGTTTCTCTCTCCTCTATCATGTTGTTTCTCTCTCTATCATGTTGTTTCTCTTTCTCCTCTATCATGTTGTTTCTCTCTCCTCTATCATGTTGTTTCTCTCTCCTCTCTATCATGTTGTTTCTCTCTCCTCTATCATGTGGTTTCTCTCCTCTATCATGTTGTTTCTCTCTCTATCATGTTGTTTCTCTCTCCTCTATCATGTGGTTTCTCTCCTCTATCATGTTGTTTCTCTCTCTATCATGTTGTTTCTCTCCTCTATCATGTTGTTTCTCCCTCTATCATGTTGTTTCTCTCTCTATCATGTTGTTTCTCTCTCCTCTATCATGTTGTTTCTCTCTCATCTATCATGTTGTTTCTCCCTCTATCATGTTGTTTCTCTCTCTCTATCATGTTGTTTCTCTCCTCTATCATGTTGTTTCTCTCCTCTATCATGTTGTTTCTCTCTCCTCTATCATGTTGTTTCTCTCCTCTATCATGTTGTTTCTCCCTCTATCATGTTGTTTCTCTCTCTATCATGTTGTTTCTCTATCATGTTGTTTCTCTCTCTCCTCTATCATGTTGTTTCTCTCTCTCCTCTATCATGTTGTTTCTCTCTCCTCTATCATGTTGTTTCTCTCTCCTCTATCATGTTGTTTCTCCCTCTATCATGTTGTTTCTCCCTCTATCATGTTGTTTCTCTCTCTATCATGTTGTTTCTCTCTCTCCTCTATCATGTTGTTTCTCTCCTCTATCATCTTGTTTCTCCCTCTATCATGTTGTTTCTCTCTCTATCATGTTGTTTCTCTCTCCTCTATCATGTTGTTTCTCTCTCTATCATGTTGTTTCTCTCTCCTCTATCATGTTGTTTCTCCCTCTATCATGTTGTTTCTCTCTCTATCATGTTGTTTCTCTCTCCTCTATCATGTTGTTTCTCCCTCTATCATGTTGTTTCTCCCTCTATCATGTTGTTTCTCTCTCTATCATGTTGTTTCTCTCTCCTCTATCATGTTGTTTCTCTCTCTATCATGTTGTTTCTCTCTCCTCTATCATGTTGTTTCTCTCTCTATCATGTTGTTTCTCTCTCTCCTCTATCATGTTGTTTCTCTCTCTATCATGTTGTTTCTCTTTCTCCTCTATCATGTTGTTTCTCTCTCCTCTATCATGTTGTTTCTCTCCTCTATCATGTTGTTTCTCTCTCTATCATGTGGTTTCTCTCTCTATCATGTTGTTTCTCTCTCTATCATGTTGTTTCTCTCTCTATCATGTTGTTTCTCTCTCTATCATGTGGTTTCTCTCCTCTCTATCATCTTGTTTCTCTCTCTATCATGTGGTTTCTCTCTCCTCTATCATGTTGTTTCTCTCCTCTCTATCATGTTGTTTCTCTCTCTATCATGTTGTTTCTCTCTCTATCATGTTGTTTCTCTCTCTATCATGTTGTTTCTCTCTCTATCATGTTGTTTCTCTCTCTATCATGTTGTTTCTCTCTCTCCTCTATCATGTTGTTTCTCTCTCTCCTCTATCATGTTGTTTCTCTCTCCTCTCTATCATGTTGTTTCTCTCTCCTCTCTATCATGTTGTTTCTCTCTCTCCTCTATCATGTTGTTTCTCTCTCTATCATGTTGTTTCTCTCTCCTCTATCATGTTGTTTCTCTCTCTATCATGTTGTTTCTCTCTCTCCTCTATCATGTTGTTTCTCTCTCTATCATGTTGTTTCTCTTTCTCTATCATGTTGTTTCTCTCTCCTCTATCATGTTGTTTCTCTCCTCTATCATGTTGTTTCTCCCTCTATCATGTTGTTTCTCCCTCTATCATGTTGTTTCTCTCTCTATCATGTTGTTTCTCTCTCCTCTATCATGTTGTTTCTCTCTCTATCATGTTGTTTCTCTCTCCTCTATCATGTTGTTTCTCTCTCTATCATGTTGTTTCTCTCTCTCCTCTATCATGTTGTTTCTCTCTCTATCATGTTGTTTCTCTTTCTCCTCTATCATGTTGTTTCTCTCTCCTCTATCATGTTGTTTCTCTCTCTATCATGTTGTTTCTCTTTCTCCTCTATCATGTTGTTTCTCTCTCCTCTATCATGTTGTTTCTCTCTCCTCTCTATCATGTTGTTTCTCTCTCCTCTATCATGTGGTTTCTCTCCTCTATCATGTTGTTTCTCTCTCTATCATGTTGTTTCTCTCTCCTCTATCATGTGGTTTCTCTCCTCTATCATGTTGTTTCTCTCTCTATCATGTTGTTTCTCTCCTCTATCATGTTGTTTCTCCCTCTATCATGTTGTTTCTCTCTCTATCATGTTGTTTCTCTCTCCTCTATCATGTTGTTTCTCTCTCATCTATCATGTTGTTTCTCCCTCTATCATGTTGTTTCTCTCTGTCTATCATGTTGTTTCTCTCCTCTATCATGTTGTTTCTCTCCTCTATCATGTTGTTTCTCTCTCCTCTATCATGTTGTTTCTCTCCTCTATCATGTTGTTTCTCCCTCTATCATGTTGTTTCTCTCTCTATCATGTTGTTTCTCTATCATGTTGTTTCTCTCTCTCCTCTATCATGTTGTTTCTCTCTCTCCTCTATCATGTTGTTTCTCTCTCCTCTATCATGTTGTTTCTCTCCTCTATCATCTTGTTTCTCCCTCTATCATGTTGTTTCTCTCTCTATCATGTTGTTTCTCTCTCCTCTATCATGTTGTTTCTCTCTCTATCATGTTGTTTCTCTCTCTATCATGTTGTTTCTCTCTCCTCTATCATGTTGTTTCTCCCTCTATCATGTTGTTTCTCTCTCCTCTATCATGTTGTTTCTCCCTCTATCATGTTGTTTCTCCCTCTATCATGTTGTTTCTCTCTCTATCATGTTGTTTCTCTCTCCTCTATCATGTTGTTTCTCTCTCTATCATGTTGTTTCTCTCTCCTCTATCATGTTGTTTCTCTCTCTATCATGTTGTTTCTCTCTCTCCTCTATCATGTTGTTTCTCTCTCTATCATGTTGTTTCTCTTTCTCCTCTATCATGTTGTTTCTCTCTCCTCTATCATGTTGTTTCTCTCCTCTATCATGTTGTTTCTCTCTCTATCATGTGGTTTCTCTCTCTATCATGTTGTTTCTCTCTCTATCATGTGGTTTCTCTCCTCTCTATCATCTTGTTTCTCTCTCTATCATGTGGTTTCTCTCTCCTCTATCATGTTGTTTCTCTCCTCTCTATCATGTTGTTTCTCTCCTCTCTATCATGTTGTTTCTCTCTCTATCATGTTGTTTCTCTCTCTATCATGTTGTTTCTCTCTCTATCATGTTGTTTCTCTCTCTATCATGTTGTTTCTCTCTCTCCTCTATCATGTTGTTTCTCTCTCTCCTCTATCATGTTGTTTCTCTCTCCTCTCTATCATGTTGTTTCTCTCTCTCCTCTATCATGTTGTTTCTCTCTCTATCATGTTGTTTCTCTCTCCTCTATCATGTTGTTTCTCTCTCTATCATGTTGTTTCTCTCTCTCCTCTATCATGTTGTTTCTCTCTCTATCATGTTGTTTCTCTTTCTCCTCTATCATGTTGTTTCTCTCTCCTCTATCATGTTGTTTCTCTCCTCTATCATGTTGTTTCTCTCTCTATCATGTGGTTTCTCTCTCTATCATGTTGTTTCTCTCTCTATCATGTTGTTTCTCTCTCTATCATGTTGTTTCTCTCTCTATCATGTTGTTTCTCTCTCTATCATGTGGTTTCTCTCCTCTCTATCATCTTGTTTCTCTCTCTATCATGTGGTTTCTCTCTCCTCTATCATGTTGTTTCTCTCCTCTCTATCATGTTGTTTCTCTCCTCTCTATCATGTTGTTTCTCTCCTCTCTATCATGTTGTTTCTCTCTCTATCATGTTGTTTCTCTCTCTCTATCATGTTGTTTCTCTCCTCTATCATGTTGTTTCTCTCTCTCCTCTATCATGTTGTTTCTCTCTCTATCATGTTGTTTCTCTCTCTATCATGTTGTTTCTCTCTCTATCATGTTGTTTCTCTCTCTCCTCTATCATGTTGTTTCTCTCTCCTCTCTATCATGTTGTTTCTCTCTCTCCTCTATCATGTTGTTTCTCTCTCTCCTCTATCATGTTGTTTCTCTCTCCTCTATCATGTTGTTTCTCCCTCTATCATGTTGTTTCTCTCCTCTCTATCATGTTGTTTCTCTCTCTATCATGTTGTTTCTCTCTCCTCTCTATCATGTTGTTTCTCTCTCCTCTATCATGTTGTTTCTCTCCTCTATCATGTTGTTTCTCTCTCCTCTATCATGTTGTTTCTCTCCTCTATCATGTTGTTTCTCTCTCTATCATGTTGTTTCTCTCTCTATCATGTTGTTTCTCTCTCTCCTCTATCATGTTGTTTCTCTCTCCTCTATCATGTTGTTTCTCTCTCTCCTCTATCATGTTGTTTCTCTCCTCTATCATGTTGTTTCTCTCTCTATCATGTTGTTTCTCTCTCCTCTCTATCATGTTGTTTCTCTCTCTCCTCTATCATGTTGTTTCTCTCCTCTATCATGTTGTTTCTCTCTCTATCATGTTGTTTCTCTCTCTATCATGTTGTTTCTCTCTCTCCTCTATCATGTTGTTTCTCTCCTCTATCATGTTGTTTCTCTCTCTCCTCTATCATGTTGTTTCTCTCTCTCTCTATCATGTTGTTTCTCTCTCTATCATGTTGTTTCTCTCTCTATCATGTTGTTTCTCTCTCTCCTCTATCATGTTGTTTCTCTCTCCTCTATCATGTTGTTTCTCTCCTCTATCATGTTGTTTCTCTCCTCTATCATGTTGTTTCTCTCCTCTATCATGTTGTTTCTCCCTCTATCATGTTGTTTCTCCCTCTATCATGTTGTTTCTCCCTCTATCATGTTGTTTCTCTCTCTATCATGTGGTTTCTCTCTCTATCATGTGGTTTCTCTCCTCTCTATCATCTTGTTTCTCTCTCTATCATGTTGTTTCTCTCTCTATCATGTGGTTTCTCTCCTCTCTATCATCTTGTTTCTCTCTCTATCATGTTGTTTCTCTCTCTATCATGTTGTTTCTCTCTCTCCTCTATCATGTTGTTTCTCTCTCTCCTCTATCATGTTGTTTCTCCCTCTATCATGTTGTTTCTCTCTCTATCATGTTGTTTCTCTCTCCTCTATCATGTTGTTTCTCTCCTCTATCATGTTGTTTCTCCCTCTATCATGTTGTTTCTCCCTCTATCATGTTGTTTCTCCCTCTATCATGTTGTTTCTCCCTCTATCATGTTGTTTCTCTCTCTATCATGTGGTTTCTCTCCTCTCTATCATCTTGTTTCTCTCTCTATCATGTGGTTTCTCTCCTCTATCATGTTGTTTCTCTCTCTATCATGTGGTTTCTCTCCTCTATCATGTTGTTTCTCCCTCTATCATGTTGTTTCTCTCCTCTATCATGTTGTTTCTCTCCTCTATCATGTTGTTTCTCCCTCTATCATGTTGTTTCTCCCTCTATCATGTTGTTTCTCTCTCTATCATGTGGTTTCTCTCTCTCCTCTATCATGTTGTTTCTCCCTCTCTCATGTTGTTTCTCCCTCTATCATGTTGTTTCTCCCTCTATCATGTTGTTTCTCTCTCTATCATGTGGTTTCTCTCCTCTCTATCATCTTGTTTCTCTCTCTATCATGTGGTTTCTCTCCTCTATCATGTTGTTTCTCTCTCTATCATGTGGTTTCTCTCTCTCCTCTATCATGTTGTTTCTCCCTCTCTCATGTTGTTTCTCCCTCTATCATGTTGTTTCTCCCTCTATCATGTTGTTTCTCTCTCTATCATGTTGTTTCTCTCTCTATCATGTGGTTTCTCTCCTCTCTATCATCTTGTTTCTCTCTCTATCATGTGGTTTCTCTCCTCTATCATGTTGTTTCTCCCTCTATCATGTTGTTTCTCCCTCTATCATGTTGTTTCTCCCTCTATCATGTTGTTTCTCCCTCTATCATGTTGTTTCTCTCTCTATCATGTGGTTTCTCTCCTATCTATCATGTTGTTTCTCCCTCTCTCACCATTCTCATTATGTTTTCTCTCTTTTCCTCCTATCTCTCTCGCTCTCCACAGGCAGGCCGTACAGCGCTGCACTGGGCGGCAGGGGCTGGGAACGAGCAGGCTCTACGTCTGTTACTAGACCATAATAATGAGGTGGATGTGGAGGACAGTGTAGGTACACACACACGCTCACACACACACTCACACTCACACTCACACACACACACACAAACACACACTCACACTCACACTCACACACACACACACGCTCACACACACACTCACACTCACACACTCACATACACACTTACACTCACAAACACACTCACACTTACACACACGCTCACACTCACACTCACACACTCACATACACACTCACACTCACAAACACACTCACACTTACACACACGCTCACACTCACACTCACACACTCACATACACACTCACACTCACAAACACACTCACAAACACACTCACACACTCACAAACACACTCACATACACACTCACACTCACATACACACTCACACTCACAAACACACACTCACATACACACGCACACTCACACACACACTCACAAACACACACTCACATACACACTCACACTCACACTCACACAGACGCTCACTCTCACACTCACACTCATGCTTACACACACACTCACACTCACAAACACACACTCACATACACACTCACACTCATGCTTACACACACACTGACAATCACAAACACGCACTCATACTCACACTCATACAGACAGTATTTTATTGTGGTCTATGGCCTGACAAAGTTTATTGCAGTTACTCAGCCATGATCTGCATTTTCTAATGAACTGTGTGTAAAATTGCTCATAACATCCCACCTTTGTTTATAAGCCCATGAGACAAGTCTGTCTCTGTAATGCAGTTCATTTGGGTGTACAGTGAGGTAACAGTTAGAGACACCTTCATATTCATCACCGTAGATGTGGGGGGTCCTAGAAATGACCTTACTCAGTTGTTCTTGTCTGGTTCTCTGCACAGACACACACAAAAGTGCATGCTCGCACATGCACACACACTCACACGTATGCACGCACGCACACACACACACACACACACACACACACACACACACACACACACACACAGTAAACACCCTTTGTCTCAGGACACTGGCATTATAATGACTGTGATGATGAATATTTCATCAAACACAAGCAAGACACAGACAGGCAGTCTAAATGGTGATTTAATGTGTTTTGCCACTGCAATGTGTGGACTGCGTCCTGCTTGTGCTATTACAATATTCTTAATTACAACAGACAGATAAGATTGTAGCCTACATTCTAAATTAACCTACAAAGTATTCAGACCCGTTGACTTTTTCAACATTTTTTTAGGTTACTGCCTTATTCTAAAATGGATTCAACTGTTTTAATCACTTTTCAATCTACACAAAATAGCCTGTAATGACAAAGAAAAAACTGGTTTCTATACATTTTGAAATAAAAAACTGAAATATCACATTTACATAAGTATTCAGACCCTTTACTCAGTACTTTGTTGAAGCACCTTTGGCAGCGATTACAGCCTCGAGACTTCTGGGTAGGACGCTACAAGCTTGGCTCACCTGTATTTGGGGAGTTTCTCCCATTCTTCTCTGCATATCGTCTCAAGATCTGTCAGATTGGATGGGGAGCGTCGCTACACAGCTATTTTCAGGTCTCTCCAGAGATGTTAGATTAGGTTCAAGCCCGGGCTCTGGCTTGGCCACCCAAGGACATTCAGAGATTTGCCCGAAGCCACTCCTGCGTTGTCTTGGCTATGTGCTTGGGGTCGTTGAGCAGTCTGAGGTCCTGAGCGCTATAGAGCAGGTTTTCATCAAGGATCTCTCTGTACTCTGCTCCGTTATTCTTTCTCTTGATCCTGACTAGTCTCCCAGTCCCTGCCGCTGAAAACATCCCCACAGCATGATGCTGCCACCACCATGCTTCACCATAGGGATGGTGCCATGATTCCTCCAGACATGATGCTTGGCATTCAGGTCAAAGAGTTCAATCTTGTTTTCATCAGACCAGAGAATCTTGTTTCTCATGGTCTGAGAGTCCTTTAGGTGCCTTTTTGCAAACTCTAAGCGAACTGTCTTGTACCTTCTATTGAGGAGTGACTTCCGTCTGGCCACTCTACCGTAAAGGCCAGATTGTTGGAGTGCTGCAGAGATAGTTGCTCTTCTGGAAGGTTCTCCCATCTCCACAGAGGAAATCTGAAGCTCTGTCAGAGTGACCATCGGGTTCTTGGTCACCTCCCTGACCAAGGCCCTTCTCCCCCGATTGCTCAGTTTGGCTGGGTGGCCAGCTCTAGGAAGAGTCTTGGTGGTTCCAAACTTCTTACATTTAAGATTGATGGAGGCCACTGTGTTGTTGGGGACCTTCAATGCTGCAGAATTGTTTTGGTGTACCCTTCCTCAGATCTGTGCCTCGACACAATCCTGTCTTGGAGCGCTATGGAAAATGTTTGCTCTGACATGCACTGTCAACTGTGGGACCTTATATAGAAAAACATCTCCACGCATGATGCTGCCAACACTACGCTTCACTGTGGGGATGGTTATTTAAACATTTTTTATTTAACCTTTATTTAACCAGGTAGGCCAGTTGAGAACAAGTTCTCATTTACAACTGCGACCTGGCCAAGATAAAGCAAAGCAGTACGACAAAAAACAACACAGAGTTACACATGGGATAAACAAAAGTACAATCAATAACACAATAGAAAAATCTATATACAGTGTGTGCGAGGTAAGGCAATAAATAGGTCATAGTATCGAAGTAATTACAATTTAGCAAATTAACACTGGAGTGATAGATGTGCAGATGATGTTGTGCAAGTAGAAATACTGGTGTGCAAAAGAGCAAAAAAAGTAAATAAAAACAATATGGGGATGAGGTAGGTAGTTGGATGGGCTATTACAGATGGGCTGTGTACAGCTGCAGCGATCGGTTAGCTGCTCAGATAGCTGATGCTTAAAGTTATTGAAGTTATTAAGTCTCCAACTTCAGCGATTTTTGCAATTCGTTCCAGTCATTGGCAGCAGAGAACTGGAAGGAAAGGCGGCCAAAGGAGTTGTTGGCTTTGGGGATGACCAATGAGATATACCTGCTGGAGCGCGTGCTACGGGTGGGTGTTGTTATGGTGACCAGTGAGCTGAGATAAGGCAGAGCTTTACCTAGCAAAGACTTATAGATGACCTGGAGCCAGTGGGTCAGCCGAATATGTAGCGATGGCCAGCCGATGAGAGCATACAGGTCGCAGTGGTGGGTGGTATATGGGGCTTTGGTGACAAAACGGATGGCACTGTGATACACTGCATCCAATTTGCTGAGTAGAGTGTTGGAGGCTATTTTGTAAATTACATCGCCGAAGTCGAGGTTCGGTAGGATAGTCAGTTTTACGAGGGTATGTTTGGCAGTGTGAGTGAAAGAGGCTTTGTTGTGAAAAAGGAAGCCAATTCTAGATTTAATTTTGGATTGGAGATGCTTAATATGAGTCTGGAAGGAGAGTTTACAGTCTAGCCAGACACCTAGGTATTTGTAGTTGTCCACATATTCTAAGTCAGAACCGTCCAGAGTAATGACGCAAGTCGGGCGGGCGGGTGCGAGCAGGGATCGGTTGAAGAGCATGCATTTAGTTTTACTAGCGTTTAAGAGCAGTTGGAGGCCACAGAAGGAGTGTTGTATGGCATTGAAGCTCGTTTGGAGGTTAGTTAGTTAACACAGTGTCCAAAGAAGGGCTAGATGTATACAGAATGGTGTCGTCTGCGTAGAGGTGGATCAAGGAAACACCAGCAGCAAGAGCGACATCATTGATATATACAGTGAAAAGAGTCGGCCCGAGAATTTAACCCGGTGGTACCCCCATAGAGACTGCCAGAGGTCTGGACAACAGGCCCTCCGATTTGACACACTGAACTCTATCTGAGAAGTAGTTGGTGAATCAGGTGAGGCAATCATTAGAGAAACCAAGGCTGTTGAGTCTACCGATAAGAATACAGTGAGTGACAGAGTCGAAAGCCTTGGCCAGGTCGATGAAGATGGCTGCACAGTACTGTCTTTTATCGATGGCGGTTATGATATCGTTTTGTATCTCAGAGTGATGCGAGGTGTTGGGTTTGCGCCAGATATAGCGTTTTCCTTGATGGCCAAAAAGCTCAATTTTAGTCTCATCCGACCAGAGTACCTTCTTCCATATGTTTGGGGAGTCTCCCACATGCCTTTCGGGCAAACACCAAACGTGTTTACTTATTTTCTTTAAGCAATGGCTTTTTTTGCCACTCTTCCGTAAAGCCAGCTCTGTGGAGTGCACGGCTTAAGGTGGTCCTATGGACAGATACTCCAATCGCCGCTGTGGAGCTTTGCAGCTCCTTCAGGGTTAACTTTGTTCTCTTTGTTGCCTCTCTGATTAATGCCCTCCTTGCCTGGTCTGTGAGTTTTGGTGGGCGGCCCTCTCTTGGCAGGTTTGTTGTGGTGCCATATTCTTTCCATTTAAAAAAAATGGATTTAATGGTGCTCCGTGGGATGTTCAAAGTTTCAGATAGTTTTTATAACCCAACCCTGATCTATACTTCTCCACAACTTTGTCCCTGACCTGTTTGGAGAGCTCCTTGGTCTTCATGGTGCCGCTTGCTTGGTGGTGCCGCTTGCTTAGTGGTGTTGCAGACTCTGGGGCCTTTCAGAACAGGTGTATATATACTGAGATCATGTGACAGATCATGTGACACTTAGATTGCACACAGGTGGACTTTATTTAACTAATTATGTGACGTCTGAAGGTAATTGGTTGCACCAGATCATATTTAGGGGCTTCATAGAAAAGGGGGTGAATACATATGCACGCACCACTTTTCAGTTTTTAATTTTTTAGTATTTTTTTGAAACAGGTTATTTTTTAAATTTCACTTCCCCAATTTGGACTATTTTGTGAATGTCCATTACATGATATCCAAATAAAAATCTATTTAAATTACACGTTGTAATGCAACAAAATAGGAAAAATGCCAAGGAGGATGAATACTTTTGCAAGGCACTGTATGCTTGTCATAGGCAAGGACTGGGGAGTTATTTTAAATAAAAAGAAACAGAATGAAGTTAAGCGCAGGCAACATCCCAGAAGAAAACCTGGCTAAGTCACTGGGTGTAACGATGTGCGCTGAGAGTCGGGAAGCAAGTTCAGGGAGTGAGTGTTTTAATAAAATGGTGACAGGTGTGCGCCATAACGAGCAGCCTGGTGACCTAGAGGCCGGAGAGGGAGCACACGTGACACTGAGAGACAAATTCCCCTTTCAGCAGGACAATAACCTAAAACACAAGGCCAAATATACACTGGAGTTGCTTACCAAGACAACATTGAATGTTCCTGAGTGGCCTACTGTAGTTACAGCTTTGACTTAAATCAGCTTGAAAATCTATGGAAAGACTTGAAACTGGCTGTGTAGCAATGATCAACAACCAACTTGACAGAGCTTGAAGAATCTTTCAAATAATAATGTGCAAATATTGTACAATCCAGGTGTGCTCAGGTGTGATTCTAACATGTATTGACTCATGGGTGTGAACACTTATGTTAATTTGATCTTTTTGTATTTAATTAACAATAAATTAGCAACATTTTCTAAAAACATGTTTTCACTTTGGCGTTATGGGGTATTGTGTTAAGATGGGTGAAAAAAAGCAACAATTTCATCCATGTTGAATATCAGGCTTTAAAACAACAACATTTGTAATAAGTCAAGGGGGTAAATACTTTCTGAAGGCGCTGTATATATTATATATGAGGCAGGGATGTAGGCTACATAATCCTGTATATATTATATATGAGGCAGAGATGTAGGCTACATAATCCTGTATATATTATATATGAGGCAGAGATGTAGGCTACATAATCCTGTATATATTATATATGAGGCAGGGATGTAGGCTACATAATCCTGTATATATTATATATGAGGCAGAGATGTAGGCTACATAATCCTGTATATATTATATATGAGGCAGGGATGTAGGCTACATAATCCTGTATATATTATATATGAGGCAGAGATGTAGGCTACATAATCCTGTATATATTATATATGAGGCAGGGATGTAGGCTACATAATCCTGTATATATTATATATGAGGCAGAGATGTAGGCTACATAATCCTGTATATATTATATATGAGGCAGAGATGTAGGCTACATAATCCTGGAGATCAAATTGGCTGCGGGTCCAGAACAGGGGGAGTTAAAGTGAACAGCAGCAGCTACTTAGAAGATGTGTGTGTTAATTATATTTGTACAACATGCTGTCCCTTCTCAGTTTGGTATGAATGCTCTGCTGCTAGCAGCCTGGTTCGGTCGCCTCAACATCCTACAGATCCTCGTGGCCTCTGGAGCAAAGCTCAACTCTGAAAACAAAGTAAGTTATTCAATTAATTACATGAATTGACCAAATTCAATGGAACGGATCCTACCCTTAATGATGTAGAAATGTGGATAGGACTGCATCATGCAATTTCCTTAGTGTTTTTAGTGTTTTAATTGTGTCTATTGTGTTACAATTGTGTCTAATTGTAACTAGTCATAGCTTGTGGAATTCAGGCAAGCAATATGCTGTTTGTATTTACGCCTATGCACACAAAAGAAAACCCAACTTAACCAATTGCTTAATCAGGGGTTCTCTGTGAGGGGTGGACTTCAAAAGGACAAGAAGTTGAGCTCATGTGTTCAAGTTTGATCACTCAACAAATACTGCTCGAAGTTGGCTGAATTTGAACAAGCTTGTTGAGTAAAATTAAATTCATGTTTGCTCAAAACCAAACCTATCATCTTCATATTTCCCTGCGGGTTGCCTTTCAGAATTGTTTGTTGATGAATCTTATGCTACATTTTTCTGAACTAACCCAATCTGTTAGTAGTTGGACTTATTGCACCAGTTACTGAGATGGCTGTTCCAGTTTAGATGATTTAGGTCTCATTAATCAAACTTCTCTACCCCAGCAGTCAATTTTGGATATCCTTACTCTGGCTGGATTCCTCAAAAACTTACACATCACTTTGCAAGCCAGCATAATGTGTTTTGCAGGGTTGTGTCAGACCAGTGTGTTATGGTGTAATTAGACCCTCAAAGAATGATACATTGTCATAAAGAGTTTCATTTGAAAAACAACATTCACCAACATTTTAGAATTTTAGCATCCAGGCAATGGCGGAGCAGTTTCTGCATATTGCGCCTTTAAAGCTTGCAAATATAATGCTCTATAAGTTGATTTATATGTCCTAATAATTGACTGACTTACTTGACTTACGCCTTTGGCTCCTATGAGGAGCATAGGCCATTGACAAATGTACTCCATCTCACTCGGTTCGGCGCAAGTTTTTCCAGATCACACCACTTGAGGCGGCTTTCAGTCATTTCTGTCTTATAATTCATTTTTGTATTATAATAAGACTTATAATATGTTATGTATCCGTCTCTGTCAGAATGGGCTGGGTCTGCTGCACTGTGCCGCCCAGCGGGGTCATAGCAGAGTGCTGGAGTTCATCATGGAGGACCTGGTAGAGGACGTACTGCTGGACCGGGTGGACAATGTGACTGCCCCACACCACATTACTGGTTCTTTACTAGCACGCTTTCTGCACTTTCCTAGTTCTTTCAAAGACCTTTCCTAGCAATGTTGTATTTTCCTGGGAGTGCTTTCCTTACCCAGGACTTTCCCAGATGATGACACAATGAAAGAAATCTTGTTTACTTTAAGAATTTGATTAATGCAGTATCACCACCATCTGTGCACAACAGATACCTTGAGGGTTTACTATGCTACCTATTATTTATCCTGTGCCATGTTAGATGTGTTTACTAGTATGTCAACCCCCCCCACCCCCCCCCCCCAACAGCCAACTCTCGCTTACAGAGTGACAGACTAGTCCCTTGCTCTGTTGGCTAAACGGTTGGCTTGTGTGTTTGTGCAGGAGGTTATGAGTTCGAGTCCTGCTTGGGGCAGAACAGAAGACACTCTGTTATTCCATACTGTCACTACTTTCATACTGTAATTTGGTCATATTGTCATTAGTGTCATTTGGTCATACTGTGATGTTGTCATTACTGTTACTGTCTTCTTATAGTTAATCCCTCACTCCCTGTTTTACTGTCAGTCTGGGAAGACAGCGTTTCACCTGGCTGCAGAACATGGACAACTAGAGGTGGTTGAGTTCCTCATCGGTATGGGCTGTACTCACGGCCTCAAGGATAAGGTAGGTTCAGACGTTGACACATGTGTGCGCACACACACACACACACACACACACACACACACACACACACACACACACACACACACACACACACACACACACACATAGGTGAATGCATGATTAGGCTAGTGTTACAGTAGCGAGAGAGTAAACATGAACTTTAAACACCTTTGGAAAACGCGTTTACATTACTTTTCATGTGTGTGTGTGTAACTAAGATGGTATCATGTAAATATAACATGATGTCTTTGATGTGTTTTTATATATTGTATAGGATGAAAACATGGCCATCCATCTAGCAGCCAAGCATGGACATAAAGAGGTCCTGCATAAGTTAGTTGAGACAGGAGTGGACATTGACGAGAGAAACATAGTGAGTAAAGAACATATTGTCACTGTGTCAGGTGTGGTGTTGGGTTAAAAGCAGCCCAGAAACTATATTTTATATTCCATGCATTTTAGCTGTCGTGGTTCCTGCTTCACTTTATAGGGATAATGATGAAAGTTTACTATTCATTTATGTTTTGCTTTTAAACCTTTATTTTGCCAGGAAATAACAAATTCTATTTTACTATAATAACAATTAGGGTTACTGCTACTTGTTCTATTTTATATGGTTGATTATTCTCTATTCTGTTGATAGAATGTAAAGCTGATGGAGGCTTGTTGTGACGTGATATTTGGTTCTCCAGGACGGACTGACACCTCTGCACCTGTCCTCTGACGGAGGTCACTATGAATGTGTCAAACTACTGCTGGAGGCCTGCTGTAATGTCAACGCGCTGACAAACGTAAGGGTCAACTTTCAATGAAGTATAACTCATAAAGGCTTTATAGAGCGTTCATCTATATATTCATATAGCTGTAAACGTATGGACAGAGGAACACCTAGAAGTGGGTGCTTCTTATGCTCTGACTGGGACATTCTCTTCCAAGACAATGATGTTAAAACTCTTGCAGAGACAGGCACGGATGATAATACATGATTTCTTAAGCATCTAAATATGTCTTAGAAAGGGTTTCTAAAGACGTTGTTGAGTAAATTGTAATTAGTTTAAAGTGGTACCTGATTATCACATTTACATTTAAGACTGAATCTGAGATGGATAGATAGATAATCATTGATCATATTTCTATAGCACATTTCATTACAGGTATAATGTCAAAGTGCCAACTAATGTGTGAGACTGAGAGGTACGTCAGTGAGTCTGAACTGTGACCTGTCCCACTATGTTGTTGTCTGTGCAGAAGAATATGAATGCCCTCCACTACGTGGCCCAGCACGGCTTTGAGAGGGAGACCAGTCTGCTGCTGCAGGCGGGCGTCAACACAGACACGGTGGATGGCGTGAGTATACAAGCCAACCTTCAACCATACTGTACATACTACACTAGTTTGTGCATCGGTTAGCTCCTCTGTACGAATAGTTGGTAGCACTTATTGCAACTTGGTTAGCTCCTCTTTCAAACTACAATAGTGAACAGGCAGGTCTTTTAGTTAAGCCCAACAGCTCAGAATACACCAGTAGGGTTCAGCATCTGCACCATGCCCCCCTTCCACTTTCTCTTTTTCCTAACTTTTTACAACTCAGAGAATTGGTGCCACATTTGTTTGTATAATTCAGTGCATGTCCTATATTGATGTTTTCCGTTTTCAGTAAAAGTGTTTTATTTATTTAATTTAAGGAGTAGGGCAGTCCCACTCCTCTCATATGTTTGTTGTATTGGATAGAGAGAGTCAGTAAACAGGTGTTCTGACATGCTAGTTTGCTCGTTTTAAACCCATGCTGCAGCAGTAGGGTCCTGGAGGCAGCAGCTTAGACTGCTGGATCCGCCCAAGACACAAAAGGTGTTTTTTCAGTGGCTCAGTGCAGAATAGGTTCTCTCTATAGATCTTTGTTTTAGTTTGTGTCTGAAACAAGACCACAAGCTACAGTACAACAGGCCTTTTCCTCCCACGTACCACTAATCAAAAGAGAACCATCGCACTCTGCCAGAAGCTTGGCTGGTGCGTAAAACCCGCCAATTCAGACAAACAGAGAGGTGTAATGGGTTCTTACTGAATACCCGTCTGTGTAAGCTGTCCCTGATGCAGTGAACATTATAAAACACATTGAATAATGAAGTAAGCATTATGCAACGTCTTTTTGAGTGCAAACTCATTACACCTCTTTGTTCCTCCCACGTACCACACCTCTGGAACTCCCTCAATGACAATCTCAAAGCTGCTCAGACTGGTGGTGCATTTAAAGCAGGCCTTAAGTTTAAAGCAGGCCTTAAGTTTAAAGCAGGCCTTAAGTTTAAAGCAGGCCTTAAGTTTAAAGCATTTAAAGCAGGCCTTAAGTCGGCTGGACTACCCTCGTTCCTAAAGCAGGCCTTAAGACTCATCTCTGTCGGCTGGACTACCCTCGTTCCTAAAGCAAGCCTTAAGACTCATCTCTATCGGCTGGACTAGCCTCGTTCCTAAAGCAGGCCTTAAGACTCATCTCTATCGGCTGGACTAGCCTCGTTCCTAAAGCAGGCCTTAAGACTCATCTCTATCGGCTGGACTAGCCTCGTTCCTAAAGCAGGCCTTAAGACTCATCTCTATCGGTTGGACTAGCCTCGTTCCTAAAGCAGGCCTTAAGACTCATCTCTATCGGTTGGACTAGCCTCGTTCCTAAAGCAGGCCTTAAGACTCATCTCTATCGGCTGGACTACCCTCGTTCCTAAAGCAGGCCTTAAGACTCATCTCTATCGGCTGGACTAGCCTCGTTCCTAAAGCAGGCCTTAAGACTCATCTCTATCGGCTGGACTAGCCTCGTTCCTAAAGCAGGCCTTAAGACTCATCTCTATCGGTTGGACTAGCCTCGTTCCTAAAGCAGGCCTTAAGACTCATCTCTATCGGTTGGACTAGCCTCGTTCCTAAAGCAGGCCTTAAGACTCATCTCTATCGGCTGGACTACCCTCGTTCCTAAAGCAGGCCTTAAGACTCATCTCTGTCGGCTGGACTACCCTCATCCTAGACTCCTATTGTTGTATTCATGATATTGTTATATATTTTGAAATGTCTTTTTCGTTATATTGTCATTAAAAATATATTTTACTGTATTTCCTAGTTTATATTTCATTTTATGCACTTTGAGATTATTCTTGCATAATGAAAAGCGCTTTACAAATGTAACAAATTATTATTATTTACGTGGCATCTGTTGTATGTGGTAACCATCAATGTGTATCTAATTTGACCTTGTGTTTTGAACAGCAACACACATCCCCTCTTCACATGGCCGTGCTCCACAACCACACTGAGGTGATACGGCTGCTAATAGATGCTGAATGTGACCTGGACATATCTGACAATGTGAGTAATGTTTCCACTCTCTATGGGTGTTACGTAATCACCTTACTGTATGTAAACATTCTATGCAATGCATTCGATGATTTGTTAGGCCAACGGTGCATCGTGTACCTTAAAGTGTCTGTATCGATTCTGAGTCATCGTGTTGCGTGATAACCCATCATGAGTTGGCTGGGATCTGTGTTTGACGTTGTTTTACATTAGCATTGAGGTAAAGACCATAGAACAGAAGGCTACTGTACAGTATACTGCCATAACACTTGTAACACTAATGACCTAATTCGTCTATCTCTTTCTTTTCCTCTCTCTTTTTCTGTCTCACTCTCTCGTTCTTTCTCCCTTTCTTTTTCTCCCCCCTTCCCTCTCTCCCTCCCTCCTTCCTTACAGAGGCTCCAGACAGCCCTGCACATCGCAGCAGAGCATGGAAGACAGGACATCGCTGAGATGATCCTCATAGCTGGGGTTAACCTCAAACTACTGGATAAGGTATTTGATTGAATCTAATTTTAAAGGGTCATTTTTTATCTTGTTTTTTATTTACCTTTAGAAGTGAAGTGATACATTAAAACATGGCGGAGCAAACAAGAGCGCCTGTATGTGGGAGTTGTAATGGATTGTTAATAAAGTGTGGATAAAAACCTCTTCAAATGTGTTATCTAATTTCCAATGTGGTTGGACAACTCATTGAGGGTATCAATCACTGGAGAAATGGTATCTAAATCGTATCAATACAGATAACGTGTTTCACTTACAGTCACACTTGCAATAAAGATTCAATAATGTCAACTTTATTTTCCTTGATGGTAAAATTGCATTGGAAACAATGCTGTGTTTTTAAAATAACTAATCTCATATAATACAAACATTTAACGTCAGACATCCCAACACAATTAAACACAATTTCTAAGAAAGCTTCTATTTTCAAATCTCATCAGTCTGGCACAGCAGACGCTTCCTCCTGTGCGTAATAGCCCTGAGACTAGGTTAACATCTCATGGGCTCTTTGTGTAGTATGGGACCACCCAGTGTCTCACTGGTTTAATGAAATCATTTCCCCTATTCCCGTTAGCGTGTGTTTAAAGGGCTCAAGCATTATTGAATTCCAGTCTGAAGACTATGCCAGGATCCTGTTAATCAGAGCACACCGGAGATAAACATTTTGCAACATAAAACAATAACAAGTATTTTTTATTAGACAAGTTTAGGTAGTACCTCTCATTTCACTGTTTCCCCCCCAATTAGTGCTAATGAACTGGACCCACGACCCAGGTGAATTACTGCTAATGAACAGGACCCACGACCCAGGTGAATTACTGCTAATGAACAGGACCCAGGTGAATTAGTGCTAAAGAACAGGACCCAGGTGAATTAGTGCTAAAGAACAGGACCCAGGTGAATTAGTGCTAATGAACAGGACCCAGGTGAATTAGTGCTAAAGAACAGGACCCAGGTGAATTAGTGCTAAAGAACAGGACCCAGGTGAATTAGTGCTAAAGAACAGGATCCAGGTGAATTAGTGCTAAAGAACAGGACCCAGGTGAATTAGTGCTAATGAACAGGACCCAGGTGAATTAGTGCTAAAGAACAGGACCCAGGTGAATTAGTGCTAAAGAACAGGACCCAGGTGAATTAGTGCTAAAGAACAGGACCCAGGTGAATTAGTGCTAAAGAACAGGACCCAGGTGAATTAGTGCTAATGAACTGGACCCAGGTGAATTAGTGCTAAAGAACAGGACCCAGGTGAATTAGTGCTAAAGAACTGGACCCAGGTGAATTAGTGCTAAAGAACTGGACCCAGGTGAATTAGTGCTAAAGAACTGGACCCAGGTGAATTAGTGCTAAAGAACAGGACCCAGGTGAATTATTGCTAAAGAACAGGACCCAGGTGAATTAGTGCTAAAGAACAGGACCCAGGTGAATTAGTGCTAAAGAACAGGACCCAGGTGAATTAGTGCTAAAGAACAGGACCCAGGTGAATTAGTGCTAAAGAACAGGACCCAGGTGAATTAGTGCTAAAGAACTGGACCCAGGTGAATTAGTGCTAAAGAACTGGACCCAGGTGAATTAGTGCTAAAGAACTGGACCCAGGTGAATTAGTGCTAAAGAACAGGACCCAGGTGAATTAGTGCTAAAGAACAGGACCCAGGTGAATTAGTGCTAAAGAACAGGACCCAGGTGAATTAGTGCTAAAGAACAGGACCCAGGTGAATTAGTGCTAAAGAACAGGACCCAGGTGAATTAGTGCTAAAGAACAGGACCCAGGTGAATTAGTGCTAATGAACTGGACCCAGGTGAATTAGTACTAAAGAACAGGACCCAGGTGAATTAGTGCTAAAGAACAGGACCCAGGTGAATTAGTGCTAAAGAACAGGACCCAGGTGAAATAGTGCTAAAGAACAGGACCCAGGTGAATTAGTGCTAATGAACAGGACCCAGGTGAATTAGTGCTAAAGAACAGGACCCAGGTGAGTTAGTGCTAAAGAACAGGACCCAGGTGAATTAGTGCTAATGAACGGGACCCAGGACCCAGGTGAGTTAGTGCTAAAGAACAGGACCCAGGACCAGGTGATATACTGTGTGTGATTGAATCCAGTGTTGTGGCTGTGTGTTGGTACTCTCAGCAGGGGAAGACTTCTCTGGAGGTGGCAGCCAGAGGAAACAATGTCATCTTAGTGGACATGATCATCAAAGCAGACCGGTTTTACAAGTGGGAAAAGGTAGGTTCATATTTAAACGCAAATGTAAAAACTCTTTCCATCATTGAACTGCAAGGTAGCGCCTGCAGCTCTACTTGGTGCATGTTGAGATCGACTACTTTAGGGCTTCACAGCTGTACCAGATCATCACGATTCCGGGATGAGTGTTTTAGCATTTCAGAATCAAATAGCAGTCTGCTTCGCAGCCCATCTGCAATGCAGTCAATCTCAAACACACACCCTTTCTTTGTGTACCAGGACAACGTGATCAGCGATGGTGATTCGTGGCTGGGGAAGCAGCTGAGCTTTAAGCAGGACCACCAGGTGGAGACCCAGCACCTGCGCTCTGTCACGTGGAGGCTGGCCACCAAAGACCTATCCCGCGGGGAGTGGAAGAGCCTCGCACAGCACTGGGGCTTCACGGATGCCCACATACGCTCCATAGAGCAGCAGTGGACAGGTGAAGCAATGGCTTGGTCTAGAAATAACCCCCAGCCCCTAACTCGTTGTAATTTTCAGATCTGAAGCAATCACATAGGTCTAAGGGAAAATGAGATTTTTCCATCTAGCTTTCTATCTGATTTTAAGGGAGCATCCGCCATATTGCTTACATTCATATGATTCCTTCAGATCTGTAAACACCAAAGAGCCTAAGGAATAAGGAGTTAGCAGCCTGGGCGGGCAGGTAGCCTTCAGGTTAGAGAGGCTGACCAGTAGCCAGAGGGTTGCTGGTTCAACCTAGAGGGTTAATTGACAGATCTCAGGTACCATCTCCTGCCGTTGTGCCCTTGAGCAAGGCACTTAAGCCCAGAACTGTCCTTATTGTAGCCCACCTATTTTATATGACAACTCTCTTATGACATTCACATATGTTAGGTACAAAGAGCTTCAAGGAGCATGGGCACCGTATGTTGCTGATCTGGCTGCATGGAGTAGTCATCGCAGGGGAGAACCCAATCAAAGGCCTGTATGAGGGACTGGCGGGGATCTCCAGGACCGACCTAGCTGGTGAGTCAATGGAACGGGGGACGGGAGTCAACACCCATCAGATATTCGAACCGGAGCACCAGGGGTTGTCTTTAATAGGCACAATGGGCGAAAAGCATTTTTTTAAATAAAAAACAACAATGGATGTTCTTCCCTCTAGACCACACTGCTGTCTAGCCTGGGGGAGGTAGTTGTCCAAAAGCTTTATGAGCATATTATGCAGTGGTGTAAAGTAACTAAGTAAAAATACTTTGAAGTACTACTTAAACTATATCTTGGTATTTGTTTCATTAGCCCATTGTTGATATAGTCCTAAAATGTTTTGCATGTCAGCAATGAAGTTTTCATGATATGTAAGTAGAGAAATACAGCCGGTAAGATGCATTTTGCATCATATGATGCTGTGTTTTGCGTTTTGCATCATAGGATGCAAAATGCATCATACCGGCTGTATTTCTGTACTTTGAAAGGGTATCTGTACTTTACTTTATTATTTATATTGCTGACAACTTTTACTTTTATTCTAATACAGTCCTAAAGCAAATATGCACTTTTTACTCCCATACATTTTCCCTGTCACCCAAAAGCACTGGTCACATTTCGAGTGCTCAGGTAGGACAGCAATATAATCCAATTCACGCACCAATATAACGGGTTTTCATCCCTACTGCCACTTTTCTGGCGGACTCACTAAACACAAATTCTGCGTTTATAAATTATGTCTGAGTTTTGGAGTGTGCCCCTGGCTGTCCGTAAATTTAAAAAACAAGAAAATTGTATTTTCTGGTTTGCTTAATATAAGGAATTTGATCTATAGTATTTACTTGTACTTTTACTCAAGAATGACAATTTAGTACTTTTTCCACCACTGATATTGTGGTTATTAATTACATAAGTACATTAAATGCTGGTTTGACCATCTTTTATCATCTCTACCAGTAATGGTCCGTAGCCCGTAGGTCAACTTGAATGAACAAAGAAGTTTCCTTTTTCTTTTTCAACAGAAAGCATCAGACAGAAGGCAAATGCAGAAACAAGCTCTCCCAAGAAATGCACTGCCATGTGAACAAGTCCATCCTGAAACACACTGATATACTGCAGGAATAAATGCCCATTCCAGGGTTCAAAACTAAAAATAGTGTCTGAATAAAGTTAACACACTGAACAGAAATATAAATGCAACATGTAAAGTGTTGGTCCCATGTTTAATGACCTGAAATAAATTATCCCAGAAATGTTCCATACGCACAAAAAGCTTATTTCTCTCAAATTTTGTGCACAAATTTGTTTACATCCCTGTTAGTGAGCATTTCTCCTTTGCCAAGATAATCCATCTGCCTGACAGGTGTGGCATATCAAGAAGCTAATTAAACAGCATGATCATTACACAGGTGTACCTTGTGCTGGGAACGATAAAAGGCCACTCCAAAATGTGCAGATTTGTCACACAACACAATGCCACAGATGTCTCATGTTTTGAGGGAGCGTGAAATTGGAATGCTGACTGCATGAATGTCCACCAGAGCTGTTGCCAGAGAATTTAATGTCCATAAGCCTCCAAAGTCATTTGAGAGAATTTGGCAGTACGTCCAACCGGCCTCACAACCACAGACCACATGTATGGCGTTGTGTGAGCGAGCGGTTTGCTGATGTCAACGTTGTGAACAGAAAGCCCCATGGTGGCGGTGGGGTTATGGTATGGGCAGGTATAAGCTACAGACAACGAACACAATTGCATTTTATCGATGGCAATTTGAATGCACAGAGATACCGTGACAAGATCCTGAGGCCCATTGTCATGCCATTCATCCGCCGCCATCACCTCATGTTTCATCATGATAATGCACGGCTCCATGTCGCAAGGATCTATACACAATTCCTGGAAGCTGAACATTTCCCAGTTCTTTCATGGCCTGAATACTCTCCAGGCATGTCACCCATTGAGCATGTTTGGGATGCTCTGGATCGACGTGTATGACAGTGTGTTCCAGTTCCCGCCAATATCCAGCAACTTCGCACAGAGCCATTAAAGAGGAGTGGGACAACATTCCACAGCCTTATCAATTCTATGTGAAGGAGATTTGTCGCGCTGCATGAGGCAAATGGTGGTGAAACCAGACACTGACTGTTTTTCTGATCCAAGGTATCTGCATATCTGTAGTCCCAGTCATGTGAAATCCATAGATTAGAACCTAATTCATTCATTTCAATTGACTTATTTCCTTATGTAAACTGTAACTCAGTAAAATCTTTGAAATTGTTGCATGTTGCGTTTATATTTTTGTTCTGTATATATTTAATGCTTATGGAGGCACCCATGTTAATACACTGCTCAAAAAAAATAAAGGGAACACTAAAATAACACATCCTAGATCTGAATGAATGAAATATTCTTATTAAATACTTTTTTCTTTACATAGTTGAATGTGCTGACAACAAAATCACACAAAAATGATCAATGGAAATCAAATTTATCAACCCATGGAGGTCTGGATTTGGAGTCACACTCAAAATTAAAGTGGAAAACCACACTACAGGCTGATCCAACTTTGATGTAATGTCCTTAAAACAAGTCAAAATGAGGCTCAGTAGTGTGTGTGGCCTCCACGTGCCTGTATGACCTCCCTACAACGCCTGGGCATGCTCCTGATGAGGTGGCGGATGGTCTCCTGAGGGATCTCCTCCCAGACCTGGACTAAAGCATCCGCCAACTCCTGGACAGTCTGTGGTGCAACGTGGCGTTGGTGGATGGAGCGAGACATGATGTCCCAGATGTGCTCAATTGGATTCAGGTCTGGGGAACGGGCGGGCCAGTCCATAGCATCAATGCCTTCCTCTTGCAGGAACTGCTGACACACTCCAGCCACATGAGGTCTAGCATTGTCTTGCATTAGGAGGAACCCAGGGCCAACCGCACCAGCATATGGTCTTACAAGGGGTCTGAGGATCTCATCTCGGTACCTAATGGCAGTCAGGCTACCTCTGGCGAGCACATGGAGGGCTGTGCGGCCCCCCAAAGAAATGCCACCCCACACCATGACTGACCCACCGCCAAACCGGTCATGCTGGAGGATGTTGCAGGCAGCAGAACGTTCTCCACGGCGTCTCCAGACTCTTTCACGTCTGTCACATGTGCTCATGTGCTCAGTGTGAACCTGCTTTCATCTGTGAAGAGCACAGGGCGCCAGTGGCGAATTTGCCAATCTTGGTGTTCTCTGGCAAATGCCAAACGTCCTGCACGGTGTTGGGCTGTAAGCACAACCCCCACCTGTGGACGTCGGGCCCTCATACCACCCTCATGGAGTCTGTTTCTGACTGTTTGAGCAGACACATGCACATTTGTGGCCTGCTGGAGGTCATTTTGCAGGGCTCTGGCAGTGCTCCACCTGCTCCTCCTTGCACAAAGGCGGAGGTAGCAGTCCTGCTGCTGGGTTGTTGCCCTCCTACGGCCTCCTCCACGTCTCCTGATGTACTGGCCTGTCTCCTGGTAGCGCCTCCATGCTCTGGACACTACGCTGACAGACACAGCAAACCTTCTTGCCACAGCTCGCATTGATGTGCCATCCTGGATGAGCTGCACTACCTGAGCCACTTGTGTGGGTTGTAGACTCCGTCTCATGCTACCACTAGAGTGAAAGCACCGCCAGCATTCAAAAGTGACCAAAACATCAGCCAGGAAGCATAGGAACTGAGAAGTGGTCTGTGGTCACCACCTGCAAAACCACTCCTTTATTGGGGGTGTCTTGCTAATTGCCCATAATTTCCACCTTTTGTCTATTCCATTTGCACAACAGCATGTGAAATTTATTGTCAATCAGTGTTGCTTCCTAAGTGGACAGTTTGATTTCACAGAAGTGTGATTGACTTGGAGTTACATTGTGTTGTTTAAGTGTTCCCTTTATTTTTTTGAGCAGTGTATATCTAATATGTTATGGTGCCCAGCAACCTGTAATTCGAACCCTGGATCAGTCAAGGATCCATGTTTGTCTGTCATACAGAGAACTCTAGCAGTCAGTGTTTTTCTCTGAGTTCAACTGAATTAAATGTTAAGAGTTTTTTTGTGTGTGGGGGGGTGCACTGTAAATGTGAACAATTGTTGCTCTACTGGTGCAGGTGCAATGAAAATAAATGTTCTACTGAGCCATTATATTTCCATATTCAAGGCAAGGTCTAACTATCTAGGCACCATGCATTTAACCACTTGTTGTTTAGCCGAAAAGGCAAAGAGGGCATAATAAATTAACAATCACTAGCTTTTTCATGCCTGAAAAGAAAACAAATATTCTACCATTTAACTTTTTAAATTTTTTCATACCTGAGAAGTAGAAAATGTTTTCTCTCTACATCTGCCATAGTAATTTAATGCTTTTTTCAATGTTTTACTAGCGATAGACCACTTGTTTTATACTGCTTTCAGCTGTGTTGTGAAGTATTCCACATTGCTCTCTTCTGTACCGGACTGCAATGCCAACTCAGTCTACTGAATTACAACTGTTCATGACTATGCAGCTCAATAACTAAAATAGGGGGTGGTTCTACCACATGGTAGATTTTTACCATAAAATGCCATACATATTGTGTAAAGATCTATTTTTAACAAATTCTTAACTGTTTTCTATTTTCTTGTATTGATGGACAATGCACTGGAATGGACTGTTATTTAGTTGATCACTGTTTGGCTTGTACTTTTAAGTCAATTAAACAATTGATGATCAACAACTGTGATGAGGTATGAATTTGTTAATTGACTTTCTATACAGAAATATTTTACTGAAACTTTCTTTAAAAATATATATTTGAAGTGTCTTTTTGAAGATTTATTGACGTATTAAAACAGATGACAGGGATATAGTGGAGAGTGAGTGGTGGAACAGGGGATCAAACTGCTGCCTTCACTGTCATGTGGTCCAGGTGGCAGCAGCACTACCACTAGACCAGGGTTCCCCACCTGGCAGCCTGCGGGCCAAATTCTGTGGTTTTCTTTGGCCTCCCAAGTTTTCTGAACAATGTTTTTTTGTTGTTGAATATAACTGTAAAAACACCAAGAAATCAGCTTCAATTGATTTTAATTTGGTAAATCTGTTCCCAATTATTTCCACGAATAATAGACACGTGATAAGCAAGGTTTGAAAGTACGTTATATTCCAATATTATATCTGTTTGGGCTTCTTGCAGTTCATTTGCAGTTTACAAATTATTTGTAATTACACTACCGTTCAAAGGTTTCGGGTCGCTTAGAAATGTCCTTGTTTTTGAAAGAAAATATACTTTTTTGTCCATTAAAATAGCATCAAATTGATCAGAAATACAGTGTAGACATTGTTAATGAGGCGACTCCGGGATGCTGGCCAGCTAAGCAGAGTTGCAAAGAAAAAGCCATATCTCAGACTGGCCAATAAAAAATATATATATATTAAGATGGGCAAAAGAACACAGACACTGGACAGAGGAACTCTGCCTAGAAGGCCAGCATCCCGGAGTCGCCTCTTCACTGTTAACGTTGAGACTGGTGTTTTGAGGGTACTATTTAATAAAGCTGCCAGTTGAGGACTTGTGAGGCGTCTGTTTCTCAAACTATACACTCTAATGTACTTGTCCTCTTGCTGAGTTGTACACCGAGGCCTCCTGCTCCTCTTTCTATTCTTGTTAGAGCCAGTTCACACTGTTCTGTGAAGGGAGTAGTACACAGCGTTGTACCAGATCTTCAGTTTCTTGGCAATTTCTCACATGGAATAGACATTTCTCAGAAGAAAAATAGACTGACGAGTTTCAGAAGAAAGTTCTTTGTTTCTGGCCATTTTGAGCCTGTAATCAAACCCACAAATGCTGATGCTCCAGATACTCAACTAGTCTAAAGGACAGTTTCCAGCTGTGCTAACATAATTGCAAAAGGGTTTTCTAATGATCAATTAGCCTTTTAAAATTATAAACTTGGATTAGCTAACACAACGTGCCATTGGAACACAGGAGTGATGGTTGCTGATAATGGGCCTCTGTACACCTATGTAGATTACAAAAATCAGAAGTTTCCAGCTACAAAAGTCATTTATAACTGTAACAATGTCTACACCGAATTTCTGATCCATTTGATGTTATTTTAAATGGACACAAAAAAAGTGCTTTTTTCAAAAACATGGACATTTCTAAGTAACCCCAAACTCTTGAACGGTAGTGTATGTTCCAGCCCCCATGACCATCCGCTCAAGAAAAGAAAAATCATCCCGTGGCTGGATGCACTTGATGATCCCTGCAATAGACCAACCCCCAGCATTATGGAAAATGTTCTATCAACATGACATCTTGTGCATAATGCATTTATTGTGCTTTACATCATTCCAGGACAAATATGATGTAGGCATTCATAACAGCATATAACAACCTATATAAATGCATAGAAAGTTGGTTGAAATGACACAAAAACCCACATGGCAGGGCATGTTTTCAAGGCTTTATTCAATTACAAATGAAATATAACATTATACATCATTTCTTCCGACTAACATCCTCAGCTGTACATCTAATCAGTGCAGGTTTTCTAGCTTACTGAGTATCGCCACGGTTGGCAGTTAACCATAAACATAGAAGGAAAAACATGGAATTCAAAAGTGCAACATCAATTAAATGCATGAGATTTATATCACATAAGGCAAAAGGTTCATAACATGGCATCGTATGGCGTTTCTTCTCTCAAAGCAACGTAGCCAATTACGCTCTATTTACAGTAACAGTGATAATTAAAATATATTTTTAACTGTAAAGTAAAAATAGTATCAGTTCAATTTGTGGATTGATTGTATTCAATATCGTAGAAAAAACAGAAAGGAGATCAGGTGAAGAGATGACCTTTCTTAACAAGTGGATCCATAGATCCGTGTGTGACCAGTCGTGGCGACTGGGTGGTGATGATGGTTGAGATCATAGAAATACAGAAATAGAATTGAGTCATTCTAATTTCTATGGTTGACATTTTCTTGGCTGTTTTGCTGGTCAGGGAAACGTAGTTCCCATAGTTCTGCCCCACAGAATCAGAAAATCCAATTCTATGGTTCTGGCCTGTCGGTCAGAGCTGGGAGAGAGGAGAAGGTGCTGGGTAACAGTCTCGTCATTGGTCGTTGGCGCTATTCACCAGGTGGCTCTTCTGTACCTCCAGCTCCTCGGCGCTCACCATGTCCGAGTTGATGGCGGCGTACCGCGTCCCGTGGAACTGCCGCAGATGAATCTGAGGAGAGGGATCGAGACAGAGAGAACATGTTCAGAAATAGTCCATATGAAGTTACTTGCAGGAAGCCTCATATGACCACCCTTACAGAATGTACGCTTGAGATCAGGATGTTGGTACAAGGCTAACTTGCAGGTACAATAAGTAAAGTCATGACAGAAGGAGAGGTAACCCCACACTGTTGAATGTTCTAACAATTCTCAGACACTTACATCTAGTAGTGTAGCCTCGTTAATGTATTAAACATGTGAGTTTGTGATGAATCCAGCAGTGCAGGCTCCTGCACATTTCTTATTGCCATTTCATTGTGTTACTACTATGGTGCTATTTCTATGGAAACAACCTTAATCACTAGGGTATGTGGGACGCTAGCGTCCCACCTCGTCAACAGCCAGTAAAACTGCAGGGCGCCAAATTCAAAACAACAGAAATCACGTAATTAAAATTCCTCAAACATACAAGTATTTTACACCATTTTAAAGATACACTTGTTGTAAATCCAGCCACAGTGTCCGATTTTAAAAAGGCTTTACGACGAAAGTACACCAAACGATTATGTTAGGTCAGAGCCAAGTCACAGAAAAACACAGCCATTTTTCCAGCCAAAGAGAGGAGTCACAAAAAGCAGAAAGAGATGAAAATGAATCACTAACCTTTGATGATCATCAGATGACACTCATAGGACTTCATGTTACACAATACATGTATGTTTTGTTCGGTAAAGTTCATATTTATATAAAAAAAATCTGAGTTTACATTGGCGTGTTATGTTCAGTAGTTGCAAAACATCCAGTGATTTTGCAGAGCCACATCAATTTACAGAAATACTCATAATAAACAATGCTAAAAGATACAACTGTTATGCATGGAATTTTAGATCCACTTCCCCTTAATGCAACAGCTCTGTCAGATTTCAAAAAAACTTTACGGAAAAAGCACACCATGCTATAATCTGAGTACAGAATGCACTCCCAGGAATCCCAGTTCCACAATAAATGTTTGATTTGTTCGATAGTCCATCATTTATGTCCAAATATCTCCTTTTTGTTCACGCGTTTAGCCCAGTAATCAAAATTCATGAGGCGCGATCACTAGGTGCAGACAAAAAGTCAAAAAGTTCCGTTACAGTCTGTAGAAACATGTCAAACGATGTATAGAATCAATCTTTAGGATGTTTTTAACATAAATCTTCAATAATGTTCCAACCGGAGAATTCCTTTGTCTTTAGAATTGCAATGGAACGCAAGCTAACTCGCGCGTGGTCAGCTCATGGCACTCTGGTAGAGACCTTACTCAATCCCCTTTCATTCGCCCCCACTTCACAGTAGAAGCCTCAAACAAGGTTCTAAAGACTCTTGACATCTAGTGGAAGCCCTAGGGAGTGCAATATGACCCCATAGACACTGTATATTCGATAGGCCATGAGTTGAAAAACTACAAACCTCAGATTTCCCACTTCCTGGTTGGATTTTTTCTCAGGTTTTTGCCTGCCATATGAGTTCTGTTATACTCACAGACATCATTCAAACAGTTTTAGAAATCTCAGAGTGTTTTCTATCCAAATCTATTAATTATATGCATATTCTAGCTTTTATGGCTGAGTAGCAGGCAGTTTAATTTGGGCAGCTTTTCATCCAAAATTCCCAATGCTGCCCCCTACCCTAGAGAAGTTAAATGGTCATAGGCCACAATAAATGGTCATAGGCCACAAGCATCACTATGTACCATTTGGTAACAGATAGTTACCAATTGTGCTGACTTCTTTGATGTAAGTCAAGTATCCATTGTTGGTACATAGTACTACTGTAGGGATCAACTCTTCACATTTCCAGAGAAAATAAAATGACAAGAGCTGAGAAATTACAACAATGTCGCACTAAAGCAATTCCACAAAATACACAACATGCGCAGCAGCAAATATTGGCAAAAAATAAAATAGCACATTATCCAAACAGGTTGAAGTGAGAGCGGTATGAGAGTAGAACAGTTGACACTATCTTCACCAGCTGAGTCTGAAATATACAAGATAAACATACTAAAGTGGTGAGATAATACCACGGCTTCCTCTCCAGGCTAACCCAACCAGCCGCATCTGTGCTACAAAAGAGGTTTTGATGACAGACACTTTCTTATGAATTTCTGTTCCCAATACAATGTAAGGGGAAAGTCACATCACATATATAGCCCCTGACATGACATATATTGTGTAATATTTATCATATCAGTCTTGTGGTTTAAATGGTACAGTTAGTGTGTCTTTTCTACCAACTCTGATGTGCTCACCTGTATGTATAGGTTGACCTCAGCACTCCTACACAGGTAGGGGAAGTTTCCACCCGTTTTGAGGTGAGCCCGTCTGGCATTTGGATACAGCTTATACATTTCCTCTTTCGCCTCGTGTGACAGGGCACTCTGGTCGAACACCTTTAACCCAAATGAAACACGCACACAAACAAGTAACACACACACAGTTACACACATACACAGTCGCATACATATGCATAAGCACAGAACACATCCAGGTTACAGCTCCAATGACCCACCCACAAGCCACAAAACAGCCAATCCCTACTGATATGTAAAGTGAGATGTACAGTAAACAAGAATGGAAATAAAATGCTGCAAATGAAGAGCAATTCCTCCTACATCCATAATGGTGACGGCCAGGTCCTTTATCTTGTGAGGCTCCACGTAGGAGTTCTGACAGTTGAGCGTTAGTCTGGAGGCTAGGTCACCCTGGTTCAGGCTCTCCAGCTAGGGAGGGGGAGAGAGAGAGAGAGCGAAAGAGAGAGAGAAAGAAGGGTGGGTGAGAGAGAGAGAGAGGTGGTAACTGTCACACCTCATCAAAACCCAAAATATGCATCTCTGCTGTGAATTTGAGTGGTTACATTTCTCTAGACAATCCCTCAGCTGTTTACCAAAACAATTTCAGATTACCCCTTTAGTGGAGGTCTGGAACTTACTCTGTCGACCATAAAGTCGATTGCGTCGGCCATCTTGGGGTCGACAGGTCCTTTAGCGAAGTTCCCCAGGACAATCTTCTTCAACATGAAGGCGGGCATCAACCAAAAACTGGAAGGCAAGAAATAACATGGCGTCCCTGTATGAATGACTCAGAACAGGGATCAACAGATAGAGAATAGCAAAACTTCTGCGGCTCAAAGCTAAATGGTAAGGCTAAACCAAAAAAGACAAGACTGGCAAACATGTAACTTTAATGAACTACGGAGGCCTACACATCACACATATTACATTTGTAATGACAGACCATAAACAAAGGCTATGTTTTGCGTTTTGACAAACACCTGGGTCGCGTTCAGCAGGGTAAAATGTTGCCTTTCTGACATGTAGAGAAAGGAATCGTGTCAGCTCTATTCATTTCTATCTGCACCGCTCCACAACGTTAGTCCACTGAACACGACCCTGTTCTTCCTCCACAGCACGGTAAGGGTAAAACAGGGTCTTATTCATTAGGCACCAAATCGGACAAAACAGACAAACAGGGCAGGACTACTTGGACTTGTCCAATAAGAAATGCTTGTTTTCATTTTGCTATAGTGTTCCTTAAGGAATACAACCCAGGACTGTACCTGTTGGCTGTCAATGTCTGGTTGAAGATGGAGGTGTCACTGAAGGAGTTGCACAGGATCAGAGAGTGGACTCTGGGAGACTTGTGTGTGTGCTCGGCAAACTTCTGGGCCAGGAAGCCGCCCAGAGAAGCACCAAATAGATGGACCTATAACAATAGAAATAGTCTGACACTTTACTTAGCCTTAATGCATTACGCTGCACTTAGAATACATGCTTATGACACGCCGTATAATGGAAGTCCCTTATGTCTCACAATGATCATGACTATATTGAACATTTACTACATAAATTATAATAAGACAATTATAAAGGCTCATCCATGTTTATAACAAGTAACACTGTATTGTGTAATAATAACATTAATATAGTAATAATATGGTCCTGTATGGCTCAGTTGGTAGATCATGGTGCTTGCACCACCAGGGTTGTGGGTTTGATTCTCGGTGCCAACCATACGTAAAATGTATGCAGTATGCACGCATGACTAAGTCACTTTGGAGAAAAGCATCTGCTAAATGGCATATATTATTATATTAAAAACGCATTATAGCTGTCGGTTTTGCATAATTCCAGGTCATACCATTGTAAAACCATAAAAGACTAGCGTTACAAGTTTTCCATGGTAATACAAACCTTGTCCAATTGCAAGTGATCGAGAAGCTTCCGAAATCCATCACAGAACTCCAAGAGATCCCAATACACAGGATACTGCAGCTGAGCGAGAGAGAAAAAACAAGTCATTTTCATAAACCTTAACTTGTAGAATATATCCAGAACCCCTGGGGCTAGTTTTAAAACATTTAATCCAGATCAAAATGCTCCTGTGTTGGGTAAACTTCTTCGCTTCGGATGTGTTTGATCCTTGTTTTTGCATACAGTTCTAAAACAAAACAAAACCAAATCTCTAACAGCTAAAAGCACTAGATGAACCTAGCAGCTACAGACAAGCAACCAGAATCAACTCTATGCCACTCAGTGTGATGTTACTGTCATGACATTCAATGGTGCCTGGGTCAAATAAAAATCACTTGGAATATAGCCTAGTGAAAGATTTCTACTCCTACATCAGAATAGACTTGTATTGTACCCTGGCTGGTCTATTAGTAAAGCCTCTGGCACGCGTCTTTAGTATCGGCATGGGATCAAATCCAGCCTACTGCTCTTTCACACAACCTCCCTCTATCTTTCCCCACTGTCATTCTCTCTTACTATTTGGTAAAAAAAAATCTGAAAACACCTTTATGAACCTATAGAGCAATTAAAACTATATACCAGCCTCATAAAGATGCTTATAAAAGCATTAGACTTAATTACACTCCTCAGTTTTGCTTGTCTTACTGTTATATTAGTTATATTACCAGTGTAGGTCAAATATCAAAATACCAGCATTCGTTAGACGTGGTCTTTCATCCATCACTGATCAATTCTAAATTCTCACCATACAGTCCCAATACAGTTTGTCCAAAGTTCTTCATATAAAAGGCTTTTTATTTTAAATTCCAAACATGGAGGATGGCCTAACAGCCAAAATGTTTGCTTTGCACTGGTTGCCTCTACACTGAATAAATAAGCATCACATAACCTGTAGAGTGGACTCAGTCTAGTGTATCTAATATTCCAAAAGAAGTGCCTTGGTCATTTGACTGTGGATGATGAATATCTTAATGAATTGAAGATATTACAAGCCATAAAGGTGTTCTTTCACAGTGACTCACTGAGATGACTCTGTAGCCCCAGCCTGTCAGGGCTAAGACCTGCTGGAAGAACACCTCTGCTGTCCCACTCACAGGGGGAAGGAATATGATGGGACACCTGATGCTCTTTGGGCCTGCGTCATACAAGGACCACACCTTGCTGTCATCGTCGTCCACTATAATCTAGAGAGATGATACAGAGGTGAAACATGAACGTACAACCCATAAATGCAAAACATTCCATGTAATATTATAGCAAATTCTATAACAAAGAACTGTGTTTCTAGATGGGATCACGTCAATGAAAGGGATATTTAAGAAGACTGTGGTGTTGGACTCGTAAATGTCAACAAACTGAAGATATATAGTATAACTGTTCAATTAAATATTACTGTATTGAGTTCATACGGGCTATGCGAATGGCCAGCAACTGAATCAACTGTAGTGATAAAGCTAGCTAGGCTATTGTGGAGTGCGATATGGTGTTTTTGCTTACTTTTTTCAGTGGCACTGTGCTTCTGAACCAGTTGTAATCAGGAGATATTCTTATCTCATCCATTTCTGTGGAAACAAGAAGACGAAGGCTAGTATGCAGCTAATAGGCTGGTATTAAATATCCTCCTGTTAAAGGAAGGAAGGAAGTAAGATGATTCTGAAACTGATTAGCCATCCTTCAGCGTGTGCTTGTTTATCTCTTTAGTAACTAAAGAGGTGAGGTGGGGTTGATGAGAACCGTCAGCTAACACCAGTTTGCATTAATTTTATTTGGCTACTTTGTCGAATGTCTATGTCTAGTTCACGTTAAACATCCTAGCTAACGTTAGTCACCACTCGTGACGAATACTTAAGCTGTAACGTTAGCTAACGACGGTACGATATGCTCTCTCACAAAGTTATTACCTGCAAACCGATGATCAATGACAAAAACTAAAATATGTTTAAAAAAATACATAGCGTCAATATTACCGTGTTCGCTTTGGATATCATTCACCGTTTAGGTCCACTTTTATTCACGGATTAGCAACATTTTATTTCTCGTTCTGAACAAGTCATATGACATTACTTGCACGCACTTCCGTGATGCTTAGGGGCGTGTTTCAACATTCTTAAATGACTTCCTTCCTCTCCTCGTCTCCTTTACTTCATGATTATTGATCTCCTAAAACCACAGACTTCTATTAAAAACCTAAAGCCTAAAACCTTTGTCTATACATTACAGAAAAGATGGACATATGAGACCAATGTATACATTTTGTTCACCAAGATTTTACAATAGGACATGGTGTGTTCCCTTTTAGGCTCATATATCTACAGCGAATAGTCAATGGGCCAGACCAACAATGTGTCCACTTTCGGGTGTCAAAGGTTTGATGGCATTCAATTGTTCTATGTTTTTCACATCTTTATATATGTTGTGGTATGGGAGTCTATGCAATAGAATGTTCGCAGGCTGATAAAGGAATGTTGAGACAAGTTGGAATGTTCACATGTTCATTGAAAATGACTGTATCAAACAAACAACATTCTAAAGGATCTCTTAAAAACCATGGGATTTGGTAAATTTTTGCCTTCAGATCTAATGATTTACTTAGACTGACTCATCATTGAAACAACGATGTAACAAACTACATATTTGTTTTAGGGAAATTGGTTATAATGGGAAATTATTCAAGTCCAAGAGATCCTAAGCTGGTAGCGTATTTGTTTATACTTTTATATAGCCACCTGTAATAGTCTGTTGTACACTGAGTGTACAAAACATTAGGAACACCTTCCTAATATTGAGTTGCACCCCCTTTTGCCCACAGAACAGCCTCAATTTGTCGGGGCATGGACTCTACGAGGTGACAAAAGCATTCCACAGGGAATGCTTCCCACAGTTGTGTCAAGTTGGCTGGATGTCCTTTGGTTGGTGGAACATTCTTGATACACACGGGAAACTGGTGAGCATGAAAAACCCAGCAGCTGTGCAGTTCTTTACACATTCAAACTGGTACGCCTGGCACCTACTACCATACCCTGTTCAAAGGCACTTACATGTTTTGTCTTGCCCATTCACCCTCTGAATGGCACGCATACACAATCCATGTCTCAATTGTCTCAAGGCTTAAAAATCCTACTCTAAGTCCCCTTCATCTACACTGATTGAAGTGGATTTAGGTGAAATTAATAAGGGATCATAACTTTCACCTGGATTCACCTAGTCAGTGTATGTCATGAAAAGAGCAGGTGTTCCTAATGTTTTGTACGCTCAGTGTATAGAGGTGGAGTTGAGGTGGAGTTGTCGGACCAGGCTGGGATAAAGCCTGACAGCATGCTCTCGATGGTGCTCCTGTAGAACACTGTGAGGGCCCTCGGGGACAGGCCACATTTCTTCAGCCTCCTGAAGTTGAAGAGTCACTGTCGTTCCTTCTTCACCATAGTGTCCGTGTGGTTTGACCATTTTAGCTCCTCGGAGATGTGTACGCAGAGGAACTGTCTTAATGGCGGCCCCGTTGATGAGGATGGGGGCATGCCCAGCCTGGTTCCTACTGAAGTCCACGATCAATTCCTTTGTTTTGCTGACGTTGAGGGAGAGGTTGTTTACCTGGCACCACACCGTCAGAGTGCCTACCTCCTCCCTGTAGGCCATCTCGTCATTGTTGGTAATCACGCCTACTACTGTTGTGTCGTCAGCAAACTTGATGATGGAGTTGGAACTGTGTGAGGTCACGCAGTCGTGGTTCTACAGGGTAAACTCCATGTTTATTGGATTTATTTTATTTCCCCTTTATTTAACCAGGCAGGCCAGTTGAGAACAAGTTCTCATTTACAACTGTGACCTGGCCAAGATAAAGCAAAGTAGTGCGACAAAAACAACAACACAGAGTTACACATAAACATGTACACCCACAACTGCGTGGCCACACATTACGTTTGCAACAACATCATTAAGTTTGCTGACAACACGAAAGTGGTGAGCCTGATCGTCGACGGCGACGAGACAGAATACAGGGAGGAGGTTAGAAACAGCCTCTCACTCCACGTCAGCAAAACCAAGGACTACAAGACTACAGGAAACAGGGGGAGGAGCATGCTCCTATTGTCATTGACAGGGCTGCTGGGAGAGGGTAAAAACCTTACAGTTCCTCTGTGTGCACATCACAGAGATCCAGACATGGACCAATCACACCACCATCGTCGTGAAAAAGGTGCAGCAGAGCCTCTTCAACCCTAGGTGCCTGAAGAAATGTGGCATGGGCCGTTGAATCCTAAATAAGTTCTACAGCTGCACAATCGAGAGCATCTTGACTGGCTGCATCACCGCCTGGAACGGCAACTGCACCGCCCTCAACCGAAAGGCCCCACAGAGAGTGGTGCGGCTGGCCCACTGCATAACTGGGGGAGAGCTCCCTGCCCTCCAGGACATCTACACCAGGCATGTCTGAGGAAGGACCGAAAGATCGTCAAGGACTTCAGTCACCCGAGCCACAGACTGTTCGCTCTGTTACCATCTGGGAAATGGTATCAGAGTATCGGGTCTCGGACCAACAGGATCTGAGACAGATTCTACTACCAGGCCATCAGATTTCTGAAAAGCTAAACTTAGCTGTCTCCCTGCACAGACCTGCAGCTTAGAGACTATTTGCACCGGAGAGACTATATGTATCTTAGAAATTGTTTGCACTGACTACCCACACATACAACCCTTATACACAAACTTACACACGCACGCACACACACACACACAAACACACACACACACAAACACACACACACACACACACACACACACACACACACACACACACACACACACACACACACACACACACACACACACACACACAGTCAACCCTGTTGTTCTAATATATACTATTGATTCCACTACCCGCTTTATACTTGTAAATCCAGTCCATTATTACGATGCACACTACCTCTTCTATTACTTCTACTACTTGTTATTTTTGACTCGACTCTTTTCAGGGTTATTATTGATTAATGTACTGCATTCCAATAGGGCGGCGCACAATTGGCCCAGCGTCGTCCGGGTTTGGCCGGTGTAGGCCGTCATTGTAACTGACTTGCCTAGTTAAATAAAGGTAAAAAAAAAAAAATACAAAAAAACTTCTTGTTATGTGTGAAATTTGGTCTAGAATCAGATTAGAGCACACTATAAGGAGTATAATGACACCAAGATGTTGTCAGACTGTATCATGTACCATTCACAGATCATATACTGTAGGTCTAAAAGAGGCCTAAAATAGCCACTTTCATCAAGATACATATGTTTTTATTAAATAAATTGTGATACAAATTTAAAAAGCAAGTCAAACTTACTTCCTCCCAATGAAGTTTCTATGTGAGAATTGCCAGAACAATCTGAGATACCCTAAATATATTTGGGATGTCCTGGCGTGGAATCGCCCTTGAGCTCAAGCCAATAATAATAGGTGTACGGGGAAGTGTATTTTGTTCATCCTCTCTTGAAGTATAATTATTGGTTGTCCATATTACTCGAATCCAGAGTCATATCTGCTCTGTTCGAATCTTATTCTGGTTGTTCTAGATCTACAATCTACAACCTACTGTACAAAGTGTATACGTTTTTTTCTGCTCTCTTCTGAATGGCCCATCATAACACCATTCATTGGTTACATCACTCAAGAATACACTGTCACATAAGCAAATACATGAGGGTTGTGTAACTCGCACCTTCTGTGGTATTGACAGCATGACAGTGTCATTTGATTTACATTTCATCGATGATTGTATTTGTTTGGCTTTCAAGCCAGCATAATCGTAAGTATATGTTTAGACTACTTTATTGGCAAGCTAGCTAGAACGTTAAGTTACTTGATACTTGTTCTGCCACATTAGTCTCCGCTCTCTAGTTAGATGTAGTCTCCAGGTATAATAACACATTCAAATTATGGATATTGTTCTGCATTATAATTACATCCTGTTTTCAACTCCTTTTCTACAGTTTCGGAGCAGAGCCACAGACTGGATACGTTAATGCTGGCTAAACTAAACAGTGTGCTCTATTTACCAACGCTACTGCTGGTTCGTTAGCCAGCTAAGCTAGCTAGCTAGCCTGCCAGTCAACATATACTTTGACTAGTTTTTTTTATTACTCTGTGATATTCCCCACATTCCTATTTCTATCTTTTCTGTCGACTTAAATAAAATAATGTCATGCACATGCAGATCAGCGGCGAGATTGTTCATAACTTCTCAAAAAGGTAAGCATATTCTGCTAGCTAGCTAACTTGCTGGCTAGCTAGCTAACGTTAGTCTTCTAGCCAGCCAGCTTGCAAGTTGCACAAGCATATAATGTTCAAATACAGCACAAACAATGAATATGAGGTGTTGAGAAAAGCAAACTAATGTGAAATGGGGTAACATGGTTGTTTTGCAAAGTTGGAACCTGTAACATCTACCTGCTAGCCTTGTAGCTAAAGCTAGCTAAGCTGATGTGAACTTGATTTACAGTGTTGTTACGCAAGAAGAACCATACAGTGGTGGTGCATGCATTACACTTAGTTATTTATCCAAAGATTTTGTCAACATTTTCATGTTATGAATAAATGTATGTTTAGGGAAGCTTTCAGGGACATGCCCCCTTATGCATTCATATTTGACATGTATGAGGAAATATAGGTGTTTTTATCTATTGATTAGTAATATGCTCAACGTTTGCTTTGCTGATTTAGAAAATGTACATTAACAGTAGGTCAGTTGATTGAATCTGCTTGTACGTTCACAGGTATCTCTTCCACCAGAGTCCAGTTATTTTCTATTAGCAGACCAGGAACACCTGAAGTCCGATTAACCAGAAGAGTTCCTGTGAGATCATTCTCCGAATCATCTGTATGTTTTTCATCAAAAGATGTCAAAGATGGCTCCGGTGATGGAGGAAAGGTATGTCAAAATCAGGCCTTATTAACATGTTGTTACTATTAATAAGACATTATAAGGAGGTCACACATGCTTATGATGACAATTCTTACAATTAATTGCAATCACATCATAATGCATTGGGGCAGCAAGTAGCCTAGGCAGGTAGCCTAGTGGTAGCCTAGGCAGGTAGCCTAGTGGTTAGAGCGTTGGACTAGTAACCGAGCTGACAAGGTAAACATCTGTCGTTCTTCCCCTGAACAAGGCAGTTATCCCACTAGGCTGTCATTGAAAATTAGAGTTTGTTTTTAACTGACTTGCCTAGTTAAATAAAGGTAAAATAATAAAAAATAAATAAAAAAATACCTGTTGGCTATAAGTAAAGTTCATTGAATGTTATAATATCTTCATGACTTCCTTCATGGTGAATGATCTAGTCCCAGCAGGAGCTACAGTCTAATCTAATCTACATCCTCTGCTCTTCCACTCTTGACAGAAATCAGTTGGGGATGCAGGAAGTGGGAAAAGAGGAGGTTCCGGTGGCTCCGGAAAAGGAGGCAGCCAGCTACGCTGTCCCAAGTGTGGAGATGCCTGCACTCATGTAGAAACCTTTGTGTGTAAGTGTTTTACTTTTCTTTGCATATTTGAAAATAGAGGAATTGAAAAGAGAGGAGAGGAATTGTGTACGGTCAAGCTTGGCACAGGAACAAATCTCAATTATGAGAAATTGAGTGCTTTGAAAAGTGCTTTGAAACAAGCAGCAAACTGTTAGCCTGGTCCCAGATCTGTTTGTGCTGTATGGACAACTCCTATATGGTCGTTGTTATGCCAAAGATATGCCAATTGACCACATGAGTAGGCAAGACAGCACAAACAGATTGGGAACCCAGGCTAGCAAACTGTGCGGTGAACCTGACACTTACTTTCTTTTAATTTATTTGAATTAATTGAACATATGGTTTATAACATGTACAAGTACCAGTACCAGTCTGAGTGACATGCACATCATGTGGAAGGGACAGCATTTAAGAGAATATGGTGTTACCCTAGCTTTCATCTGATCTCCTTTACCTAGTATCTACTGGCTCAGTGCAGCTCACACATCTATAGGGAATGCCAGACTACTGGGCAACAGCTGTCAGACATATTGCGTGTTACTAACAAATAAAGTCCTTATGTAACAAATGGGTCACAGTCACAGAGCAGCTAAGTGTAACACAGGTCTAGTTTGTGTGCTTATGCCCCCCACTAGCAATATCATGATCCGGCTTAGTTGGTGCCATAACATCCTTCCCCCCTCCCTCTTCCTAGCTTCAACCCGCTTTGTGAAATGTGAGAAATGTCATCACTTCTTTGTGGTGCTGTCAGAGACCGACTCCAGCAAGAGTCTCAATAAGGAGCAGGAAGCAGCCAACGAGGCCGTCAAACTGGCCTTCCAGCAGAAACCTCCCCCTCCTCCTAAAAAGGTACAGTGGACAAGTCTTACAATGCGTTATACCTGCAGGCTTTAAGTAAAGTGTTAACAAGTGGGACAAGAAGAAAAGTAGGATGGTCTGGTGGTCTAAGCCGCTGCCTCTGGGTGCACACATACTGCTGCAGCATGGGTTCTAATCCGGCCCACTGCTATTTCAGCACACTCCTCTATCTTTCACCTGTATCTCTCTCTATCCAATAAACATACAGACTTTTAAAAAGTATATGGTAATCAGGATGATTATTAGACATTATAAGGGGGTCATATAAGCTTATGACAAGTCTTGATGCATTATAACTGCATTATACTCGCAGGCTTTAAGTAGTGTTACCAAAATAATCACAATAATGTGAAATCAGACTGATACATCTCATTCAAACTGAATTCAACCCTTCTAGCTACTGTCTGTCCTCTTGCAATATCCCAACACATCCACTTGTTGTGTCTGTCAGACAACGGGTGGTTCAGTCATCCGTGGTAAGTTATAGCTTACCGGGCTTGGTAACATCCGCCATACCACTGAAAGAAGAACAAGTAGAGATTGTACGACAAAAGCACCAAAGAGGGACATGTGTCTATAAACTGTCTGCAGAACTTATTGGTAACATTTTACATAACACTTTACTTACAGTGGCAATCTGGGATTCAAACAACAACAATGCGGCCACCCCGCCACTTTTTTGTGTAAACAGCTATGGTTGGGGCATGGGGCTGGAGAAATGTAGACACTCTCAAATTCAAAATCCAAAAACGTATGTACAAATCAACGATAGCCCCTTTAAAGCCTGTAGATATAATGCTTTATAACTTGTTATTGGCTTGTATGAGCCTTTATAATGAATGTCTTATTATAAGGCATATAATATGTTTTTTCACTATGTGGGACATTTTCAACTGACTCAAAATGGCTGTTCTTTTAGGATCATTATAAGATTATGATAATGTGACATTGTAAGGAGGGTCTTTGATGCTTATGATAAGTCTTGTAATGCATTATAACTGCATCATGCATTATGCTTTATGTAAAGTGTTACCAAATTGTCTTTCAGATCTATGCCTACCTGGATAAGTACGTTGTTGGACAGTCCTATGCAAAGAAAGTGCTGGCGGTGGCTGTTTACAACCACTACAAGCGCATCTACAATAACCTTCCGGGAGCGGGCACCAAGCCACAGGCGGAGGTGGAGAAGCAGGCCTCCCTTACTCCACGAGGTTGGTACCGTCCCAATCCCTGAGCTATCTATCTCCAGTTTGACTCTGTATTTCATTTGTCTGAAATGGCCTTCTCCCTTCCTCGCAACTTATTTCCTCCATCTGTGAATGAACTTGTGACAGGTGAAAGGAACTATTGAGTAGCTATCCTATGTCTTCAAATTAGTGCAGAAGAAGAAGAGGAGATTAGAGGAAGCGACTTTATACTATCGAGATGCATACTAAGTGCAGTGGCAGTTTTTTTCTACTGTGCACCTTGAAATGTAACAGCATGCCATTCACTCAGGTTAACAAATTGCATTAGCCCATGTGTAATGTAAAACAGAATCACAGCTGAATGGAATGAATGGTAGGATAAAGTGTTCTCTTGCAGGCTCCTCTGCAATGGTTTGGCGTGTGTACAATGGCTTTTAAAGGCAAAAATAAAACGCCATCTCTTGCAGTCCTTCCTCATCCATGGATTTAAAGTAACAAGGGTTTCCAGATTTCTATAAAATATGACAAATGATTAATTACAATATAAGTGAAATAGTTTTCCTTCCCAAAAATGGTATGTTAAAATGTATTTTTGGGGTGTGGGCGTACCCAAACAACAGAATGGCGTATACCGGTCATAAAAAATGTTCATGTTCATGAGAAATGTTTCAAAAAATGGGTAGACCGCTGATTGGCCAGCTTGATGAAATCCTCCTCTATAAGGAAATAGCAGCATTTTTAAAATGGTTTGTTTGAGATAAAAGTTTGAGGTGTTTTTAAGTGTTTTTTCTCCAATTTATGCTTTGGCCACAAATACGAGTATATGATGAGTCAACAACATTATTTGGTTATAAGTTAACAGAATATGAACTTTTAAAAGGGAGCTTTTCACTGGACAGTTACTTTAAGGTTTTCCCAGTTTTTTTTAACCTTTATTTAACTAGGCAAGTCAGTTAACAAATTCTTATTTTCAATGACGGCCTAGGAACAGTGGGTTAACTGCCTTGTTCAGGGCCAGAACGACAGATTTGTACCTTGTCAGCTCAGGGATTTGATCTTGCAACCTTTCGGTTATTAGTCCAATGCTCTAACCACTAGGCTTCCTGCCGCCCCATTAGCCCAAAGTCCTGTTTGAACAGGACTTTGGACTAATGACAATGTCAGATAACACTACTAGTGATAATGTCAGATGACAACTTTCACTCTCATTCTGTGGAGCTAGAGAAGACAAAAAGGATGAACACAGATTGACAAGTAAGTGGTACAGTAACTCATACAGAATATCAGTTACATGCAGCCAGGGGCTTTCAGCACTTCTCTCACCAAAATGGTCTCTAGCTCGCTAATAGTCTCTTTCCAATGTTCGCTCTCTCAGACATCTACAGTAAGTCAGACAGACAGACAGACAGACAGAGGATATGGTGGTCAAATACAGACAGACAAAGACAATCAGACAGAAATTCAGACAGACAAATAGTGGCCTAGTAACCTTGTTGTTAATCATGCACATGGTATATACAGTATATCTCTCCACACAGTAACAATACACTGTGCCTTAGTCCAATATTTATTCACTCTCACAGTATCTCTACACAACACCCTTATTCCCTATATAGCGCACTACGTTTCTAGCTGACCTCTCTCTCTCTCCCCCCCTTGCCTCTCCATTCCCTCCCTTTCTTTACCTCCTGTCTGTCTGTTCTTTCAGAGTTGCTGCAGATCGCTGGGATCAATCCCCACGGCAATGCGCTGGGTGCGTCAGTGCAGCAGCAGAGCCAGCAGCCTGCCCAGGAGAAGAGGGGGGGCGAGGTGCTCGACTCTCACCACGCCAACATCAAACTGGAGAAGAGCAACATCGTGCTGCTGGGACCCACCGGATCAGGTGAGCTTTGGAAGAATTGGAGAAGGTGCCAATCTATAAGGGATATATTTTTCTACTATAGTGTACTACTTTGAGCAGAGTCTCCTGAGTCCCTCTGTGATTAAACAGTTTGTCATTGAGTCAGCTCTTTAATTGGCCCTACACTGTCATAAGGCCTGCGTAGGGTAGTAATGACATACAGTAGTAGTTGTCATAAATGCTCATAAGGATGGATGGAAACTGACTTTACACAGTTATGACACTGACAGTAAGAGTTGCGCCTAGGGCCTGAATTCACCCTGTACTGCTCTGCATAAGGTGACACAGTTATGGCATTACAGATGGCATTACTGTCACGCTTTCTGACATGACTCTAAAGTCAATTGCTATACGCTAACATCAACTTTTACAACCAGGAATGTCATCTGTTGCGTAGTCGTATGTAGTCTTTTACGAGTTCCCAAGAGGGGTCAAACAAAACACATACAAAATAAGTTGTAATAGGACTCTTGGCTTTGATATCTATATTACAGGAAACACAAATTGCGTTAAAGCAATAGTACATTCAAAGTCACCATCATGACAGTTTTTGCTCTGTACTGAAAGGGCTCTAGAATAGCTGACTGCTGACATGCAGTTTGTTGTGATTGTGCTAGTTAGTTTCCTTCAAACTGCACGCAGAGACATAAAAATGGTATCCATGAGTTCATCTGACTCTGGGGAAGTAGATAAAAGGCCAAGATCCTGAAGTATCCCTTTAACACAAAGGTTTTTTAGTGTAGTATCCCTTTAACACAAAGGTTTTTAGTGTAGTATCCCTTTAACACAAAGGTTTTTTAGTGTAGTATCCCTTTAACACAAAGGTTTTTTAGTGTAGTATTCCTTTAACACAAAGGTTTTTTAGTGTAGTATCCCTTTAACACAAAGGTTTTTTAGTGTAGTATCCCTTTAACACAAAGGTTTTTTAGTGTAGTATTCCTTTAACACAAAGGTTTTTTAGTGTAGTATCCCTTTAACACAAAGGTTTTTTAGTGTAGTATTCCTTTAACACAAAGGTTTTTTAGTGTAGTATTCCTTTAACACAAAGGTTTTTTAGTGTAGTATTCCTTTAAACAAAAGTTGTAAAATGAATGCGTTGGTATTTCCTATTGCCTGACATTGATTGACATCCATATTGCAGGTAAAACCCTCTTGGCCCAGACACTGGCTAGGTGCCTGGATGTGCCCTTCGCCATCTGTGACTGCACCACGCTAACCCAGGCAGGCTATGTGGGCGAAGACATTGAGTCTGTGGTGGCCAAGCTCCTCCAAGACGCCAACAACTCTGTTGAGAAAGCACAACAAGGTACATGCTATAATGTGTTACTTACTTGTGTATGTGAATGTCTGTGGTTGTGTGTGAAATGTGACATCAGTATGACTATCTTATCAAGTACTGTACTTGAAGCACATCAACTTCAGTCCTTGTCCTAAGAGTTGGTAGAGTTTTGATGGTGAGTGATTTCATTGGATAAAGATAAGTTTATGAAACATGCCATCTGTCCGACTAGCTAATCAGTTACTGTACTTGTAGCAGATCAACTTCTCTAAATGCCCCAAGAGTGGATGTTTTTGAAAGTAAATAACTGAATTAAAGGCACAGTAGGCAGCTTTTTTGATGGCCCGACCAAATGCACATAGAAATGTTATAGATCTGTCATTCTCATTGAAAGTATGTCTGAGAAGCAGTAGATCCATTCTATGTGTGCTACTTTTCTGTGCTTCCCATTTTTGCTCGTTTTACTTTGAGTTTTGTATACCATCTTCAAACATCTGGAAAAAATATGTTTTTAGTTATTGAAAATATATTTCTTAGTGGTTTAGATGGTACAATGATGCTCTACACTATTCAATACTTATTTTGTCGCATACACTGAAATTAAGCGAACCATTAGAATTTTAATAACCAGAAAATGGCGCAATGATTTCTTCCTATTGTACCTTTAAAAATAGAAAAGAGGGACAATGTAGGCCCTCATTTTTCATGACTGCTGTGCAACATAGATATTGCATGAGTGACGAACCAAGGTGAAGCCAAATATTCTTGTGTGGTAAAAATGTTGATATACTGTATGCTAACTCGCTCTGAACGGGGATTGGTTCTCGGTCTCTTCACTGATTGGTCCTTGCAGGCATCGTGTTCCTGGATGAGGTGGATAAGATTGGCAGTGTGCCCGGAATCCACCAGTTACGAGACGTGGGGGGTGAGGGAGTACAGCAGGTCAGTGTATACTGTGTATAGATAGATATGATAGTGGTTAGATTATTTATAGATATGTAGATCTGTCAGGCGGTACAGTCCTGCCATGAACACTGTTTGCCCTGTCGGTTATAAAGCCTGTAGATTCTGGCTTCATAACAGATTTCCTTGACCTTTCACCGCATTGTCTGTAAAAAACACACTTGTTGACTTGTTGATCTTCCACAAGGATTCCAACATGGGATCATACATACCTGTTACAGTGGTTTCCCATCCAAACTTTACTTGGCGATACTTCCTTAATTGTCTATTTGGAAAGCTCCTGTGTCTTATAACTTTCAGTGCCTAGTTGCACTTGAAACTCAGACAATCAAAAAATGCTCTGAGTTAAATCAAAAGTAAAAAATAAATAAAACATGTTTAGCACCATGTGATAAATTCCCTCATTACCCTTCCACCATCTTGGCTGTTGCCTCTCTTCGCAATATTTGCTCTAGACGCATGTTTGATCGCCCAGAAATGACTAGGGCAAAGATGTTCGAGGATGAGGAGAGGTAATGAGAGAATTTCTCCTGGTGCAAAAACATTTATAGGTTTGGAAGAGGTTGAGAAGAGGTTTAGGAAACACTGGTACATTGTGTGTGTCTTATAATTTCCTCTGTTTGGTGGTCGTTTGGTAGGGTCTACTCAAACTTCTGGAGGGTACTGTCATCAACGTCCCAGAGAAGAACTCCAGGAAGCTGAGAGGTGAGACGGTCCAGGTGGACACCACCAACATCCTGTTTGTGGCCTCCGGTGCCTTCAACGGCCTGGACCGGATCATCAGCATGAGGAAGTGTGAGAAGGTAAACATTTCAATGTCAATTTAATTCCAAATTTTATTTCAATTGAATTTCAAATTTTTAATAACTACTTTTTCTGTAAAGGAATTTCTTGTGGAGTGGTTCATACAATAAAAAAACTGTACACAAATAACAAACAGTCAATACAGAATGAAACTAGGCTGCCGTCCCTGTGTGGCTCTGGCCAAATGTACTATATTAGACTAGATAGGGAGGCTGATATTTCAGACAGACTCTTCATTTTGTGGCAGGGTTGCATTTGTAAGTGCAGGGGTTTTGGTGTTACTATAAGTGATATTGCACTGAATCAATGTATCCTGGACTCTGAAGCTCTTTGATCAAGTGCCTTCAGAAAGTCTTCATACCTCTTGATTTATTCCACATTTTGTTGTTATAGCCTGAATTCAAAATGGATTAAATATCTTTTTTTTCTCTCACCCATCTGCACACAATGCCCCATAATGACAAAGTGAAAAAGTGTTTATTAGAAATGTTAGCAAATTTTATTTAAAATTAAATACAGAAATATCTAATTTACATAAGTATTCACACCCCTGAGTCAATACTTTGTAGAAGCACCTTCCACACTTGGATTATGCAACATTTTCCCATTATTATTTTAAAAATTCTTCAAGCTCTGTCAAATGGTTGTTGATCATTTCTAGAAACTATTTTCAGTTCTTCGCTTTCTCATTTTTTAAGTACATTTAAGTCAAAACTACAACTCGGCCACTCAAGAACATTCACTGTCATCTTGGTAAGCAACTCCAGATTTAGCCATGTGTTTTAGGTTATTGTCCTGCTGAAAGGTGAATTAATCTCAGAGTGTCTGGTGGAAAGCAGACTGAACCAGGTTTTCCTCTAAGATTTTGCATGTGCTTAGCTCCATTCCGTAAATTTTTTATCCCGAAAAACTCCCCAGTCCTTAACGATTACAAGCAATTAGGTTAGTGTTGTGGAGTCACTATAATGAATGTTGATCCATCCTCAGTTTTCTCCTATCACAGCCATTAAACTCTGTAACTGTTTTAAAGTCACCATTGGCCTCATGGTGAAATCCCTGGGAGGTTTCCTTCCTCTATGGCAACTGAGTTAGGAAGGACGCCTGTATCTTTGTATGGACTGGGTGTATTAATACACCATCCAACGTGTAACTAATAACTTCACCATGCTCAAAGGGCCATTCAATGTCTGCTTTTTTTCACCCATCTATCAATAGGTGCCCTTCTTTGCAAGGCATTTGTAAACCTGGTCTTTGTGATTGAATCTGTGTTTAAAATTCACTTCTTGGCACCTTACAGTTAATTGTATGTGTGGGTTACAGAGATGAGGTAGTCATTCAAAACACTATTATTGCACACAGTGAGTCTATGAAAATTATTATGTGACTTCCTAAGCAAACTTTTACTCCTAAACGTATTAAGGCTTGCTATAACAAAGCGGTTGAATACTTTTTGACTCAAGACATTTCAGCTTTACATTTTTTTGTAATTTGTAAACATTTCTAAAAACATAATTCCTCTTTGACATTATGGGGTATTGTGTTTAGGCCAGTGACCCCAAATCGTATATTTAATCCATTTAAATTCAGGCAGTAACACAATGAAATGTGGAAAAAGTGAAGAGGTGTGAATACTTTCTGAAGGCACTGTATCGTCATGACATTACAAGGTAAATGAGAAGAGCTGTAGTTGTGTTTACAATGCTCTCAACCTGATAGAGTCCAGTCACTGTGAACCAAATCATAACTTGAAATTGGTGTGTGTAAAAATTGACTTTAACACGATTTGCGTGACAATCCAAGTTATTTGTGCGTAGGCCTATCTCAAGTTAGGATTCGGCCTTGGGTCGGAAAAGACTGCAAATGTGGGTGGGATTAGGAAGGTTCAAGGGGCGGTCAAGAGGATTTGGGTATTCATAGCAGATTCACCTGTGTGTATGTATATACAGTGCCTTCGGAAAGTATTCAGACCCCTTGACTTTTTCCACATTTTGTTTCGTTACAGCCTTATTCTAAAATTGATTACATTGTTTTTTCCCCTTATAAATCTACACACAATACCCCATAATGACAAAGAAAAATGTTTTTTTAGAAATATTTGCAAATTTATTACAAATAAAAAAACTAAAATATCACATTTACATAAGTATTCAGACCCTTTACTCAGTACTTTGTTGGAGCACCTTTGGCAGCGATTTCAGCATCGATACTTCTTTGGTATGACGTTACAAGCTTGGCACACCTGTATTTGGGGAGTTTCTCCCTTTCTTCTCTGCAGATCCTCTCAACCTCTGTCAGATTAGATGGGGAGCGATGCTACACAGCTATTTTCAGGCTTCTCCAGAGATGTTTGATCGGGTTCCACTCAGGAACATTCAGAGACATGCCCCGAAGCCACTCCTGCATTGTCTTGGCTGTGTGCTTAGGTTCGTTGTCCTGTTGGAAGGTGAACCTTCGCCCCAGTCTGAGATCCTGAGCGCTCTGGAGCAGGTTTTTATCAAGGACCTCTCTGTACTTTGCTCTGTTCATCTTTGCCTCGATCCTGACTAGTCTCCCAGTCCCTGAAAAACATCCACACAACACCATGCTTCACCTTAGGGATGGTGCCAGGTTTCCTCCAGACGTGACACTTGGCATTCAGGCCAAAGAGTTCAATCTTGGTTTCATCAGAGCACAGCATCTTGTTTCTGATGGTCTGAGAGTCTTTAGGGCTGTCTTATGCCTTTTACTGAGGAGTGGCTTCGGTCTGGCCACTCTACCATAAAGGCCTGATTGGTGGAGTGCTGCAGAGATGGTTGTCCTTCTGGAAGTTTCTCCCATCTCCACAGAGAAACTCTAGAGCTCTGTCAGAGTGACCATCAGGTTCTTGGTCACCTCCCTGACCAAGGCCCTTCTCCCCCGATTTTTCAGTTTGGCTTGGCGGCCAGTTCTAGGAAGTACCTTGGTGGTTCCAAACTTCTTCCATTTAAGATTGATGGAGGCCACTGTGTTCTTGGGGACCTTCAATGCTGAAGAAATGTTTTGGTACCCTTCCTCAGATCTGTGCCTCGACACAATCCTGTCTCGGAGCTTTATGGACAATTCTTTTGACCTCATGGCTTGGTTTTTGCATACGCTGTCAACTGTGGGACCTTATATAGACAGGTGTCTGGCTTTCCAAATCATGTCCAATCAATTACATTTATCACAGGTGGACTCCAATCAAGTTGTAGAAACATATCAAGGATGATCAATGGAAACAGGATAAACCTGAGCTCAACTTCGAGTCTCATAGCAAAGGGTCTGAATACTTATATTTGCTAAAATTTCTAACAACCTGTTTTCACTTTCTCATTATGGGGTATTGTGTTAAGATTGCTGAGGATTTGTTATTTAATCCATTTTAGAATAAGGTTGTAACGTAACAAAATGTGGAAAATGTCAAGGGGTCTGAATACTTTCCGAATGCACTGTATATATGTTTTGTTATTATGGAGAAGAAAGAAAAAAAAATAAGAAAAAAATTGACAATGCAACATAAGTACAAACTCAGCCAACATCAGCCTATAGTAGCAGAACTGTCCCTCTTTAACTGAATCCCTCCTCCTCTCTGCAGTATCTGGGCTTCGGCACGCCGTCCAATATGGGACAGGGGCGTCGGGCGGCTGCGGCCGCAGACCTGGCCAACAGCAGCGGAGCGGAGATGGACGCCGTGCTGGAGATCAAGGAGAAGGACCGGCTCCTGAAGCACGTGGAGGCCCGGGACCTCATTGAGTTTGGGATGATCCCCGAGTTCGTGGGGCGCCTGCCTGTGGTGGTTCCCCTGCACAGCCTGGATGAGGAGACCCTGGTTAGGATCCTGACGGAGCCACGCAATGCTGTCATACCACAGTACCAGGCCCTGTTCAGCATGGACAAGGTGGAGACTCATTATTGTTATTATTAGTGGTGGTTGTAGTAGTAGTAGTGGTAGTAGAAGTATTAGTGTTACAAGTGGTGGTGGTGGTAGTAGTAGTGGTAGAAGTAGTAGTGGGGTTAGTGGTGGTGGTGGTAGTAATAGTCGTAGTAGTAGTAATAATCGGTCCCTTCAGGATTTTGCCATTCTGAACATAAAACAGTCATTGCAATATTATTGCATAAAACTGACGATCACCCCACATTTACAGCATAATGTGGTTCAGTCGATCCAGACGCAAACAAACGTTTTCCCTCATCGCATATTGCCATGCAAAATGTCAGAATTGCCGCAGCAAAATAAAGCATTTATGCCTGCAAATATCACAACAAATCTCTGCCAAATCCTGGAAGGACTGAGTGGTAGTAGTAGTAGCAGCAGTAGTAGTAGCTGTAGCAGTAGTAGTGATAGTAATAGTAGTAGTAGTAGTAGTAGTAGGAGTAGTAGTAGTAGTAGTAATAGTGATATAAGTAGTAGTAATAGTAGCAGTAGTAGTAGTAGTAGTAGCATCAGTAGTACTGTAGCAGTAGTAGCAGCAGTTGTAGTAGTAATAGTAGCAGCAATAGTAGTAGTAGTAGCAGTAGTAGCTGTGATAGTAGTAGCAGCAGATGTAGTAATGGTAGCAGTAGCAGTAGTAGTAGTAGTAGCAGCAGCAGTATCAGTAGTAATAGTAGTAGTAGTAGTATTAGCAGCAATAGTAGTAGGATCAGTAGTAGTAGTAGCAGTAGTACCAGCAGTAGTAGTAGCAGTTGTAGTAGTAGTAGCAACAATAGTAGTAGTAGTAGCAGCAGTAGTAGCAATAGTAGTAGTAGCAGTGGGGATAGTAGTAGTAGTAGCAGCAGTAGCAGTGATAGTAGTAGTAGTGGTAGTAATAGTGATATAAGTAGCAGTAGTAGCTGCAATAGTAGTAGCAGTAGTAGCAGTGATAGTAGTAGCAGCAGTTGTAGTAATAGCAGTAGTAGCAGTAGTAGTAGCAGCAGTATCAGTAGTAATAATAGTAGTAGTAGTAGTAGCAGCAGTATTACCAGCAGTAGTAGTAGCAGCAGTTGTAGTAGTAGTAGCAGCAGCAGTAGTAGTAGCAGCAGCATTATCAGTAGTAATAGTAGTAGTCGTAGTAGCAGCAATAGTAGGAGGATCAGTAGTAGTAGTAGTAGCAGCAGTTGTAGTAGTAGTACCAGCAGTAGTAGCAGCAGTTGTAGTAGTAGCAGTAGTAGTAGCAGTGGTAGCAGCAGTATCAGTAGTAGTAGTAGTAGTAGTAGTAGCAGCAATAGTAATAGTAGTAGTAGTAGGATCAGTAGTACTAGTAGTAGCAGCAGTAGTAGCAGTCGTACCACCAGTTGTAGTCGTAGTAGCAGCAGTAGTAGTAGTAGCAGGAATAGTAATAGTAACAATAGTAGTGGTAGTAGTAGTAGTAGTAGTAGTATTAGCAGTAGTAGCAGCAGTCGTAGTGGTAGTAGCAGCAGTAGTAGTAGTAGCAGCAGTAGTAGTAGTAGCAGTAGTAGCAGCAGTCGTAGTGGTAGTAGCAGCAGCAGTAGTAGTAGTAGCAGCAGTAGTAATAGTAATAGTAGTAGTAGCAGTAATAGTAGTAGTAGTAGTAGTAGCAGCAGTAGTAGTGATGGTAGTAGTAGTAGTAATATAAGTAGCAGTGATAGTAGTAGCAGCAGTAGTATTAGCAGTAGTAGTGATAGAAGTAGCAGTAGTTGCAGTGATAGTAGTAGCAGCAATAGAAGTAGTAGTAGCAGCAATAGAAGTAGTAGTAGCAGTAGTGATAATAGTAGGAGTAGTGATAGAAGTAGCAGCAGTAGTAGTAGTAGCAGCAGTAGCAGTAGCAGTAGTAACACCGTCATCCCCCAGTACCAGACCCTGTTCAGCAAGGTGTTTCAGGAGGGGAGGGGGTGTGGGGGGGAGGAGGGGTGTGCGTACTTTCCTGTATTTATCTGTGTTTGGATGTGCACACACTAGTGTCTGTGTATATACATCTGTGGGTTCTGATGTCTTTGCGTGTGCCCTCCAAAAAAGTTGTGATGATTTCATTAACACTTGTATTACCTCATTCCAGTGTGAACTGAATGTAACTCCAGATGCCTTGAGAGCCATCGCCAGGTTGGCTTTGGAAAGGAAGACCGGTGCTCGTGGGCTAAGGTCCATTATGGTAAGTACCTCAATATATATTTTGACGTGTACAGTAATGTAATGTATATATTGTGATTTGCATTTTTAAATGTATATTTCAGAATATGAAAGGTAGTTGTTTTACATGCATTTTGAAATGTACGTCTTAAACCTTTGAGGGTGGCGAGTAATATTCCTTCTCTTGTCTTTTTAAGGAAAAATTGCTTCTTGAACCCATGTTCGAAGTGCCACACTCAGACATCATGGCTGTTGAGCTGAACAAAGACGTAGTCCAAGGGAAATCAGTGCCTGTGTATGTAAAGTAAGTATTCATAATTACCTGAGACTCAACTCGGTTGGGGACAATACAGTATTAAAGTGGATAAGTAACATGCTGACCACTCCGCTCACGTCGCGTGCGTGAGCGTTGCAAAATAAATTTAAACATACATGTTATTCAATTATTGCATCCACACAGCTCACGGGCGCCAACGAGCGTCTGCATTACCAAGCGCTAAAATAGAAGTTCTATTTGTGACGCTGAACGCGGTGCAAGTCCTGCCTCTCCCATCTCCTCATTGGTTTATAGAAGCAGATACCCACGTCTCCTCATTGGTTATACCCACGTGGGTGATTGAAAGATGAACTGAGTTAGGTTGGTCGTCATGGTAACTATGGAAGTTAGATGCCAATCGCCATATAAAGTCCAAAGAAGAAAAAGCCTGGAAGGAGGAGAGATGACTAGAAACGATTCGGTTGACCGGTTTATGTGTGGATTAATTGTCGGAGTAGAGGACCTTGTGCATTTCAGGTAAAACGTTTATAAAACGTCAACGTTTATATCCCAGGACAAATTAGCTAGAAACAGCAAGCTAGCTAAATATGACAAATTAGCTAGCAACTGCAAGCTAGCTAGCAAAATTGCCATAAATGTTTAATGCTTTTTGACCTGTCCCCAAAATAATATAATTGGTTCAGAGTTTGTTTTAATATTTCAACCTGCGTGTCGTGATCTCGTTTGATGTAGGGGGACAAAATCAATTTGCACACGATGGCGCAAGCGCGCGGCCGGTTTGGGTATGGCGTAAGTAACAGTGGGCAAAATGGAAACCATACTGGAGACCTAGTCATCTTTGGAGGCATGAAGCAGAAGTAGCTAGCAAAGGACAGCAGGAGCGGTAGTTAGCCAACTTGTTAGCTACTGTATTTACTATCTTTGCTAGAATCCGGATTGCTGCTTAAGGCCTCCAAAACGGCCATGACAATTCTCCAATAATAATAATACATTTGGACATGTGACACATCCACTTGAATAGCGTATTGCAAAATTATATATCAAATCAAATTGTATTAGTGACATGTGGCGAATACAACAGGTGTAGACCTTACAGTGAAATGCTTACTTACAAGCCCCTAACCAACAATGCAGTTTAAAAAATACGAATAAGAAATAAAAGGAACAAGTAATTAAAGAGCAGCAGTAAAATAACAATAGGGAGACTACAGTGGCAAGAAAAAGTATGTGAACCCTTTGGAATTACCTGGATTTCTGCATAAATTGGTCATAAAATTTGATCTAATCTTCATCTAAGTCACAACAATAGACAATAACTGCTTAAACTAATAACACACAAACAATTATACGTTTTCATATCTTTAGTGAACACACCGTATAAACATTCCCAGCACAGTGTAGGGTGGAAAAAGTATGTGAACCCTTGGATTTAATAACTGGTTGACCCTCCTTTTGGCAGTAATAACCTCAACCAAACGTTTTCTGTAGATCAGACCTGCACAACGATCAGGAGGAATTTTGGACCATTCCTCTTTACAAAACGGTTTCAGTTCAGCAATATTCTTGGGATGTCTGATGTGAACCGCTCTCGAGATCATGACACAGCATTTTAAATTGGGTTGAGGTCAGGACTCTGACTGGGCCACTCCAGAAGGCATATTTTCTTCTGTTGAAGCCATTCTGTTGTTGATTTACTTCTGTCTTTTGGGTCATTGTCCTGTTGCATCACCCAACTTCTGTTGAGCTTCAATTGGCAGACAGATAGCCTTACATTCTCCTGCAAAAGGTCTTGATAAACTTGGGAATTCATTTTTCCGTCAATGATAGCAAGCTGTCCAGGCCCTGAGGCAGCAAAGCAGCCCTGATGCTCCCTCCACCATACTTTACAGTTGGGATGAGATTTTGATGTTGGTGTGCCTTTTTTTCTCCACACATAATATTGTGTGTTCCTTCCAAACAACTCAAATTTAGTTGAATCTGTCCACTGAATATTTTGCCAGAAGCGTTGTGGAACATCCAGGTGCTCTTTTACAAACTTCAGACGTGCAGCAATGTTTTTTTGGACAGCAGTGGCTTCTTCCATGGTGTCCTCCCATGAACACCATTCTTGTTTAGTGTTTTACGTATCGTAGACTCGTCAACAGAGATGTTAGCATGTTCCAGAGATTTCTGTAAGTCTTTAGCTGACACTAGGATTCTTCTAAACCTCATTGAGCATTCTGCACGGTGCTCTTGCAGTCATCTTTGCAGGACGGCCATTCTTAGGGAGAGTGCTGAACTTTCTCCATTTATAGACAATTTGTCTTATCGTGGACTGATGAACATCAAGGCTTTTAGAGATACTTTTGTAACCCTTTCTAGCTTTGTGCAAGTCAACAAGTCAACAATTCTTAATCTTATGTTTTCTGAGATCTCTTTTGTCCGAGGCATGGTTCACATCAGGCAATGCTCCTTGTGAATAGCAAACTCAAATTTTGTGAGTGTTTTTTTATAGTTTTTTTATAACATCTCTAATCTTGTCTCATTGATTGGACTCCAGGTTAGCTGACTCCTGACTCCAATTAGCTTTTTGAAAAGTCATTAGCCCAGGGGTTCACATACTTTTTCCAACCTACACTGTGAATGTTTAAATTATGTATTCAATATAGACAAGAAAAATACAATAATTTGTGTGTTATTGGTTTAACACTGTGTTTGTCTATTGTTGTGACTAAGATGAAGATCAGATCGAATTTTATGACTAATTTATGCAGAAATCCAGGTAATTCCAAAGGGCTCACATACTTTTTCTTGCAACTGTATATACAGGGGGTACCGGTACAGACTCAATGTGCAGGGGCACCGGTTAGTCGAGGTAATTGAGGTAATATGTACATGTAGGGAGAGTTATTAAAGTGACGATGCATAGATAATAACAGAGAGTAGCAGCGGCATAAAAGAGGGGGGGTGGGGGGACAATGCAAATAGTCTGGGTAGCCATTTGATTAGATGTTTAGGACTCTTATGGCTTGGAGGTAGAGGCTGTTTAGAAGCCTCTTGGACCTAGACTTGGCGCTCCGGTACCGCTTGCCGTGCGGTAGCAGAGAGAACAGTCTATGACTAGCGTGGCTGGAGTCTTTGACAATTTTTAGGGCCTTCCTCTGACACCGCCTGGTATAGAGGTCCTGGATGGCAGGAAGCTTGGCCCCAGTGATGTACTGGGCCATACGCACTAGCCTTTGTAGTGCCTTTACGGTCAGAGGCCGAGCAGTTGCCATACCAGGCAGTGATGCAACCAGTCAGGATGCTCTCAGTGGTGCAGCTGTAGAACCTTTTGAGGATCTGAGGACCCATGCAAGTCTTATATGGTGTGGTTTCACAGCAATTTAATTGAAAATACAGTATTTTACCATGACTTTTCATTTATTTGCAGCAGAATTGAATATTTTTTTGTGTGTCTCCAGAGCACCTGCTAAAGAGTCTGAGGAGGAGTATGACTCTGGGATAGAGGAGGAGAGCTGGCCAAGGCAGGCGGATGCAGCCAACAACTAACTAACTAACAGTCCAAAATGGAACTTCAGAAATTGCCATCATTTCGATTTAATAAGCTATGGCATTTTACAAATACCATTATTGTAACTTCAAATGTAACTATGTAATCTGAATTACATCAGTGTTGATCATGATGATGTAGGTTATGCGATTTCATACATCGGAAAAAGTTTGTTCCCATATTGTTGCAAAGGTTTAAGAATTAACATTAACCAAGTATTCTCTACCCATCTTTCCCAGCGAGAGAGAAAAGGAGAGAGAACATTATCCTGTTTAAATGTAAAGATACTTTAACTTTTTTTCTCATAAAGTAGCTAGTGTCTCTTTGTGATAAGTACTTGTTTGGGAAACCTTAACGGAATTTTTTTTATTTTTTTTATTTTTTTATTTCACCTTTATTTAACCAGGTAGGCTAGTTGAGAACAAGTTCTCATTTGCAACTGCGACCTGGCCAAGATAAAGCATAGCAGTGTGAACAGACAACACAGAGTTACACATGGAGTAAACAATAAACAAGTCAATAACATGGTAGAAAAAAAGAGAATCTATATACAATGTGTGCAAAAGGCATGAGGTAGGCAATAAATCGAATAATTACAATTTAGCAGATTAACACTGGAGTGATAAATCATCAGATGATCATGTGCAAGAATGGATTGTATCAAGTCCAAAATCTATTTTCTCTTATTTCGTTTTGACACCATTTTATTTTTGACAGTCAAGGATTAAGGTAAAGATAGGATACTTTTTTTGTTTTTGTTTTAACCACCATGTCTTTCTGATGTAATTTAGGAAGCCATTTTGTTTCTTCACAGCTCTCTGATGACGAGGTCAGCCAGGTCATAGAAACCAGCGTTCTTTACAAAACAAGTATTTATAGTCAAATTGTTCACTTTTTCAAAAAAGATCAGTTTGGCTGCTCTGTTGTGGATTTCAAATATCCAACACTGGAATTACTAGTATACTGTATGTACAGTTAGTATGCCATGTATGAGATGAAACGTGTAAGATATCTGGGGTCGATATAGGGGGGGTGACTTGAATTGATCCCAATCAGCTTTGATAATGTCACATTTTCAACACATTTTCCCATTGTGGTTGTTTTTGACGTTTCTTTATGGAATCGTTTAGAACTACCTACACGTTTAATGAAGCCATGACATCACTGGTATTTTTAAATGAAAACATACCAGTCTTTAGAAATGCATTGTCTGATTTGCTCAACACCATACACTGAGAAACTGTTCATTCAATGCAGTTTCTTTAAAAGAAGCTGGGCTTTTTTGTACACTTTATATACAGATATAACGTTTTGAAATCTCAGACAGTAAGGGCCTAGAATCTAGATAATTTGCCCAATTCCACTTTGACCCCTAGACCCTAACCCCTACGCACCTGTGTAGATCTCAGAAGATTTGATAGGTGTTAGCAATATGGTAACAGTTTAGTCTTTCTCTTATGGGTTTCTGTGATGTTGGTTACACCCATCCAAACCTTTCAAATCTACACAAGTACATAGACTTTGTCTTGGGCCTTATGTTGCATTCATAACCAAGTGGGAAGGTGGTAATTACCAGCTGTGAAATCGTAAAAATCAGTTGGATGCATTCACATGCTTTGAACTCGTTGAGAAACGCTGATTGGCTAATGGCAAACAAGCTGTGTCAATCATAAACTAAAAGTACAGCTATCATGTTTGTAAACATATTATGTGTTCAAAAACATTAATAGATAGCTTTTTATAAATAATGTTTTACTGCATGTAACTGCCTAAAATGCTGTTATCGAGGTCATTTCCTTAGTGGGTGACGTCAGAGGTCAACATGTGGGAGAAGTTGGCGCTCAGGGATGATATATGAGTTTCCCACTAGTAATTACCAGTTGGAGGGGCGATCAAGTAGGTTTTGTATGTGGTAAATAACACCTTCCCACTTGGTTATGAACACAGCATAAGGTCTTGATTTAGAATTGGGCAATTGTGTGATGTACAGTCTATCAGAACTGATGCCATCTGTGTGGCAGCAACCCTATTTTGCTCTGAATAGTTGTGAACCTATGTAAATGTGAGACTTTAATAAATATATGAATCACTTAAGAGTGTTCAGAGGTTGTTTGATGAACTACAGTTGTCCAGTGTTCTTCAGTCCTGGTGGGTTTATTTAGTCCTAGCCACCCAAAAACATGCACCCTCATCAGTTTTTATAGGCTGCCGTTACACAGGCAGCCCAATCTTGATATTTTGCAAATTAGTGGAAAAAGATCCGAATTGGGCTGTCTGAGTAAATATTTATATTATTAGATATATATTGATATTATTATATATTTATATGATATTTATATTATTAGATATATATTTATATTAGTTATTTAAATAATGTCACAACAATGATCTATGAGCAGTAGAGGAACTTCTCTCTCGCTCTTTCTCAATTTAATTCAGTTTAAGGGGCTTTATTGGCATGGGAACCACATGTTTACATTTCCAAAGCAAGTGAAATAGATGATAAACAAAAGTGAAAAAAAACTAGGAATAATGAACAGTAAACATTACACTCACAAAAGTTTCAAAAGAGTAAAGCGATTTCAAATGTTATATTATGTCTATATACAGTGTTGTAACAATATTCAAATAGTTAAAGTACAAAAGGGAAAATAAATACACATAAATATGGGTTGTATTTACAATGGTGTTTGTTCTTCACTGGTTGCCCTTTTCTTGTGGCAAAAGGTCACAAGTCTTGCTGCTGTGATTGCACACTGTGGTATTTCACCCAATAGATATGGGAGTTTTGAATTCTTTGTGGGTCTGTGTAGTCTGAGGGAAATATGTTTCTAATATGGACATACATTTGGCAGGAGGTTAGGAACTGCAGCTCAGTTTCCACCTCATTTTGTGGGCAGTGTGCACATTGCCTGTCTGCCTACGGCGGCCTTTGCTCAATAGCAAGGCTATGCTCACTGAGTCTGTACATAGTCAAAGCTTTCCTTAATTTTCCTCAAAGCTTTCCGCCTTATCTCAGCTCACTGGTCACCATAGCAACACCCATTCGTAGCACACGCTCCAGCAGGTATATTTCATTGGTCATCCCCAAAGCCAACACTTCCTTTGGCAGCCTTTCCTTCCAGTTCTCTGCTGCCAATGAATGGAACGAATTGCAAAAATCACTGAAGCTGGAGTCTTATATCTCCCTCTCTAACTTAAAGCATCAGCTGTCAGAGCAGCTTACCGATCACTGTACCTGTACACAGCCAATCTGTAAATAGCACACCCGACTACCTCACCCCCATATTATTGCTTACCCTCTTGCTCTTTTGCACCACAATATCTCTACTTGCACATCATCATCTGCACATCCATCACTCCAGTGTTAATGCTAAATTGTAATTATTTCGCCTCTATGGCCTATTTATTGCCGACCTCCCTACTCTTCTACATTTGCACACACTGTATATAGATTTTTTCTATTGTGTTATTGACTGTACTATTGTTTGTGTAACTCTGTGTTGTTTGTTTTTGTCGCACTGCTTTGCTTTATCTTGGCCAGGTTGCAGTTGTAAATGAGAACTTGTTCTCAACTGGCCTACCTGGTTAAATAAAGGTGAAATAAAAAAAATAAAAAAATTGGGTCAGTCACAGTTGTCAGGTATTCTGCCATTGTGTAATCTCTGTTTAGGGCCAAATAGCATTCTAGTTTGCTCTGTTTTTTTGTAAATTCTTTCCAATGTGTCAAGTAATTATCTTTTTGTTTTCTCATGATTTCATTGGGTCTAATTGTGTTGCTGTCCTGGGGCTCTGTGGGGTCTGTTTGTGTTTGTGAACAGAGCCCCAGGACCAGCTTGTTTTGGTTCATCTCTCTGTAGGTGACGGCTTTGTTATGGAAGGTTTGGGAATCACTTTAATGTAGGTGGTTGTAGAATTGTCTCCCTCTCTCCCAGGAAGACAAGGAAGCAGCTAAGCGTAATGGGACCTCTTCTGCTTTTTGAAACTGCATCTTAAGGTTTAAGTGTCTTCCTTTCCTCGTCACCTTTCTTTCTCTTTTCTTTCCTCTGCACCGACCTGACAGAATGGGGTGGTCATTATATAGCTCAATGGTTAAACGGTCTCGTTTCTTTAGATCATAGAAGTCTGTTCTCCAAATTAGTAGAGGAGACAAAGACAATCGTGCAGAAGTACTGATGCCAATGACAGAAAACGTATTCTAGGACGTTTTTTTTTACTCTGCATTATTGGGATAGACTCCTAAAACATTATTTCACGGTAGTCTACACCCGTTGTATTAAGCGCATGTGACCAATATAATTTGATTTGAGGAGAGGAACCAATTTTAGCCAATTGGGATGCCCCCGGTCTTTCGCTTCGTAAAAATAAAACGGATATACGTGTACTTTTATCCGGTGTGTGACGTCACCCTGTAAACATGGTCGCCCCCAGCGTTCAACAGTGTCGTTAGCTAGCTAAATACGTTTGAAAACATCCGAGTTTATTATTTTCCACTTAATCACGCCTCTTGAAAATGGATAAACCAACGTTCCAGTCTACGTCGGGAGGACGGCAGCACCCCGTTTCTAACACTGGAGGTCCCGATACGTTTTACCTTAGAGGGGGACCTCCATATCTCGGACCGCCGCCGATACAACCACCACCAGTATGTGAAACATCGTTTCAAAGTAACATGCCGAGTTCAAGTAACGTTGCTGGAGCGTTTTGGCCCGGTCAAAACGCTTCCCAATATCTTCCTCCACCACAACAAGCCCCAGTTAGCGACCAGAGATTCCCTCAAAGTCAAGAGTGGACTCCACCTCCACCCGTGTCAGGATATGGCAGTCAACCATATGGCTTCAGACCCCCCTTTCCACAACCACCGCCTAGATTTGAAGGCTACGGACCACCTCATATGTCGTCCCCTGGATATGGTTTTGATCCGTCGATACCCCCGCCGCCCCTCAACAACCCGGCACTCAGTCAGTTCCCTCCCATGTCTTCACAACCAGTTCCCTTCCACAGTCATCCAAAGCTGGAACCCAACACACATGAGGGGAGACCACCAAACGCATGGGCTCAGGGCTACAATGTGGGTGATGCTCAATCGAACATGGGAACTTCCGATTTCCAAAGATCATTTGATCACAATCCAGCATACCCTATCCCCGGTCCACAACACAGTCAGTATGGAAACCCTGATGCAAGTTTTAGACCAAAGCATGCGGACAGTGGTTACACTGAACATCGTAGCAGACCTCTCCTAGCCTCCCCGTCTTTGATTCCGATGGGAAACGCTTTGCAGCGTGACCAAGGTTTTAGCAGGCCTATGGCTCCACAGCCGCCAGACGAAGACTCCATTCAGAGGATGCAAGACGAACAGTGGCTGAAAGATTTCTTGAGGAACCGAGAGAGGACAACAGCCAAGACCTCCAAACCGGCGCATCCTCATTCAAGGCAAAAACACCCAAAGGTCTCAGTGGCTCACATACGAGACACCCTGTACGGTGCCATACAGCTCGTTTCAAAGCTGTCCATGGCTTGTGAAACGCTGAAGCACAACTTGGAGAATGAGAGCGTCTGGGCGGATTCTTACGCTGAGGCAGTGGGTGTGAAAACAGATCTGCAAGAGAAACTGAAGGTCCTCGGTGACTCTGAGTTTGTTGAAAGTCTTAAAAAGAAACTGAGTTCCATCAGTAAGAGAAGGGCCAGGCTACGACGTCGACAAGTGGAACAGGACGAGGACAAACAGAAGGAGGAGGAACGAGTGGCTGAGCGTGAAGCGGTAATCGACAAGTGGAGGATGAAGCGTATCCATGAAGTAGAGGAGAAGAAGAGGGTGAGAGAAATGAAAGGGAGCACTGTCAAACTCAGTGTCTCATCTCTGATCAATAGCTCCCCCTTTCCACCTTCAGACCGGAGCCCTCCAGCTTTAAACATAAAGGTTGCATTTTTTTGTTCTAGCCCAGCACATCTGATTCAACTAAGGAAGGGTTTGATGTTTAGATGACAATTTGAAGTGTGTGTGTTGGGCTAGAAATAAACTGTGCAACTGTGGGGCTCCCAGGGACTGGAGATGAGACACACTCCTGCTCTAAGTAATGTGCGTTACACACGTCAGCAGCAGGTGGCCACGTGTGCTTAGTTTGGTGACAGTGAATTTCAAGACAGTCTAACTGCTTTCATTTTGATTTAACTCGCTCATTGGACAGCTGTTGATTGATACACAAATCATGGACACATCTGAATATGCTTTGATGGAAACTGCTTTTTGCAGATATATATATATATGTGTGTGTGTTTTCTGTATTGATTTGACACAGACTATGAACACGGCTTCTGTTATCTATGTCTTTTTTTGTGCTCCCCTCCCCCATCAGGAGCAAGAGCTGAAGCTGGCTGCTGACACGGTGCTCTGTGAAGTGAGGAAGAAGCAGGCAGATGCCAAGAGGATGCTGGACATCCTCAGGTCACTGGAGAAGCTACGCAAACTCAGGAAGGAGGCAGCCTCCAGGAAAGGTAAGGAGAAGCACCATAATTGTGCACCAGTTTCTCTTCAGATCTTTTGTCTAGCCAACTGCTGTTCAACTTCACAACAACAATAGTCAAAAATCTCTGTTCTCATTGAACAAATTCATGCAGTACCTCTCTGTTTCACTCCATTTTAAAACGTTTTCTGACAACTGAACATAAACTTTTCTCTGTTTGTGTCCCCTACCAGGGATCTTCCCAGAGAAAGAAGCCGACCAAGCATTTGATGGGCTGGTGGAGCGCCTGCGTGCACTGATCAGGAAGAGGACAGGGGTGTATGGGGCAGAGGAGAACGCCCTGCGGGTGATGCTGGAGAGCGAGCAGGAGGAGGAGCGCAGGAGGGACCTGGAGAAACGACAGAAGAAGGAGAGGGAGAGGCTACTGCTGAGGAAACGAGAGATGGATAGCATGCTCTTTGGAGGTAATTAGAAACCCTATAAAGGCTGGTGGTTTTTCCCAAAAGGAGAGTCGGGACCCACTTTCAGGTTGTAGCCTGTTTATTTCGGGTCATGGAAATAAACACATTATTTAGTTAATTGGAACACAGCAATTCAAAAGGTATTAGGTTGGTCATCTAGTAGCACACAGTTTCTGAACCACTGGTAAATAATAAAAAAAAGACACATTATTTAGAGATTCTGATTTTATAAGTTAATATCTGAATAACCATTTATCTTAATGTGACTGTTCTCCCCTCCTCCAGATGAGATGCCTCCTGACCACCCCCTACAGCCCTTCAGACAGTACTACACACAGGCAGAGCGCTCACTACCAGCCTTAATACAGATACGGTTTGTGTCACACAAGCATTTTACTAGACTTAGAGATTTACCTCCACTAAGGCCCTGTTCAAATACTTTAAGACTGCACCCTTCCTTCCTTTTCTTCCTTCCTTGTTTCCTTCCTTCATTGTATGTATATATCAAGTGTATGAAAGGGCTCCACCAATGCTTTTACTGTTAAAGCATATCTAACTATTGATATTTAACCAGTCATTAAATCAAGGAATGAAGGATGCATGCACTTTTAAAGTGCTTCAGTATCCTATGTTTTGGCTCACCTGCTGTCTTTCTCCTCTAGGAGAGAGTGGGACCTCTGTCTGGTCTCAGTGGACCACCCAGACGGCACCACGGTCCCCCAGGACTGGGTCTTACCACAATGCCCCACAGATGAGATTTGGGCCACAGCCCTGGACCGAGGGGACTGCCTCGGACCCTGACTGACACCCATATTGGCTCTGGAAAGGACTGGTCATTCGTTAGCAGTGTATTCAGCAAGTTACTGCAACAAGACCTGCTGGAGAAGTGAAACAGAAGAGTGAAATTGACTTTTGTTTGATCATTTCTGATTGCCATTCACAAAATGTCCACAAGTGACATATTGGCTTTCGTTAGGGTATTTCTACCCTGACAAAAAAAAAAAAACATTGTTCTTAAAAAGATTCCAGCCAATACTTTTTTCTGTATATTTTTATGGTTTTCTTTAAGGATTTCTAAATCAGTTCTTAATTTTACAAACAGCTATTTGGTAGTTACTCTCTCCAACTGATATTTGACTGAATTGAAACCCTATTTATCAGGAATTCTGTATTTTCTGAAGTCAATAAATATTTTTTATTCCTGCCTGCTGGAAACTGTGTGCTACTAGACGACCAACCTAATACCTTTTGAATTGCTGTGTTCCAATTAACCAGATTATTGACCATGGTCAGTTGGTGTCACGGCTACAGTTGAGCTAAACGTGTCTTACAGAGGAGGGTTCTTAGTGACGTCACACTGTCTGGCTCTTGGATCTCTGTTTCCCTCTGTCTACCTTCTGTTTACCACCTTTACACAGCATGGGTGTACCGAGAATCTCTTAACACCCTGGCCTGCCAAGGAATGGAAGGATTACTCTTCTCCTTGTTGGCCTTCTCATTAATCAAACCAATTGAATACCCAGTTGAATGTCTCGTACAAACATTTGACACTGTCTCCTCATAGTTTGTAACATCAGACATCTTTTTGGAGTCACGAGTTACAAGCTCACAGGGAAACACCTGCTCCTCGCTCTTCTATACAGAGAGACATATGTTCCATATAGAGCTGACTTAACTCCCTGTTCTACATGACAGATATAGTCGAATACAATGTTATTTGACACATGCACCGAATACAACTGGTCTAGACTTTACTGCATCCCAAAGATGCAGAATAAAACATGTAATAGTAACATGAGAAATATAATACACAAGAATGGAGGTGAATGCAGGGAGTACCAGATCAATGTGCAGAGGTATTTTAGGTAGATCTGTTATGGCTTGGGGGTTATATCTGTTCTACAAAATACATGTATATCTGAACGCTCTGCAATGCTTCACCCCCTTAACAGACCCTGGGGGTGGTCCCAAATGGCAGCCTATTCCCAATGTAGTGCACTACTGTTGACCAGGGCCCATACCTATTCCCTATATAATGCACTATATAGGGAATACCAGAATAGGGTGCCATTTGGGATGTGGTGATGGTGTAATGGGAGCGGTTTTCCTTGGGTCTTTCCAGTCGACATGTGCCTGGGCAGCAGCAGGTAAGCAGCTGAAGTCAGTGAGTTATGTCAGTAGCATAGTGGTTCAGGAGGGCTAATCCTCCTGTATCCTCAGACCTCACGCCCACTGCTCTTAATTACCAACAGGTTGGGAGAGGCAGCAACAACACACACAACATCAGTAACCCACGCCTGAGAGAGGAAGAACGCACTACAGAGAAGAGAGGGACTGCTCACAGAAACAAGTACAGGTACATAAAAAAAATTGACAGATTATTTGAGTAGCAAATGTTTTGTGATGATATGGATTTGGTTGAGTCTGAGTATTTACTTGATTATTTTTTTTATTTTTTTATTTTATTTCACCTTTATTTAACCAGGTAGGCCAGTTGAGAACAAGTTCTCATTTACAACTGTGACCTGGCCAAGATAAAGCAAAGCAGTGCGACAAAAACAACAGAGTTACACATGGAATAAACAAACGTACAGTCAGTAACACAATATGAGGTTAAGGCCTCATGTCACGCCAACTGGTTTTTTCACATAAGGATGTTTTGAAATGCTTGTGCTATCGTTTGAGTAGCAAATGCTTTTCTAGAGGTGATGATAGTTCCTCTGGTGACGATAGTTCCTCTGGTGATGCTAGTTCCTCTGGTAATGCTAGTTCCTCTGGTGACGATAGTTCCTCTGGAGACGATAGTTCCTCTGGTGACCATAGTTCCTCTGGTGACGATAGTTCCTCTGGAGATGATAGTTCCTCTGGAGATGATAGTTCCTCTGGTGACGATAGTTCCTCTGGAGATGATAGTTCCTCTGGTGATGATAGTTCCTCTGGAGATGATAGTTCCTCTGGAGATGATAGTTCCTCTGGTGACCATAGTTCCTCTGGTGACGATAGTTCCTCTGGAGACGATAGTTCCTCTGGTGATGATAGTTCCTCTGGAGATGATAGTTCCTCTGGAGATGATAGTTCCTCTGGAGATGATAGTTCCTCTGGAGATGATAGTTCCTCAGGTGATGATAGTTCCTCTGGAGATGATAGTTCCTCTGGAGATGATAGTTCCTCTGGAGATAGGAATAGTTACCATGTGGCAGGGGTGCTGTTGGGTGATATTCGTCTTTTAAATTTTTTTTACTAGCCTACTTCATATTACCCTTCAAGGTTAGGATAGTATATAGTAGAAGTAACCACTAGTTTTCATCTTGCTTCTTTTGGGCAACTGTGACTTATTGAACCCTTGTGCATCAGTCAATGTCCTGTGTATGGCACTATTGTCTTCTGGGGACATAATACCTGTCATAGCGTTATGGGTTTAGTGGTTCTACTCATGTGTTTCTCATATTTTTCCCTCACCTTTGCATGATGGCCATAATAGGCCTACAAGTGTTAAACAATATGGAAGGTGTTTCCCCACTCTGGAATCATACAACAATATTTGCTGAATAGGTTATTAATTTAAAAAAGGATAGATAGTCCTACTTAAAAAAAACATATTTTGAAAAACTAAACATTTCCAGTGACGCAGTTCAACTATGGAAACAGACGACTTTATTGTACAATGTAGGTCTACTGTCATTGAACTTTCCATTGTCTCGCTCTTCGTGCGTTTTAAAAACAAGTTAATAAGCTTAACCGGCATCTGTCTGTTTAGGTCTCCAGCCTGGTCATTAGTCCAGCGCCATCTGAAGCTAGAAGGGCAGCCATAGAATCAAAACAAGTAGTGCTATAATGGGTACAGCCCCTCAAACCAGAGTTTGGCTGCATCATCATTGATACACTTTCACCCATTGTGACATCATTGACTTGAATGAGGACATTCATTCTACTCATTATGGTTCTGTGGAGCAGACATTCCTGTTCAAATGAACATCTCGTGGTGGGTACATTGGTGGCCATATTGGTGTACCATTAGGAATGTTGGATCAATCAAGGCTTCTCACATCCGGGCCAATATTCATAAGCAATTTAGGATCAGGTCCTGCCTGTTCACATAGGCCTAATCTTATTCATTATGATCTTAAAGGCAAAACTGATCTTAGATCAGTACTCTATCCTGAGACGTTTTATGAATACGGGCCCAGAATTCTGCGCCACATAAAAATGCATTATTTGCAACAATGACTGTTTTCAGCTGTTTGGCCACGCCTCAAATCACAGTCTTTTATATATGCCCTATATAGTGCTCAACTTTTGACCAGAGATAAGTAGTGCACTATATAAAAAAGGGTATTCTTTTCCTAATTCTACAGTAGCAGCCATACTGGGGTTGATGATCAGCTGTGGTGGTGAAGGGGCTTAGTTGTGATGATGCTTTAGCCTCACAACACCTGTCTGCGTAAGGAGGGTTTACTGGAGTGTGTGTTTGCATTCTTTCTTTCGTACGGCAGTGTGTGTGCATGCATGCGTGCATGCTGGCTTTCTGCCTTGCGTGCGTGTGTTTTCCGTCCCCTTCGGCCAATAGGAGAGGAGCATCAGGTGTTGACGACTGAAAGAGTCAGACGTGGTACGTTATAATCCTTAATCCTCTACCCCCAGACTTCCCTCTCCTAGATTGTGTAACAGAATCTACCGATATAGAAAGGAAAAAGTGTAAGAGTCTGGGATTTCTGGGAACCAAGAGGTGCATCTGTTTTGGTCTCCTATCCAATCCTGTCTAAATGTGACAGAGATACCAGGTAATTTATTTCAGGAGAGGCAATATAGCTCACTTGTCTCTCAGTACCAGACCTCACCACCGTATGCTAGTTACTGGAACAGCTGGAGTCCAGGTTACAATGATTGACAATAGTAGACTGTTGAAAACTGATTTCTCTCTCCCTCCTCCTCTTCCTCCAATCCTCCACTCTCCTGCTCTTACTTCTCCTCCTCTTCCTCCTCTCTCCCTCCTCCTCTCCCTACTCCTCATCTCTTCTTCTCCCCCAGTGACCAGAAGAGCAGCAGGAGGATGTCCTGTCTGGATGAGGTTCCTTTTAAGACCCTTCTGGGATCTCTGGAGGGGCCCAGGGAAGAGGTGGAGCTGATCACAGCCCCAGACATCACTGCCCCAGACTATCTCACCATACTGCAGGAGACAGAGGTTGGTGTGTGTAAGAGATTGAGGGTAGAATACACATCAGTACCATTCACTTGTATCACTCCACATTATCACTGATCATTGCAAGGAGCAGTTTAGTATGAAATTAACAACCCACACCCTCTGTGTTTCACTTTAACACTCTATCCTTAACACCTACTTAAAATATCTCCCTGCCAGCCAATTCTGTCAGTTCAGTGATTATGACAGGATGAGGAGAGATGTATAAAAATAAATTCTCTAATTGGACAAAGGCTTTGTGGCTATCATTTATTTGTTGATGACACTAGAAAGCTTTAATGCCATTCTACACATGGTTGGAACATCAACACAGATAGAACATAACACTCAAAATACAACACAGACAAAAAATAACACTCAAAATACAACACAGACAGAACCTAACACTCAAAATACAACACAGACAGAACCTAACACTCAAAATACAACACAGATAGAACATAACACTCAAAATACAACACAGACAGAACCTAACACTCAAAATACAACACAGACAGAACATAACACTCAAAATACAACACAGATAGAACATAACACTCAAAATACATCACAGATAGAACATAACACTCAAAATACAACACAGACAGAACCTAACACTCAAAATACAACACAGACAGAACCTAACACTCAAAATACAACACAGATAGAACATAACACTCAAAATACAACACAGATATACAACGGGTGTTTTAATCACGCTGTTTTCCAATGTTGTCATCGACTTTTACTGAGTAGAAGAAGTAGAGGTAGAAGTCATTGGAAAATGGCTGACGTCTCCTGCTCTTGTCTTAGTGTAATTAGGACTATTATGATACTGGGTGGCCTTTGACCCCGTCCACTACTACACCGCCAAACCTAAATCCCACAGTGACCACCAACATTGTCCATACAGTCAAATGTTTGTGTATTTAACGGAGAAGGGAAAATATCTCGCTTCAGTTTAGTTGTCAAAACCTCGGCCAAGTTTTCTTTCTCCTTAATCGTGTTAGGGTTCGAGTAAGGTTTGTTTCCACATTTACAGTGGCCTCAACACACAGAGTGTGTACGATGTTCTCCCTACATAGCTTTGCAGTTTGAAGCTATAACATAACTAAATACTGGGGCCAGAGAAACTCTGCTGGGATTGTTTTTATCAATACCTTTACGGCATGGCCTTTATATAATTAATAAAACATCAACAAAAATTGTGGTTTCCTGGTCCCAGTTCTGTTTGTGCTATACTCACCTACTTATATGGCCATTGGCAAGTCAGCACAAACAGATCTGGGAACAGGCTTGTTTGTGGAAGTATTTGGTTGGATTTGAATTAATTTCATAGGTATTTTCCACACAAAAAAAATCTATTAACTTCTGCCTTTGCAATGCATATAGTACGTACATTAGAAGGCATTGTAGACCTTAACATCTCTCCGACTTCTCTCGAAGCCCCAATACTGCAAGTCTCTTTTTTCTTCCAGACAGACTATCCATCCCAAATGGCACCCTATTCCCTGTATAGTGCACTACTTTGGATGGGAGCCCTATTGGCCCTGGTGAAGAGTATTACACTATATAGGGAACAGACAGCCACCTGCAACTCATACATAATCTCCTCATTGTTAGTATTACTCTGAAGCCATAGTCAGCGGTTTAGAATCTGATAAACCCAGTGTGATTATTACAGGAGCCTGATGTCGAGATTTTATTTTCACCTCCTCTGATCTGGAGAGAGTTGAGTTTGACAGCCTCATCCATCTAAAGCCAACAGAACATAGGTTGTGTCTCAAATGGGACCCTATTTCATATGTAGTGCAGGGAATATAAAGGGAACAGGAGTGCTATTTGGAAAGAACATCTAGTCTGGGCTGAAGAAGGCACCTTTGTATAATTCTGAAAACACACGCACAAGCACACACACACACACACCTCTATTGGGATCAATTCATTCATCTTGTTAACAGAGAGAACAGCTTCAATCTGATGTGTGGTGTCGTGGTTTTGTGGTTTTTGGGCATCACATGCAAGAGTATTTCCTACAGTCTGGGAAATTGATGGGAAGGCAAACAAAGCCATAAATGTAGACAAAATGAAGGTGGAAAATTGATAGTGAAACATTTGCTGTGTTGCGTCCTTGGCCTTATTGGATCCTTCCTTCCTCGCTTCCTTCTCTTAATCACATGATATTGGATAAGTGTGAGCCAAGTGAAAGACCAAATCGCTAAGGGAAAGCCGAGTGGGTGTTAGACATTGGCGGTGGGTGAGTGGATGAGTTGTGACACTTTAACAATGTGAAGCGATTTGAGGGAAGAAGGAAGCATCTGCTAGAATGACTGATTACCTGATTCATTGTTTGATTGGTTCGCCATTTGATTGGTTGGTATTCGAAAATATGTTAGTGACATAACGTGATTAAATGGTTCTCTTAAAGTACACTCCATTCATCCACCCACCCACCCACCAACCAATAACCATTTACCAACCCCTCTTCACCTCTGTCAACAGTACATGTTCAGCTTGGAGAACTGGGTGCTTCAGGGCCTCCAAGGAGGTTACCCCAGCCAGCCCCAACCCCCCGGCCCCAGATCCCCATCCGAGGTGCTCCCCTCCAGCCCACCCTACTGGCACCTCTTCAGCAGCCCCCAGGAGAGCCGCCTGGCCAGCCGACACAGCTCTGACTTCTGGGAGCCCAACCCCCGCCAGCGCTCCCACAGCCTGAACCCGGTTGACATGCGCACCCGGGTCAAGTTCGTCATCTCCGACTCCGAGGAGGAAGAGGAGTGCTCTTCGTCGGGAGAGGGTTCCTCGGAGTCTGGTTCAGGGTACAGGTCGGATCAGCGTGTTCCTGGGATGAGGAACCCACGGCAGACCTGCACCTCTAACGTCCTGAACCTACCTGTCTCTCAGAGTGGTCTGGTGACCTACCAGCGGAGGAAGAACCTCCGCCAGTACTCGCTGTCCGTTCTGGAGACCTCCAGAGAGTGTATCCAGGGGACCCCCTGCCCCCCAGGAGGACCCAAGCCACCGTCCCCCTCATCCCTACCCAGACACCCATTGACCAGGGCCAACACAGAGAATGTCCCCTCCATCAGACACCACAAGCCAACACATCCGGTACGGACATGACCTCCTATTAGGAGAAATATAGTAGAGAAATGGAAGGCTCAAAATCAAATCAAATTTTATTTGTCACATGCGCCGAATACAACAGGTGTAAACCTTACAGTGAAATGCTTACTTATAAGCCCTTAACCAACAATGCAGTTTTAAGAAAAAAGTGTGAAGTAAAAAATAAAAAAAGTAAAAAAGAATTAAAGAGCAGCAGTAAAATAACAGTAGCGAGGCTATATACAGGGGGTACCGGTACAGAGTCAATGTGCGGGGGCACCGGTTAGTCGAGGTAATTGAGGTCATATGTACATGTAGGTAGAGGTAGTGACTTTGCATAGATCAATTAGTATTGTTAGATAGTTAAAGGGATAGTTCTCCGAAATGACAAAATTAAGTTTCCTTGCCCTGAAAGCGGTCTACAATCCATACTTTGAATTGGTTTACCTAGCCACTGTCACCAACGTTAGTTAACTTCTGTAGCTGTACACCATCATGAATATCGACACACGAATATTGACACATCTTTTTGGATAAAAGTGTCAGTTTTACGTTATTGTTGCCTAGTTATTGTCCAACTGAGAAGCTCAGTATTATCTAGCATAGTATACTATTCTATTCATCAATCCCCTTATTTTATATTAGTAGGAATGGGTTCAGGTACACCCGGGTATGCCTCTATCAATAAGTAGGAATGGGCTCAGGTACACCCGGGTATGCCTCTATCAATAAGTAGGAATGGGTTCAGGTACACCCGGGTATGCCTCTATCAATAAGTAGGAATGGGTTCAGGTACACCCGGGTATGCATCTATCAATAAGTAGGAATGGGTTCAGGTACACCCGGGTATGCCTCTATCAATAAGTAGGAATGGGTTCAGGTACACCCGGGTATGCCTCTATCAATAAGTAGGAATGGGTTCAGGTATACCCGGGTATGCCTCTATCAATAAGTAGGAATGGGTTCAGGTACACCCGGGTATGCCTCTATCAATAAGTAGGAATGGGTTCAGGTACACCCGGGTATGCCTCTATCAATAAGTAGGAATGGGTTCAGGTACACCCGGGTATGCCTCTATCAATAAGTAGGAATGGGTTCAGGTACACCCGGGTATGCCTCTATCAATAAGTAGGAATGGGTTCAGGTACACCCGGGTATGCCTCTATCAATAAGTAGGAATGGGTTCAGGTACACCCGGGTATGCCTCTATCAATAAGTAGGAATGGGTTCAGGTACACCCGGGTATGCCTCTATCAATAAGTAGGAATGGGTTCAGGTACACCCGGGTATGCCTCTATCAATAAGTAGGAATGGGTTCAGGTACACCCGGGTATGCCTCTATCAATAAGTAGGAATGGGTTCAGGTACACCCGGGTATGCCTCTATCAATAAGTAGGAATGGGTTCAGGTACACCCGGGTATGCCTCTATCAATAAGTAGGAATGGGTTCAGGTACACCCGGGTATGCCTCTATCAATAAGTAGGAATGGGTTCAGGTACACCCGGGTATGCCTCTATCAATAAGTAGGAATGGGTTCAGGTACACCCGGGTATGCCTCTATCAATAAGTAGGAATGGGTTCAGGTACACCCGGGTATGCCTCTATCAATAAGTAGGAATGGGTTCAGGTACACCCGGGTATGCCTCTATCAATAAGTAGGAATGGGTTCAGGTACACCCGGGTATGCCTCTATCAATAAGTAGGAATGGGTTCAGGTACACCCGGGTATGCCTCTATCAATAAGTAGGAATGTTTTCCCACTTCTTAAAAAACGTTTTCTCTAGGCTGTGTAGTTCAAGGCCCCACTTCCTAGTTCCCATGTGCTGTTTTTAAAAAGTAAAGCACCAAACCAGATGTCCTCAGTGGGGCAGTGTGACGGTTCTATAACTGGCTCTGCCTCGGAGCAACATGGGCCTGGAAAAAGATGAGGGAGGTATTTAAACCCCCACACTAAGTATCAGACGTATTCTAATGCCAACCACAGCTCAACAAGCTCATGTGGGATTTGCTCAACTTGGACTCCAGATACAGTAGATATGTTGAATGGAAATATGCTAGATTGTATTTCAGATGAACTTGAAACTTTTAGATATATTTGTACAATACATTTTTACAAAAAACAAATTAAATTCATATTTTTGTAAAGAAAATTGTGTATAGGATGTTAGTTGAAAGAGAAAACAGATCCTCCTGAGTATATTAAGTTTTTTCCCCTATTCACATTTCTCAAATGTTTTGAGGGATGTGTTCTCTAAATATAGCTAGCGTAAAGTCTGTCCTTGGAATCGTCTCAAGTTATTATTAGTTCATCAGGATTAGCGAGTGGAATTACTCAGGGAAATGTATTTCTCAGCAAACCAGTGTTTCAAGGTTAGCCAGCCGTGTACGTTTCGGTGCTGTCATGCGCTATAAATGTTGCACTCATGTTGCGTGAATGTTGCCAGTTCCACACACAGGCTGTCAGTCAGGTTGTCAATCTACAGGCAAATAGAGAGGCATCAGTCAGGCTGGGGTTTCAGGCTAACCCTCTCCCTTTATGGGATTAGTTTTCTTTCTTTCACAAACTCCCCACCTCCCCTCCCCCTCACTCTCTCTCACACTCTCTCTTCTGCTCTTCCCCCCTGTGTGTGCAGTCCCCGAGTCCATACTTCTGCCTGCCGGCCCTTCCCTCGGTAACCTCACGACCCCTGGGTTCCCACGTCGCGTCAGTGCTGGACTCCTCGGTGGAGCTGCTGTCTGCGCTGAGCCCCGAGGAGAGAGAGCTGCTGCAAGCCATCACTGAAAGGGGCTATCCACTCCGCACCGCCATCATGGCCCTGCAGAAGACCGGACAGCAGAGCCCAGAACAGGTCCGTCTCAAAACACAGTCACAAACATTTCATAGACATGAATTTGACCAGTTTCTAGAATGAAAGTTTCTCTGACCAAGATGGCCGTCCTGTAGTTGTGTCACCGGAATGCCAATGTCCGTTCTAGTGGTCTGTTTAATTCTGTTGTCAGCACAACACTATGGACATTTAGCAGAGGCTTTTATCCACAGCAATGTGTGTTTTTACATGACATCATTGATACACCAGACAGAGTGATATGATGATGTAGCAGCCAATTGTGTTGTAGCCTAATAAGACTGTCATAAAATGTAGTTGAAACAGAGCTCTCTCCGATCCTGCCAGCCACATCTTCTAGTCTCTCTCTCTGTTCTCTTTTTCAATAGCAGAGATGCATAAAGATGGCGACCCCCATGTACTTGCCACAAATCCTTGCTTTGCTAAGTTCGCCGTATTGTACATTGCGCTCCATTACTCTTTTTTTAATGTTCGTCAGTAGAGTCTACATGATCCCAATTGTTTTTTAAACAAAAAAAAACAAAAAAAAGCAATTAAAAAAAACGGAAAAGTAGATTGTGCTGATTTATTGGCACATTGAACCATGTCGTGCGCCATAGTTTAAAAAAATAATCTGTGGATCGTGCTAAAACGTCATATCTGAATTCTGCCATCTTTATGCACCTTCGCCATTCAATTCAATAAGATTTATCATCATGAAATGCATAAGGAAATATTGCCAATGGACAATAGTTGTATATCTTTGTCTTATTACCCTTTTAAAAATATGTTTTCAGTTATACTCAGGAAAAGTTATTTAAAGTGCTAATTTGATCTCTTTGGTCTCTGGAGTCTCTCTCTCCGTCGTGTCCTCTCTTAGGCTGTTTTTCTTTTACATGACTAAAATATGTGTATAAAGATTTATCTCTCTTCAACATCCGATTTGCAACTTTTATGTTTACACTATCCTTACACTTGCCTTGGATGTGGTGTGGCCAAAGCCACATTCCTGCTTCAAGTTTTTGTGCAGCTATTAGCGTACTATAAATACCATAGTATATAGACAAACAAAATAAGTATAGCAATTCAAACTATACAGGCGCTTCTCATCTGAACCATATTGCACGTAATGTTGCACACTTGATTAATGCAACGATTCACAAATGAGTGGACATTTTAAAAGCCTTTCATGTTTTATTTGGCTTACAGAATAAAAAGGTAATTAAGGTCATTTTTGCTGGGACATGTGGCATCAGAGCCATTGTATTTCCACCATACATTCTATGCTTTACACAGAACATGTAAAGAGGGGTATGTGTTGTAGATGTTTCCCATATTACCATCGGACTTGGCTTGGGAAAGAGATTTGGATCTAGATCCGTCTCTAATACACAACAGCAGTATGTGTCCTGGAACTAGTATGTGTAGTCAGACTAGTGTAAAGAGGCCCTTAGCTCAGGCTTAGTGGTCCTGTCTCTAAGTAAAGAGAGCAGATCACTGAACATCCCTAATCCTCTGCTGCTTCAACAGACTGCAGACGTGCTTCAAAGACTCCACCATATCCCTTTATCCCCTGGATGTCTCTGTGTTATTCTGTTCAAAGCCAGCCAAGTCTGATATCCCTAATGCTGCATCACACCTGGGTTCACATACCATTTGAAATCTTTCAAATAGTAATAGCGTTTGCTTTAGCCTACCTGGAATGCCAGATGGGCGGGGATTGTACTTTTGTGACTATTCTATTGGTTCCATTGCACCAAGAAAACTCCATCAAGTCCAGCTAAAGTATTTGGAATAGTATGTCAACCTAGCTCTGTGCTTCATATTGTAACGGTACAATAAGTTCCCAAATGTTAAATCGCAAGAAATGTATTGCTCACGACCCGTGTTATGAAATGTAATGTCATGTAATATTTTTAATTGTGTATACACTGTAACTGCCTTAATGTTGCTGGACCCCAGGAAAAGTAGCTGCTGCCTTGGAAGGAACTAATGGGGATCCTTAATAAATACAAATACATACAACCAAAAGCCCCACGTTTGTGTAATTTGCTACAGTGCCACATTTCTGAGCATTGAGTCCACGTAGCCAGACATGCTGCCAGCACTCTCAACTTTTCCCCATCTGACAGTGTGCATCTACCTCAGTTGGCTTTGGTGTTTAACGACAGAGCAGAACATATGGTTTTAGCTCCCCGCAGCCCGGCTCATATTTGATGCCATTTGCCTATGAAGAGGGAGAGAGGAGGAGGGTAAAAAACAACATTGTAAAAATAGATACCAGATACTCCAAAGTTTCCACAACCTGCTCAGTATTATGTGTGTTCTCAGCAGAGTCATATATAGTTTCAGGGGCTGCCTCTGGCTCCTCTCTCTCAGGGGCTGCCTCTGTCTCCTCTCTCTCAGGGGCTGCCTCTGGCTCCTCTCTCTCAGGGGCTGCCTCTGGCTCCTCTCTCTCAGGGGCCGCCTCTGGCTCCTCTCTCTCAGGGGCCGCCTCTGGCTCCTCTCTCTCAGGGGCCGCCTCTGGCTCCTCTCTCTCAGGGGCTGCCTCTGGCTCCTCTCTCTCAGGGGCTGCCTCTGGCTCCTCTCTCAGGGGCTGCCTTTGGCTCCTCTCTCTCTCAGGGGCTGCCTCTAGCTCCTCTCTCTCTCAGGGGCTGCCTCTGGCTCCTCTCTCTCTCTCTCTCTCTCTCTCTCTCAGGGGCTGCTTCTGGCTTCTCTCTCTCTCTCTCTCTCTCTCTCTCTCTCTCTCTCTCTCTCTCTCTCTCTCTCTCTCAGGGGCTGCCTCTGGCTCCTCTCTCTCTCTCTCTCTCTCTCTCTCTCTCTCTCTCTCTCTCTCTCTCTCTCTCTCTCTCTCTCTCTCTCTCTCTCTCTCTCTCTCTCTCTCTCTCTCACAGGGGCTGCCTCTGGTCAAGGCCTTATCAGTGTCCTTGACCATGAATCAAGTGACACATTAAAGTTAGCTCGGCTAAATGGTTTAGAAAGTTTCCTAGCCTGCAGTGTGGAGGTTGCAGCCAGGGTTCAGCTCTTTTCTTATGTCCCCCCGCCCCTCTCTCTCTTTCTCTCTCTCTCTCTACACCGCCCACCCCTTTTGCTCCTATCTATTTCTCTCTCCATCCTTACCCAACCCTCTCTCTTCCCTTTTCTGTGTATCTCTCTCTCCTTCCATCTCTCTTTCCTCCCATCTCTCTCGCATTTCTCCCTCTCTCTTTCCCTTCCTCCTTCCGTCTCTCTATCTCTCTTCCTCCATCTCCTTCTCTCTCTCCCAGTGAAGAGAGAAGGCAGCTGGAGAGTTACATTAACAGGGATCAACTCTTTAATCAATGACCTATTTAATCAGTGTAATCCCCTGCCCTCTCTCTCTCCCTCCCAGCTCAACATGTTAAAACAGGGCCATGGGTCACGCTGCTCTCACACATATTACCTTTCACTCCGCTGATCTCAGATCAGTTCTTCTCCTTTTCAGTGTGATGTCATTAGCACAAGATTGGCCTATCAGATTATTGTTTTATATAATATGTCAATGGAATCACCTAATGTGTCTTCCTCATCCTTTTGTGCGTGCGTGCGTGCGTGCGTGCGTGCGTGCGAGCGAGCGAGAGAGAGAGAGAGAGAGAGAGAGAGAGAGAGAGAGAGAGAGAGAGAGAGAGAGAGAGAGAGAGAGAGAGAGAGAGAGAGAGAGAGAGAGAGAGAGAGAGAGAGAGAGAGAGAGAGAGAGAGAGAGAGAGAGAGAGAGAGAGAGAGACAGCGACAGAGAGAGAGAGAGACACAGCGACAGAGAGAGAGAGAGAGACACAGCGACAGAGAGAGAGAGAGAGACACAGCGACAGAGAGAGAGAGAGAGAGAGAGACAGAGACAGAGAGACAGAGCACGAGAACAGGTTGTCACTGCAGAAATATGATCTGATTTTATAATAATCTGTTATATACTGCTGTGTTAGGCGTAATTGGACTCTTGCCATAATAACACACATATTGATATTGAACACCACAGAGCACAGTGGCAGATTCACAATAACTACATCAGTTAATACTCAGTTACACTGAAACATTTACCCTTTTCACACTACCAATCTGTACTGCACTGACATGGTTACACATCCACCATAGTTACTGAAGCCGTGCTGGAAAGGACCATATGAAAATCAATATTCTTCAAATCACCTTGTCAACCATATTTGTGGCTGCTTTGTCTCTAATGCTCGTCTCTTGAATATATTTGGTTTTCAGACTGCTGTTGAGTGCAGAGACAGACAGTTACCCAGGCAACTGTTTACCTGCTAACTGACAGTAATGCTATTAGTCGTAGTAATCTGTGGTGTTGTGGTTGCTGTGTGCAGATCCTGCGCTATCTGGTGGCCTGTGACAGACTGTGTGAGCGGGGCTACGACGAGGCTCAGGTGGAGGAGGCTCTGGAGATGTTCCACAACTGTGAGACTAAGGTAAACATCATAGATTATTAATTTATTTATCTTGCTATTCTCTGTTTACCTCACAGCTTTCCTCTAACGAACAACTAATCCATTTGAATTGTACTGCTGGATTTAAAGGAATAGTTCACCCAAAATACAAAATGACATATTGGCTTCTTTACCTTCCGAATGCTAAATAGTAAGCAATTGGAGACCGTGGCCAGGTAAACAAAACCAAAGCATGGAGTGTTGTCTTACCTTGTCCATAAACTGCTAAAAGGGTAAGAAAATCAACATGCCATTTGGGTGAACTATCCCTTTAACTGTAAAAGCTGCTCTATCATCTGATGGTTTCTCCTCTCTCTCTCCCCTCAGGCTGAGGAGTTTCTTCACCTGCTGGCTCAGTTCAATGAGATGGGCTTCCAGCAGAACGCTATCAAAGAGGTTCTGTTAGTCCACGAGAACCACCGCGAGAGGGCCCTGGAAGAGCTGATGATGCGTGTGGCATGACAGGGTCAATGTCTGCTCCCACGAAAAATACATTGTAGGAGACATACATGCACCAACACAAACACAGTTCCTGTTTACTACAAACAATTATGTTAGCTAATGTATCATATTAAAGGGATAGTTCACTCAAACTATATTTTACTATTTGGTTCATTAGTCCACTGTTAATACAATCCCCAAAAAATGTGTATGTCACCAGTCAAGTCTTCAAGATTGAGCACTTTCAGTCCAGAGCAAAAACGATGATGAGTTTTCAGTGAACTATCCCTTTTAATGATATGTCATTTGTAAATTGCAATTTGCATGTTGAAACAATGTTGATTGACTGGAGCACACTAAAACTATACATTCTAGCAAATCAGGAAATTAACAGTGGCCTTCTAGGAAAAGTACAACTTAAACAATACAATTTACAGACAATCGATTTATTACATTTCAGGTTTTGACAATGTTTGATGTGATTTGCCCATTGTCAATTTTCTTTGTCAATTTCAAGTGTCACAGCATTTGTCATGTAGTATTTTTAACTTAAGTTCGATCTGTAATAAAATTGTATAAAATTCAGTAGACTATAGTTACATGCCAAATGGCATCCTATTCCCTTTATAGTGCACTACTCTTCACCAGGGCCCATAGGCTCTGTTTAAACGTAGTGCACTATATAGGGAATAGGTTGCCAATTGGGATGCAACCTGTGTTACTGGTAAGTCATTATCTGTATTTGTAGGGTGTGTGTACGGGGTAAAAGATCGAAACCTGAAAGAAGCTTGTAAATCTTTTTCTATATGGCAGGTTGTCTGAAATGACCCACTTGAAGTTGTACATACTGTAACTTGCACTTTAAAATTAAATTAAGATTTTGTATTCATTTGATTCGTTTTTGCCTACGATACAAAACTATTGTGTACAGATCACATGCGTATGAGAATTGAGATTTCTGTTTTCAGATGTTTAAAAAAACACATTTCTGATGAATCAAAATTCAATATACTTGTAATATCATACTCATGTCACCCACATCATATTAGGTCTTGATATGTGTGGGATACACTTCCACATTTTTGCCATGCTTTCCCCGCTGACGACGGACGGACGGGGTTACCACAATACAGGTTTGTTATTTGACTATCAAAGCCACGGCAGAACTTAGATGGGAGCAGCGAAGCAAAGGGAAGAGTCGGCATCTATTAAAGATGTGTATCTTCTGTTGATGGACCGGGAGAGCTTTAGAGGTCCTCTATGTTTGGTCAAGAGAGCATTTCTTTTATCACTTTGCTATTAATGAACTTCACTCATAGACTGTTAACAGACTAGACGAGTGGTGGCTGGTGGCACTTTAAATGGGGAGGACAGTCTGATAGTAATGGCTGGAACTGAATATATGGAATGGTCTTAAACACATCAAACACCTGGTTTCCATTTGTTTGATTCCATTCATTATTATGAGCCGTCCTCCCTCACCAGTCTCCACTGCTGTAGGCTAAAGAATGAGGGAAAGAACCATTCTTATATCATTAGGGGAGATTTTTGCCTGTTAACTGTAGGGGAAATGAATGGTTATATAAGTGGGAAAATCTGCACATCATTAGCAACATTCCTCACCCATTAACACATTATTTGAACAGTGTTTTATATTTAATTAAAACGACAATTATTTCATATATCTTCTGCCAAAGACAATCTATTCATTTGAATTCCTCAATCATCCTGTATTTACACAGGTAAATAGACCATGGAGAATACAAATCTCTCCTTCAAGGGATACCTGTCCCGAGACAGCAGCAAACATGCACTCGTTACAGAAATGTTTTATTGTACAGCGTGAACACTGCCAGCCTTATCTTACCCTGTTCACTAGCAACGAATGCCTTGGGGACCTGAGCCTGGGTTATAAATGGTTTGTTTGTTGTAAAAACAGGAAAGGATTTCAGTCTTTACGTACATTACTGAACATGTGTTTGGCTTTCATGGAAAGAGCTCTCTGAAAGGGCTGTGTCAACTCAATGTAATGAATCACTTGATTATAGTACACTTTATAGTACACTACACTTGGATACAGAGTCAAATTAGCCAGAAGTCTACTTGAGGCAACACATTTCTCAAGAACTATAGAAGACAATATTACTATAGAGTTTCTTAAATGCTATTTAATTATTCTTGGAAGATATGCTGCATTCATGACATGTGGAAACTAGGAAACTGATATTTCCCACTTGGAAAGTATCCAAATCAACCAATATGTTAATTAATTTTAACTCAGAGGTTCCGAGTTTCCAACTTCTTTAGCTCATTTGTTGATTTGTAGAGAGACACCGCAAGAGTATATTCAGAACGGCACAACGCTGTGTAATATTCAGATAGAAATATGCTATGAAGAACAAACATGCCTCTCTGACATGTAGAAAAAGGAATCGTCAGCTATATTCATGACATTTCTTTCTGCAACATTCCAAGTTTGCCTACTAAAAGTGGCCCAAGTAGCATACTAAACCTATTCACAAGAAGTCAGTCAAAGCATTCTAGTTCATTGTCCTGTTGTTGGTTTGTCAGGAGATATTAAAAGACTAAACTTATTCACAGGAAGTCAGTCAAAGCATTGTAGCAGAGAGTCTCTGCGTCTGTAGTCGATCCGATTCCCAAACTCCAGCCCGTCTGTCAACACCTCAGTGTTTCCCACAGTCTTGGTCTTGGGCAGTCTCATGAGAAACGTGTACATGGAGCCGATTCGCCCGAAGCCCTTGGTCTCTCTCTTGATTTTCCATCTGTACTCCTCCACGGCGAACTCCGTCGTCCTCATGCGGTTGAGGGTGAACACTGAGTCTCCTCTTATTACCGATGTGAACAGGGCTCCTTTACTGTTTGCGTATTGCCCCGGCAAGGCTGTCCACTGACCCGTAGTCAGGTTGTAACAGTCCATCACGCACATCAGGAAGTCTTCGCAGGGCCCGTTGCGCATGACATACAAATTGTCCCTGTGGCCCACCATGCAGTGGCCATAGCTCTGGTCACGGACTAGCGTGGTGACCAGGACCCATTGGTCCCTCTCAGGGACGTACTCGTGGATCTCCGTAACGCCTTTGGGTTTCCAGAGGCAGATGAAGATGCGGCTCATGGCTTTGGTGGAGGCCACGTTGGCGGCTCTGCAGGGGAGATTAGCGGCGAAGCGCCAGGTGGCCGTGGAGACACTGTACTTCTCCACCAACGCCATGGACTTCCGGTCGAACTCCCCACCGATGGCGTAGAGGCAGCCTTCGTGGCCCACTAACGTAAAGTTGTAGCGTGGCTGCTGGGGACTCGAAATAGTGGACCAGGAGTCACTCTCTGGGTCGTAGCAGAAGCCAGAGTCCACAACTTTCTTGCTGACGTCGTGGACGCCTCCTATAATGTACAGCTTGTTGTCTAGCACGGTCACACCTGCCATAGTGGTGCTTGTGTTTAAGGGTAGGTGACTCAGCACCTTCCATTCTCTATCTTCGTCATCCAGGTAGCAGACCGTCCTCTGACAGTCCTGGAGCTGCTCGACGGAAGGAGAGTGGCTGCAGACTGTGACGTACCGACTGGGGATGAGAGACTCAACGTACTCCACTAGGTCTTCTGGTAAGGTGCGCACAACATCCTCCTTCAGGTCCGAGTACATGTCTTTAATGAATAAAGCAGTTTGATGGGACAGATCCCATAAACCGTAGGTCGCGGCCGTGTGGTACATCAACAAGCAGTTCTCTGAGTTGATGATATTGGTCAAGTGCTTTGTCACAGACTCCACCTGTAGAAAGGTGGCACACTCTATGGCTTCCACGATTTCGTCACCACCCAGGATGGGGCGATCCCCGTCCAGGACTCGGAGCGCCAACACAAATCCCCGAGCGCTCAGCCCTTGCAGATGGACCTCATCCTGTTGGCATTCCCGCATTCCCGACTGGAAGAGGGCTCGGAAGTACTCACAGTGCTGCTCGAGTAGGGCTTTGTTCACCACAAAAACGCTCCCGTCAACTCTCACTTTCAGGCTGTCCATCCCTGAGTCCAAAGGCTTGCCGAGGGCAGGCTTGTCACTGTCCATCCCTGAGTCCAAAGGCTTGCCGAGGGCAGGCTTGTCACTGTCCATCCCTGAGTCCAAAGGCTTGCCGAGGGCAGGCTTGTCACTGTCCATCCCTGGGTCCAAAGGCTTGCCGAGGGCAGGCTTGTCACTGTCCATCCCTGAGTCCAAAGGCTTGCCGAGGGCAGGATTGTCACTGTCCATCCCTGAGTCCAAAGGCTTGCCGAGGGCAGGCTTGTCACTGTTCATCCCTGAGTCCAAAGGCTTGCCGAGGAAAGGCTTGTCACTGTCTGTCCCTGAGTCCAAAGGCTTGCCGAGGGCAGGCTTGTCACTGTCGGTCCCTGAGTCCAAAGGCTTGCCGAGGGCAGGCTTGTCACTGTCGGTCCCTGAACCAGGGCAGCTGCTTGGCTCCATCGCCTCAACTGAAGTGTTCAAACAGCACATTTGCATTTGTCAAGAGTGACGAAGTGCTGAGTCAGATCAAAATATCTCATGTCCTAGCATGACATTTTATCCATGATGATATTTCCTTTAGGTACAGTAGCAGCTAGACCGAATCCCCCCTTTCCTCTCCTCTGTGCAGAGCAGATGCACTTGACAGGGTATCCACTGTTTGTATTGCTCTTCACAGCTACGAGAATAGCAGAGGCTATAGATAGCAGTTAGGCAACGTGTGGCACAGTTATAATACATTATGGTGACATGCAGCCGGAGGGGAATCTAGTGTTGACCTGCTGGAAAGGGGAGATGGGTCGGATGGGAGCGGGTGGGCGAATGGATGGGCACAGCAGTACAGTTATGCTGATGATTTATTGGTCTTTGTCTGTGAGGCTGACAGTTTGTGCCAGCGGAAAATGTCAGAACTCTTGGCCTTGGAGCGGTTGGGCAAAGGTGAGAGACAACAATAGATTGTTCCCCGAGGTCACATTTGTTATACGAGACTATTATTCCAAACAGTTAAATTCTTAGTAACCTTGTCTGTTAGGGATCTGTTGCACATGACAACAGCATGCTACCAGTCCTTGTTCCAATACAGTCGTGGCACCTGTGCAAATACTTACATGCACATAGACGGATTCACCTACTGTAGTATAAATCATTCACCCCCCATAAAAATCATGTAAATGTTTACACACAAGGCTACATAATTACTCCTCTCTCTGTCCTCCACGCAAACCCCAATACAAACAGGGGCGCTCTTCCAACAGAGGCCAGAGACCACCTTTGCCACCAATGTAGAGAATGAGGAGGAAGTGGAGTTCTCATTCATTAAAGGGTAAAGGGGGAAACCAAGTCCAGTATGTCAAAAGGTACCTTTTCTTTGTTCTTTCTGTTCAAATATGTCAGATTTGAATCTATTACACAAGCAATTACTTTAACATGTGCAAAGTATTAACTGTGAAGTTATGTGATTATCTGTGAAGGAAAATATGCTGCATGAAGACAACAGAATCATTCACTCACTGGATGCAATCCAACCATCTCAACTGACATAACCATTTTATTGATGTCCTTGTTTCTTGTCAATGAAGTTAGTTGGAGATGAGAAAGGCCTACCTTACCAAATCATATCTGACTGCATGTAGAATAACTATGAGACCTCACCTCAGTTCCCTTAAATGGGGTTTGGCAGTAAATCATGTGCGTAAGCAGCAACATTCTTCAGCAAATGTTAACCGATTCGTCTACTTGACGCAAGGTCCTACCAGCTGCGCACGCACGGAGCAGCTCGGGATTCTTTCACCATCGAGTATGATATGAGCATCCTCATCATCAGACAGGATTTAAGAGCGCGTTCTAAAACTCGTTGGGATGTTTTTATTGCATTTGGATACATATGATTTTAAATGAAATACAGATTTTTTTTAACCACATCAAACCAACTAGCCGATTCACTTCTACCCCAGTCTTTAACTCTGAGAAAACCTTTTAAGGTAAGGTTATATTGAAACGTTATGGAAACGTTCAACGTGGGCGTTATTTGTGTTTCCTGCATAGTAGCCTATCATCCATATGCATTAATATTAGTGTTTATGATACCGTTATAAACATTTATATTATTTGGTTATGTTATGTTTTTTTTATTGTTAATAATATTCTGAATAATGCATGTAGGCACTGAATAAAGATCCTGTTACTTGGATCTGTTTTGATAACTTGTGTTCCTGGGTTTTAGTCTAAAGATGTCACTGATGTTTGGGAAAGCAAGGAGTTGTAACTTCTCTGCTATCCCTGAGGGGGGACAACCTGAGGTCAATGTGGTCGTCCTTGGAGTGAGGGGCTCAGGAAAATCAGGTGCCCCCCATCTTTTTCCCCTTTCTCCTTCATATGCTATTGGATTGATTTAGTGCTTATTGTTAAAACATTAGTGATGTTTAGGTTGGTTTCATATTGTGTTCTGCCACTTAATATACACTGAGTAAACCCAACATTAGGAACTTGCCTTGATTTGTCATCCCTAGTATTTGTAGTGGAGTAGATCCCAGTTTTGTTTACATTTTATTCCAGTTTCGATAGTCCCAGTTTTGATAGTTTGTTATTCATGAAAAGCAATCTACTCCTATCTGATATTTCATGGGAGTGTTTATATAAAAACAGGGTTCCCATGCCCCATTTGGGACACTAGATTGTGACAGACTGACAACAAAGAGCTGAATCTAAACAGGAAGTGAATGAGTCCCTTCTCTCTTTTCAGCGTTGACTGTCAAATTTCTCACCAAGCGCTTCATCAGTGAATATGACCCCAATCTAGGTAAGTTTCCATTTGTTACCTTCTGAAATAAAATGCAATTGTCAAGAAATGTCCTTGTTAAATAAATAATTTAGGGTCTGTCCTACCATCCCCTCTAGTACCATTTAGAATCACGCTGTGCATTGGGAATGCCTTTTATGGTAGGCTAGTATGGACATTAGAACACCTCTGTAATAGTTTGTGTACACTAACTATACAAGAATCGGCAGATGCACTTTCAGAGAAATGTACAATAAACTTGTTCATATTGACACATGAATGACTGTATTGTGATGTTGGGTCCATGTTGTGACCTCCATGTTGTGTTCACTGCCATCTAGAGGATACTTACTCTTCTGAGGACATGGTGGACCAACAGCCTGTCGTTGTGAAAGTTATGGACACAGCTGACCAGGTGGGAATAGTCTTTTTTGAAAGAGACAGAGGATGATAGTGAGGAAAGATAGAGTTTGTGTCAAAGGGCAGTAGGTCGGATTCAAACCTGAAGACGTGTGGGGCATTACCATTACAAGAGCCGGGCCACAATGACAGATTCTCTGTGCAAATGGATACCATTTGAAGATCTATTCGAAATAAATTGATACTTCTTCTAAAGCCTTTGCCACAAATTGTTTTGAAGTGATGACCTTTTCCCCTTGTCTGTCTCTACCGTCAGGATGGCCCAGTGAACTGTGAGCGCTACCTCTCGTGGGCCAGTGCCTTCCTTGTGGTCTACAGCATAGACAATAGACGGAGCTTTGAGGGCTGCCAACAGTACCTGGAGGCCGTCACCGTCCACACCAAGGCCCTGCAGCCCAAGACCCCCATTATACTGCTGGGCAACAAGCTGGACATGGAGAGATACAGGTGTGTAGCGAATTGGTGGGGTGGATGGAAGTCCGAGTGGGACTCAAACCTGCAACTACTCTTCTGTTAGTGTAATGCCTGAGACATTATACCAAGAGGTCCAAACGTCTTGATGAGATTCCGGTGTTATAGCTACCAAGTATTGCTGCAGGCGCTCAGAGCTCACTACTGGCTCATATCAGCATAGCCAGTAGCAGCAATACATACCACAGTAGTTACACATGGAGAGATACCGGTGCAGAAGTCTTGCATGCCAAGATGTCTGTTTAAGACTGTTAGAGACACAGCTGGTGGACATTTAAGAGACAGGTGCATTTAATTAGAAATAGGCTTTCTGTACATGCACACTTCTCAATATAACCCGGTTCATCCCCACCAAGGTGGACCTGCGATTCAAACCCACACCACAACGACATAACATACTCCAAAAGCCAAGGCATGTCTTGGTCCGGGCCGACAGTGCTTCCAGGAGGAGTGATGCCATTCGCAAAGTTCTGTTTTGGCCCATAACCTCTCAAGTAACAGCAAAGTGTTTTGCAGCTCTAGGCCTACTTCTGGTAATCATCTGAAAGCCTGAAATGAAACATCATGTCAGTCCTCCTCAATGTTAATGCGTTTGGGCCTCCCAAGTGGTGCAGTGGTCTAAAGCACTGCATCGCAGTGCTAGAGGCATCACTACAGATCCGGGTTCGTTCCCGGGCTGTGTCACAACTGGCCGTGATCGGGAGTCCCATAGGGCGGTGCACAATTGGCCCAGGGTTGTCCGGGTTAGGGGAGGGTTTGGCCGGAGGGGCTTTATTTGGCTGCATGTGTGGCAACCCAAGCCCTCTTAGCTGGTGTTTATGGAAAGACTCATGTTTATTGAAGCACTTCCAGTAAAGTTGATTCATGGCAAGACTCCAACCACTTATATTTGTCTCCCAGTGTAAGAAGTCTTCATCTTGCTATATTTAACCAAAACATATAACGTACATAAATGTATGAAGCAATAATGTCCAGCAGACTTATAGCCACTCCAACACACCTTCTTTTCTTCTAGGTGTAAGACGTTGTCATGTTGCTAGTAACAAGGCATGATGTGTAATTAACCTTTTTTGTGGAACAACATTTCTTTGGTTCCATCAGGTGATGTCCTGACAACAGATAGACAGAAATGTTCTTGCAACGTTGCCCATGAAACTTGTCCCCAACCGGCTAAGGGGGCGAAGGTCGAGTCATGTGTCCTCCGAAACATGACTCGCCAAACCGCGCTTCTTAACACCCGCCCACTTAACCTGGAAGCCAGCTGCACCAATGTGTCGGAGGAAACACTGTTCAACTGACAACCATTGTCAGCTTACAGGCACCCGGCCTGCCACAAGGAGTCGCTAGAGCACAATGAGCCAAATAAAGCCCCCCCGGCCAAACCCTCCCCTAACCCGGACGACGCCGTGCCAATTGTGCACCGCCCTATGGGACTCCCGATCACGGCCTGTTGTGACACAGCCCGGGAACGAACCCGGATCTGTAGTGATGCCTTAGACCACTGCACCACTTGGGAGGCGAAAACATCAATATATTATGTTTGGAGAATATGACAACCATGTTCTGTGTATGTTTGATGGGACGTTGATGGAATATTCTCTTAACGCTCAGAAAACTGGACACATGAATGTTCTTGCAATGTTCCCATGAAACGTGTCTAGAACATCAATATATTATGTTCGGAGAATATGGCAACCATGTTCTGTGTATGTTTGGTGGGACATCGATGGAATTTTCTCCAAACCCACAGAAAACTGGACACATACATGTAAATGTTCTTGCAACGTTCCCATGAAACATGTCTAGAAAATGTATATCTTAAGTTGTGAGAACATGGTCACCGAGTTTTGGGTAAGTTATATTTGAATGGAATAATCTCTTGGAACATTCCTATGAAAACGTTAGTTTATGACCTAATGAGACTTTTAAGGGAACGCTCTCTAAAGTTGTGGGAAAGTTTGTTGTTAGCTAAGGATGTAGGGTGTGTGATTGACTAATGATATGTGCAAAGTTGGCACATTATAGTACTGATTATAGTGGTCAGTGTGTTTTGGAGCTGTTTAAACTAAAGGGCTTCTGTTTTCTCTCTCCCTCTCTCTCTCCTGTTTTGTCTTTCTCTCTCTCCCCCTCTCTCTCATTCTCTCTGTTATCACCTCTCTCACTCACTCCTTATCTCTCTCTCTCTCTCCTCACTCCCCATCACCCTGTCTCTCCCACTCTGTCTTTCAGGCAGGTGAGTAAGTTGGAAGGCTCGGCCCTCGCCTCCCGTTTCGGCTGCCTGTTCTTCGAGGTGTCTGCTTGCCTGGACTTCCTGTCTGTCCAGCGGGTCTTCCATGAAGCCGTGAGGGAGGCCAGGCAGGCGGGCGGCAAAAGGAGCCCCCCGTTACGCCCCCTTTACATCAGTGAGGATAACAAGCCATTGTTCAGCCTCGCCACCGTGCCCCCGTTCACCACCCCCTGCTACAAGGAGCTCCCAGTGCCCACCACCGCCAAGCTGGTGACGGTCAAGTCGTCGCGGGCACAGAGCAAACGGCGGGCACCCACGCTGACGCTGCTCAAGGGCTTCAAGATCTTCTGATGAGTCGATGGAGAATGAGACCAGACTTAAAGACTGGAAATTTGAGACTTGTCTCAAACTTGTGCTCAAAGACTTGAGACTTATGCTCAAACCTTGAGACTTAACTTGGACTTGTGCCAGAGACTTGAGACTTAACTTGGACTTGTGCTCAGACTTAACTTGGACTTGTGCTCAGAGATTTGAGACTTGACTCTGAGTGTCTCATGCTCGAAGACTTGAGACTCAACCTGGACTTTCCTAAAGTGACTTATTGACAAGTCTGCCATAGTGGCTTACAACTTGGACAAGTGAGAGAACTGTGAAATAGGTTATGAGAGACAATGGACTGTGTCAAATGTGAAAAGCAGAACAAAATGGAGACAGAATAACATACAACCAAGCCATCAACATACTGTATGCAGCAGAAGCTGTCATGGTGGATATCACCATCACTAAGTTGGAGCGTGTACCAAAACGTCATGATGACTTACTGCACCTTCAAGTGAAGAGAAGGAACAGTAATTATCAGAGCTCCTTGAGAGATGGACAGTAATGGACTGGTGTTTAAACTGTCATTGTGAATGTTGAATTTATATTGCCAAAGTTTTCAAAGTTTGTCTTGAAGTCAGTTACTGGGACAAAGTTATGTTAGTTGCCAAATGTATTGTGGTGATTGGAGTGCTTGTGATGGTATGTTCACTGTAGTGTAGATTGATAACACTATGCACATGTATTTTTATATACATTTTAATAAGCTTTAAAGGAAAACTAATTTGATCGAATGAAGACATATTTTGTTAATGTAGAGACATGTTTTAAGTTATTTGATGTTGTAACACAAAGTAGCAATTCAATCTTTGAGTTAAAGGCCCAGTGCAGTCAAAATTCAGTTTTTCTGTGTTTTATATTATATTGTATAACAGTTGATGGAACTAACACTCTAAAAGTGTGAAAAAATGTGATCAGTGTTATTTCCTGATAGTTGCTGGTTTCTAATCAGCAGGTTTGCATGGCCGGGAGTTTTGACTTTCCATGGTGACATGCACCAATTTTAATGGAAATCTATTACAGTAAGGTACTTAATTGCTCCCCAGTAATGATTTGATATTGATATCAAAACAACTGCATTGGGGCTTTAACTTCATATATACATCGTTTTCACGAGTTGTGGGCGCCCTCCTCAGGCTCATCAGTGTAACAACTGTTGCATTTTTTGTAACTTAAAACACATTTTTATACTATTGTATGCTAATGCCATCCCAACCAAAATTACAAAACACAACTATTTTGATATGAACAGTTTTATTTCCTTATTGTAAATACTACAATTGGTGGAATGCTTTTATAACACAATGAAAATCTATCTTACATATGGAGAGGTGGTATGATGACAAAAGTTAACCCACTGAATTCTGTTTTCTGTCCAAAACATCTATATGTGAATACTCTCTCACAAGAGCTTTCCACTATACTCACAGCAAGATAATTCGAGTTTGGATTATATTAGGATCCCCATTAGCTGATGCCATGACGTCGGCTAATCTTCCTGGTGTCCAGCATTATAACTAAAAAGACTTTACAAATAGAATTACAAAAGAGATGTATAAAGAGAAGTTTGATCTTCCAATCTTAATGTTATCTCAGACCATGTTTAGTTGCCTTTTAGTGTTTCCCAAGTAGACTACATTTGAATAGCTTATGACACATGGTTTATACGTGTTCCTACATACTGTCAAGTGACATAGGAAAACTTTTCACTGCACTATAAACAACACGTTGCACTTCTTCATGACCAAAAAACAACATTTACAAACTATTTGGTATCTCAAATAGTTGGTTGCGATGTTTCGACGGCCAGCAATGTTTACAGTAGATGTATATTCCAAAGTACTTGTGAATGATGACTGTGATACTGCACATCTTGTACACAGCATTATTTGTAGTAGTTGTATACCCTTTTCACACTACTGAGCCAAGTCAAGCTGTACTGCGCTGGCATGGTTACGCATCCACCAATAAAATATCTGAGCCAGCACAGTACGGTCTGGCTCAGCAAAGTAGTGTAAAAAGGGCATTACAGTAATTAAACAGACAGTGGTTGTTTAAGTTACAGGTTAAAATAAAACAACTTAAAATGACAGTTATGCCTAAGTAAATAGGAGTTTCTGTTCTGCCTCTGCAGAGGAGCAGTACTGAGAAACGTGGCTGTTGTATCTCTCTCATTCATCCCTCTACCACCACTCCCTCCGCTGTCTCCTCTTTCTCTACCTCCTCCACCACCTCTTCTTTCTCTACCTCAACCACCTCCTCTTTCTCTACCTCCGCCAACACCTTCACTTCCCCCTCAGGCTCGGGGTACAGGCTGGACACGTTCCCGTCATTCCAGGTCACCACAATGTCCCCTGGTTTGAGACCCTCTACCTCCCCGTTGTCCTGGAGGGGCTTGGCCTGGCTCACTGGGATCTCAGATTGGCTCATACTGACCTGGACAGAGGCGCTGTTGACGGGTTTGACCTCTGAGTTAGTTCTTTGACCTCTGACTTCCGGGACGATGACCAGTAGTTCTTCCGCCTCCGGCTTCATGGCCAGAGCCGCCGCCTTGTACTTGGCTATCTTATTCCTGTTTCTGTGTGGAGGATGATGGGAAATGTAGTCACTGTGGTGTAAATAAAGATGGCCAGACCAGCATGCACAAATATGGCGATTGCTTTTGTTTTCTTCCATAACAGGTCCTGTATTTAGGTTCCACAGAGCCTTTGGTTGCATCCCAAATGGAACCGTATTCCCTACATAGTGCACTACTTTTGACCAGGGGCCATAATGCTAGGGTGTTATTTGGGATGAACACTTTGTTTGGATCATTTATTGTTGTTGACCAGAAGTATCTTCACCACACCATGTTTCATAATTGAAGACACATGGGATATTTCTTGTTTAGAATTACAGTGTGTCACATTAGTATTTTTGAGTTGAGTAGGTAGACATTAGTCTACTTAAGTTGAGTAAGTGTCAGATAGGGGCTTACTTGTTCGCCATGGAGCCCATTCCCAGAAGCAGACAGCCCAGCAGAAGGGCAGCGAAGGACAGAGACAGCATCGCAAACTTCCAGGGAGTTGCTGTGACGACAAGAACACACAGTTGTAACTGCGGAAAATCTTCCCACCGTTATAACCCCACAGGAAATTTCAGAGGTGATCAAAGACAAAACATTGGAACTTGGACCAAGTGTGCACTTAACAGCTTTTTTTTTTACAGACTTGGAGCCTTGGCGGGAATAAAAGTTTACTACCATGTAAATCTGACTAAGAGAAAAAGTACTTCACTATAACCAATCCTTTTATGGAGGCTTTGGGATCAGATCACATAAATGATACCACCAGCACTACAGTGCCATGAAAAGAGAAAACTGATTAACTGAGTATATATTGTAAGAACAAACTGCTCAGTAGGATAACGTAATGGAGCTAGATAACGCAATGGAGCTGAATAACATAATGGAGCTGGATAACGTAATGGAGCTGGATAACGTAATTGTCACGCCCTGACCATAGAGAGCCTTTTTATTCTCTATTTTGGTTAGGTCTGGGTGTGACAAGGGTGGGTAATCTAGGGTGTTTATTTCTATGTTGGCCTGGTATGGTTCCCAATCAGAGGCAGCTGTTTATCGTTGTCTCTGATTGGGGATCATATTTAGGCAGCCATTTCCCCACTGTGTTTAATGTGATCTTGTTTATGTGTAGTTGCCTGTGAGCACTTTGTTTACTTCACGTTTCGTTCGTTCTTTATTGTTTTTGTGCGTTTCATCCAATAAACATGTGGAACCCATATCACGCTGCGCTTTGGTCCGAATGTTATTACGATGATCGTGACAGTAATGGAGCTGAATAACATAATGGAGCTGAATAACATAACGGAGCTGGATAACGTAATGGAGCTGAATAACATAATGGAGCTGGATAACCTAATGGAGCTGAATAACGTAATGGAGCTGAATAACATAATGGAGCTGTCATAACAAATAGCCTACTTAAGAACAATCCAATCATATCTATTTTACTTGTAATTTCCCAAACAATGGCCATGGATCAGTTCGCTACCCTGAAACAACATTAACCTAATACAACACTAATAATACCCTTTTCACACTATCATGCCAACCTTATCTGTACTGTGCTGGCTTGGCTATTTTCCTTCCTCATTGTCCTTTCCAGCAAGGCACAGAACAGCTTAGCTCAGTTTGGCTCAGCTCGGTAGTGGGAAAAAGGTACAATAAGGAGCAGCACTTACGGTCCTCAGTGCGATAGAACCATCTGAGGAATTCTTTCTGTTCATCGGTCATACCAGGAGGCCCCGCTTTCTGCTCTTCCGCAGGTTTCACCTCAAACTCATCGGGATCGCGCGATGCCCTTTTGGATCCTGCAGGTGCCAATACAAATATAGAAACACATGTTGCATCACCATCCCCTGTGTTAGTTTTTATGCGGACAAAATGGTGGCCACAATGGCACCATGTGGCCAAGGTGGACTGAGGGACTATTGTGGAAGGACATTGAGTTAATATCTTCTAGCCTAGGTTTGAGAGGCCCATACTGTATCAATTCACGCAAAGCCCCAATCTAACAACTGCTAAATTGTGATGAAGTTAATCATTCAAAAGGAGATGAAAATGTTACATTATTTTCAACATCTTGAGTGCTTATTTGGCTCATTCTAGAGCTTCACTCATGTAAGTCAATGTACACAAAGATCCAATTTCATGCCATGAGGATTTGTTACAGTCAGTGAATTTAAATGTAAATTAAGCGATTAAAAAACTATTGAAGCAACAACAATCACTTACTGAGCCTCCCCTGGCATATATCCCCTTCATCCAGAGACCTCCACTTGGTCTGCTTGCTCCTGTGGGACAGCATCAGTCGTTTCCCGTCTGTGGAGAGCTCCAGAGAACTGTTCTGACTGATCAGCCTGTTCAACTCACACCCCCACCGCAGCCCCCCATCACCCCTGTGTCCCCCATCCTCTACCCCCTCACAGGGTACAGTCTGGACGGGGTGAGAGTGGTGGGCCGACAGGCACCTGGAGGTCCCCACACACTCCAGGAGACTCTGGTCCCTCCAGATCCACTGCTGGAGAACTGAGTCCAGGTTGCATTTCTTCAGCTGAACCAGGCCCGTCTTGGGGAAGTCCTCCAAGCACAGGCTGTGGAGGGTGTTGTGGATCATGAAGCTACTTACCCCTGGAAGTGCAGTATAGTGGACAGGCATTGTAGTGAGCGTAGTGTTATGACAAATCAAAAACATGCTTCCACTTGTTGTTGTGGTTTTATGGCAAAATGAATCAGGGGATTTTTGATGTTTCAGAGAAAGGTGTACGTGTGAAGGGATAGCATTACCTGGCAAGAGGAGACAGAGTTTGATCCACACACGAAGCATGTCTGAAGTGTATGAAATCTGCAATGACTGTTGACATAAATCAGAATGACAATGTATTCCCTTAGTCAAGAATACAAGATCAACACTTACACATAATAATAATCATAGTTATGTAACTTTTATTATGGCTTGGTTCACATTAGAAAGTTGTATGGTAGTATTCCTGGGATGGTAGTATCCAGCACACATTTTTCCTGGGCTTCTCAACCGTCAAAAACAAAGCATTAGTCTGCGTTGAATTAGTGGACCAAAGGGAAACATACACATCCACCTTATAAACGGAGAGTTTATCCAAAGCACTGCCTTCTTTGTGCCGCAATTCCATCTCTACACTCAAAACAACGTTGAAAGTATGTAGAGGCATTGCACCTTGCTAATTCCATTACGTACATGTATATTCCATTATGTACTGTACTAGTATGTATTAAGCTACAATATTTGGTCCTGAAGAGAAATACTCATCATCAAGTAAACTATTTAGAAAAGTTGTCCATCATTGCACTTTTATGGCTGATAGCGAGGCGCCAATAAAATGTTAGAGGTTAAATCGAAACATACTCCTATCCCATAAACAAATTCAAATGTAAATGTAGATAATCTAATGGTTGACTCTCTGTGTGTACAGTACACATCAAAAGCTGATGGTTATCAATCTTATTACCCCAATTATCCTATTAATTATGATCCAAACATCCTATCAATAAAAGTTGCTATAAGCGTTAACAATCCAAATAAAAAAGTACACACTACAAGTCCTCCTAACCAATGGCTATATATCATTCATTTAAAAGTAAAACAATTAATGTACCAATTGCAGACAGTAGCTTTAAAGTAATGAAAACAATTTACTCACTTACCAGGGGCTGTTTCTCTCACAGCCTGACTCGGAGAAGGGAGGTAGTGCAGTAGGGAACATGATTCTACCTGTTGAACATACACAACGCAGAGGAGAGGCTTTCCAAAGTGCATGTGGGAGGAGATTGGTTCATTGAGTCTCTTGATTATGGTTATATGGGTCTGTAAATGTTCCCTTTATAGCTGGGGATATGGGGACTTTTTATGTGGTGCAACGTGTTCTTCATTTATTAAAGAATGCATAGTCTGGAAGTAGTTGGGAATGTTATTGCTAGAGAGACATTTTGAGACAGGTGAAACAGCCTCCTTATAGTGGTGGCAGTCTTTTCTTTCTCAATGATAAGAAGTTGTGAATGCTTCATTAGGCTACTGTAAACTACTGCCTAGTGCGCTGCACCATAACTGGGCCTACTTCATTACAATCTTCTCCTAACTCAATGGAATGGAATCGATCCTGTGCTCAAGCTTTTAAACTCTACATTGGGGGGGGGGCATTATCCTTGCATCGACAAGGTCAGTGGCCAGGGTTGCTTGGTTACTGTTTAGTTAGCCTTGCTGGGACCTTGCCATTGCAGTTTGTAGACATGGGAGGAAAACAGTCTGTGTTTGGTCAAACATCTGGCACATGTGGAACTGTCGTGATATATGTCTGTTAAACAAGAGACTTAAAATGATTTTTATTTCTTTATGGCAAGTATGTTGTACAGTTAAAGGTAAATGACCTCCAGGTCATCTACCATACCTTAGCAGAGGAGAAAGAAGTAGGCTGGCCTTTTAAGTGAGTGAGTTAAACTGTTTTGTGTACACAAAGACATTATTTGCCAACACTTTAAAAATCAACAGGATGAGGATACTCAAATAACAAATCATTTTGTTGGTTGGTTGTGAAGATACCCTAAAAACACACTACTTCGATACAGCTACGACCAGAAGTGACTTTTTTTGTAGCAGGTTAGGAGAATTTACGCAGCAGGTAATTAGAATCAACATAGCAGGTTAGGATAATTAGATTAAGGTTAGGAAAAGGGTTAGCGAAAATGCTCTCATATCATAACCTGCAACGAAAAGTAACTTCTGGTCATAGTTGTTTCAAAGTGGTGTGTTTTTTGGGAGTCCCATTGGTTGTGGTTGGAATAAAGTCAATTATTTACATTTATAATATCCTATAATATCCTAATATATATTATATTTTGCGCAGGTGTACTATCGGTGTGATCAAGGCGTCACTGTCTAGTCGGAACTAAAAGTGTCTGATCAAACGAAGGGAGAACTATTTTCGATAGAACCGGAAACATGGTGTATGTCAATAAATAACATGGCGGCGCCCGTATGTATAAATACCTTAACGTTATAGCTGACATTAATCAAGCTAAATATTGGACAATATTCATTAACGCTAAAGGTAAGCGTGTCACACGAATAAATCTTAATTCTAGAGGGGCCCTCGTGTAATTTGTTGAGCTTGTCTTGACGAATAAACTAGCCATATTGGAGTCGAGCATTGCTAGCTGTGGAACAATGTGGAACAATGTCAAGGCAAAAGTAATGGGTCTGAAAATACTCCATGGCTTTTGCAATTATTGCACCCAGAGGCATGCATCTGTTGGCGTGTGGGTCAAAAGAACGCCGGAGAAACATAGACGTTGTGGACAAGTCCCTGGCAAGACCCGCCTATTTGCCACTAGGAACTACTTATCAACAGAACCACCTTGGAGGGTCCTTTTCTTTGGGACAGATGATTTTGCTGTAGAATCCCTCAAGCTGCTCTCTGCGTCTAGGTATGACACCCACAACAATTTACATGCCAGTGAGCAAAGAGGAGAGAGTCTTTGCAGTGAGTAACTTTAACCTGGTCCAATATCTGTTTGTGCTGTCTCATAAGAGTTGGAGCAACAGTCCGAACAGATCTGGTACCAGGCTAGAGTAACTTCTCGTCGCCTAATGGCAGTTGTTTGCTGTCATTATTTGTCGCAGGGACTCCAATGACCGAGTTGTGGAATCACTTGAGGTTGTCACACTATCCAATGACGTCCCTGTGAAGAAGTTTGCTGATCAAAGCAAACTGCCCGTTCATATCTGGCCTCTCGGGGATCTTCAAGGGCGGTTCGATGTCGGGGTGGTGGTGTCGTTTGGCTGCTTGCTTCGGGAAGGACTTATCAACCAGTTTCCATGGTGAGTAACTTCTCTGAAAGTGACTCATGCAATACAAGTGTAACATTATAGCTTCCGTCCCTGTGTGCCCCGAGCTTGGTGCAAACCAGGGACCATCACACAACACTCTGACTCGCCCCCAAAACAAGCATTGTCATTACCACTGACCCAGAATGTACTTGTAGATCTCAGGGCGGGCGACATCACTTGCTCCATGGTAGCTACTATGTTCCATATCAGCTACACAAGCAGCAGACTCACCAAGAAGTGTCAATCTTATGAACACCTCCCAGGAGTCAAACCCTGACTGTCCAATCCTGACTGTGTCCAACCCTGACTGTGTCCAATCTGTTTGATTGTGAGAGTTGCAGCATGTGTGTCTGTTGCCTCTATTCCAGTGGGATCCTGAATGTCCACCCCAGCCTTCTCCCCAGATGGCGCGGCCCCGCCCCAGTGTTCCACACCATCCTACACGGAGACACTATCACCGGGGTCAGCGTCATGCAGATACGACCAAAGAGGTAGTCTAACGTGACCCAGATCTACTTTCTGTCCCCTTTCCTCTCTCCCTTTCCTCATGGTGCTGAGGGAGGAAGGGTAAGTCATGAAAGGGACCAGACATCTGCCAGTAACATGGACCTACTATTGACAAGCAAAAGAGAGGGATGACATTAGCAGATGGTTGTTTGTTCAAGTGCATATTTAGGGATGGTTTCCCAACCTAATCCTGGACTGAAAAGCCCTTTTAATGGTGATTTTCCCCATTGAGCATGTGTTATAGTCCTGTACAGGACAGCTTTATCTGGGTCCAGGAAACTGGACCATAGTCTCCAGAGGCCACCAGATTGCAATAGGCCTATATATAATAGTGTACTCTACTACTGTATTCAGTCAAAGCGCATACTGCTATTCCTCAAGTCAAAGATCATTAAACCTTTGCACCTCAGTGTCTCTGATCTGTGTTACAGTAAACCTCATTGTGTCTGTGTTACAGTAAACCTCAGTGTGTCTGTTACAGTAAACCTGTGTCTCTGTGTTACAGTAAACCTCGGTGTGTCTCTGTGTTACAGTAAACCTCGGTGTGTCTCTGTGTTACAGTAAACCTCGGTGTGTCTCTGTGTTACAGTAAACCTCGGTGTGTCTCTGTGTTACAGTAAACCTCGGTGTGTCTCTGTGTTACAGTAAACCTCGGTGTGTGTCTGTGTTACAGTAAACCTCGGTGTGTCCCTGTTACAGGTTTGATGTGGGTCCCATTCTTCACCAGGAGATCTACCAGGTCCCAGACAACTTCACAGCTGACCAGCTAGGAGCTACTCTGGCCACCAAGGGAGCCCAGCTGGTGAGTGCACTGTATAGTTATAGCACCCTATTCCCATCCAGTGCACTACGTGGCTCGAGTATTATGTGACTCTGTTGGTCAAATGTAGCGCACTACATGGGGAATTTGGTGTGATTTGAGCTCACTCATTTGGGACGTACATCCACAGAGCTCAATCCATTTGAAGAGGCTTGTCAGAAACCAGTCATGGTTAATGTAAGCCCTCTTATATGGGACCTTTATTATTTTGCTTGAACAGTTGATTGACACATTAAGGACCCTTCCAGAGAGAATCACAAACCGAAGGGAGCAAGCTCAAGACGGTGCCACTTTAGGTAAGAACATTTATTTACTCAACCAGACATTTGATGTTAGTAGTAATTACAATTTGAATGATAAACAATCAGCAAGAATTGCAACTTACAGGAGGGTGAAAGATGCGTGTACTTTCTAAGCACCCATTCATGCCTCAGCTTAGAGTTGACTCTTCTCAACAGCCCCTAAAATCAGCACATCGATGAGCTGGATCGTATGGGAGGAGCAGACCTGTGTCCAGATCGACCGCCTGTTTCGTGCCATCGCATCCCGGGTAATAAGACAGACCAGTCATGTTCAGTTGGCACGAAACTAGAAAACGTAAAACTAAAATGAGCAGTCTTATTGGGCGATTTCAGGCCGTTCCTCACCTGTTTCAAGATGATTTTCTAATTTTGTGCATACTGAACATGACCTTGATTTACTGTGACCGGTCTTTAAACACACATTGTCCAGGAGTGTTCAAATAATGCCCTCTTCTCTCTCATTAGATCCCATTGAGAACAATTTGGATGGGCAAGACCATAAAGCTGCTGGAGTTTTCTGGCAAATGCAACATTTCACTATCAGGTAATTTCCTCTTTTAATCAGGACTCTTCATTGTTTCCAACACTGCTTGGTGGTAGATGGTGGTTGACTCAGTCAGCTAGTTCAATCAGCATGCGGTAAGTAGCTGTGTGGATCGGCAGCAGTAGTGCTTGAGTCCACACGCTGCGAAGACAATCAATGTCTGGTAACATCCGTTTAGGTTGAGAAAGGTTGTGATTGTTTTAATGACAGGTCGAGGGAGGAGACCTGTGCCAGGATCTATGAGTTATCAGAAAGAATCCAACACCTTGGCTGTCTGTTGTAAGGTGCGTGAGCCAGGCTTTTCATCCTTGACACTTTCCATGGTTTACTATTATATCAAAACACTTCCATTTTTGTCTTATTGAAATATGTCTAATATTTTATAATAAATAATTCACTTCCTGATGTATCATGGCATAATACAAATAACTTGATGGATCCCATAGAAAAATGATGACAAGCATTTTTGTGTGTTCGGTGGTCAAGGATGGCTGGGTGGGATTCAAGGCGGTGATGCTGAAGAAGAGACTGTCGGCAGCAGACTTCTACAACGGATATCTCCATCAGAGCTTCCAGAACAGATCTGGCCCTCCCAAGCAGGAGTGTCTGTTCCACAGTAACAGAGACAGATCTGAATTGCATTCAGCTGGAGAGAAGAACTCATTGACACAGCTACACGCTGTGCACTAAAACACCATGATGTGGTAATTAAACACAAAACAACAACCTACTTTAATGTTATTTGATTAGATACATTTCCTGTAAAACATGAAGGATCTATACTATGTCTGTTTTAAGACAACATATTTAAGAGTACAGACAAGAGTAGTGTTCAGCAGGGAACACCGTGGCAAAATATTTTGAAACAAACTAAAAATGAGCATTTCTTATTGTTCAAGTCCAGGTAGTACCCTCTGTTTCAAAAACATTTTCTCTTGTTTAACGCCTACTGGAAACTATTTCCTGATAGCCTATGGAACACATGAATGTAATAATAGTAAAATCATGGAGAGGCTGTTGTGTGAGTAGTTTGTTGTCGAATGCAAAACCCTCAAACCCGTTAGACTACCAAAATAACTTGTATTTACATAAATAAACATTTACAAGTTTCTGTTGCCTTTGTAATTTGCTCTGACATTATATATTACCATATTATGCATTGGACTTTGTAGTAATGTAGAGATGGTGGGGTCTGTTTTAGAGATGTACTCTTCCCAGGGGACTAAATGGTGCCGTTCCAGGCCGACTACATTGCAGTCGCGCTGCACAAATTAACCAATGATCGAATGCCACGTCATCTACATTGGGCTCAGATATTAGATTGCAATACCACATTGATACGGCTACTGACATGTTTGAGTTTAAACCTTTATAATAGTAACAGTTTGACCTTTATCCAGGTGTTATGAGATTTGGTGTGAAACTGCTTCCCTCATCCGCTGGGATGCAGCAATTGTGTTTGTCACAGCATGCTGGTCTCGGGGGACATTGTCTGTTAACTGGGAGGCTTTACAAGAGGCACGTACCACTATGGAAGAGAGAAAGAAAGTTCAGAATTGTAGCATTTCACTGACTAAGTTTTAAACAAAACGTTGAAGGAAATGTATTTATTCACTTAACTTGATAAAGCGGGTGTGAATTAGACCAGTGTTGTTCAACCCCCTCGAGGAGGACTACATGTTTATTTTGGCCCTGTTGATTCAACTAGTTAAGTGCTTGGCAGGCTAGTTAGTGAGTGATAAGGATGTATCAGTGAAGTGGTAGAACAACATGTCTGGTGGTCAGGAGAGGGTTGGGAGACACTGACACTGCATGTTTCCTTTTAGTCATAAAGCTGCCGTTAGCGAGTGTGAATGTGTTTAGGGTGTCATCATACCTCCTCTGTCATCCCTGCTGTCTTCCTACCCTCTGTGTTAAAAGGAGGCTTCAGGTAACCTTTGAAGTGCTGCTTCACCATGTCATGGAAAGTAGATAAGCAATCCTAAAAAGAGCATCAGGAAAGCTGAATATTAGCTACCAAAATGTATTATACTTTTGGATGTAATTTTAGACGAGGCACAGCTGCAGCAACTATGGTGGATGTTACCAGGCCAGTGATTTACTACATTTACCTTAAACCCAATTGTAATGTGGCAGTGATTTTATTTGAAACATTTCTTCAACAATGTGCATTATAAAGAGGCAACTATTTATATACTGTTCAGTCTACTAAACTGAAGTTAAATAATGGCCTCCTTATAGCCATACCCGTTCTTCCTGTGAACAGATGTAGGTGAACCAGCGGAGCCCGGCGGCCACGTGAGTGATCTCATCCCGGTAGATAACCTCCAGCACCTCCACAGAGCTGCAGTCCCCCTGGGCAGCGAAGCGGGAGAGGGTCTGGGGGTGCACATCCAGGCCCCTTGCAGGAGGAGAGAGGGAGTTAGGTAGATGTACTTTCCACGAGCCCAGTCGGATAGAAAAGCAAAGAATTTCACCAAGTTTTTGTTTTAGCCACCCTGTGGTTATTTGTGGCCAAGGAGGAGTGACATTTCTCACTAATATCCAAACCTTTCAGATAATGTAAACCCCGTGGGTCTATTAGAAGATGTGTCAAGGTAATAGGGACCATAATGTTTCCACTGCACTGATAACACATTCTGTTGGTGCTGTAATTCAGGTGAATGCTGTACCTGGCTTCATGTACCATATGCACAATGGCTAGCCTCGCCAGAAGGTCGTGGGACGTATCCGTTGCTGACTGCCACAGTCCTGTGGAGATGAGCGGAGGAAGCTACACTTACGCTGGCTGCACTGAAAATGTCACGTATTTTTTCAGAAAACCAACTGTGATGATATTAATAGTTAGGCCAGGATTCAATACAATCTGCATTATAGCACGCTTGATACTTAAAAGATAATTTCCGATTGAGCCGACATATGCAGTGTTTACTGTGAATTCGATCTCCACGAACACGGGGAACATTGCCTTTCCAAAGACGCATTGTCTACAGAAGAGATCGGATTGAACCCCGGCCTTAGTCTGGAGAAGCCAGCGAACCACCCACCATTATGAACAGGTAACGCGCCAAAGAAGCTGTCGAGTTCTGTGATCCTCGTCTCTAGTAAGTGGTAATGCTGTTGGAACAGTAGAAATTCATTGTATTCCCAGGGTAACAGTCCATCCACTACTCACAACTGATACAGTACTACCACTTTTTATCCTCCTTGAGGAACACTGTCTGGCAGTATTATACAAATATAAACATACTAAATATACTTGGACTACCAATATCTGAAGTACAGACGTTTGAACAACAGACATACATAACAATAATGTGGATTATTCCACTTTTTTGTTTCAGCTTGTTTAAAAAAAAAGAATCTGAAACTTCAGAAAGTGAACTATACTTAAAACAACACGTAACAGACCACATTAATTAAATATATGTTAGGACACTGACCTTGGCCTCGTCTCCGGCCACTTTGACAAAGTCGCTGAAGAACTGGCGGGGCATGGGCTCTCCAGTGTCCAGTCTGACCGATGAGAAGCGAGCGATGACGTCCCAGGACAGGTCTATAGCCCACTGCTCTATGTTAGCCAGGGAGTGGAGGAGGGCTATCCTGCTAGCCTGGTCAGACACATAGTAAACACACACGCTCATATCAATCATCATTGATGAAGCATGGAATGTTGCAGTTCTATAGCCTCGTCCGTACTGTATATACTAATGGCATGACAACGAATGCTAATACCATGACAACGAATGCTAATGCCACACACATCACACATGCACACACACCATTTACGCTGCTGTATTATATTATTTATACTGCTGACAGTCACTTTTACCCCTGCTTACACATCTAGCTCAACTCCTCCAGTATCCCTGCACATTGAAATGATGGTACTGATCCTCTATAGAGCTTACAATCTAGTTATTTTCCTTCTGTTTTTCCTTCGTATTATTTCTCTTACCTTTTATATTGAATACTGCATTGTTGGGAAAGAGCTTGCAAGTAAGTATGTCACTGTACTGTTTCACACCTGTTGTATCCTGTGCAAGTGACAAATAAACTTTGATTTGACTTCCGAAAAGATGATTTTATTGCGACAGTGGGTAGTTAGCATGCCCATTTTGGTAATCTAGGGGTTGTGGAGTTCAATACTGGCATGGCATATGTTCCCTCCTTTTTCTCAACAGTACCATTACCTGTGTCTATTGTCATTCAGTCATGTTTGGTCTTCTATTTGTTAGGCTACATGATTGATTGTGATTTATTTAAGTATTTACTGGCGCCCAGCCCACATGGGCTTACAAGACACTACTAAACACAGTACCATTTTCCTTGTACTCGAAACAAAATATGATTGTACAAATTATATGTATATACTGTACAATAATCATGGCAAGTACAGCTACCATCTAGCCCCACTACACAAACAGTACAGCTACCATCTAGCCCCACTACACAAACAGTACAACTACCATCTAGCCCCACCACACAAACAGTACAGCTACCATCTAGCCCCACTACACAAACAGTACAGCTACCATCTAGCCCCACTACACAAACAGTACAGCTACCATCTAGCCCCACTACACAAACAGTACAGCTACCATCTAGCCCCACTACACAAACAGTACAGCTACCATCTAGCCCCACTACACAAACAGTACAGCTACCATCTAGCCCCACTACACAAACAGTACAGCTACCATCTAGCCCCACTACACAAACAGTACAGCTACCATCTAGCCCCACCACACAAACAGTACAACTACCATCTAGCCCCACTACACAAACAGTACAGCTACCATCTAGCCCCACTACACAAACAGTACAGCTACCATCTAGCCCCACTACACAAACAGTACAGCTACCATCTAGCCCCGCTACACAAACAGTAAATTACAAACATTACAGCTACCATCTAGCCCCACTACACAAACAGTACAGCTACCATCTAGCCCCACTACACAAACAGTACAGCTACCATCTAGCCCCACCACACAAACAGTACAGCTACCATCTAGCCCCACTACACAAACAGTACAGCTACCATCTAGCCCCACTACACAAACAGTACAGCTACCATCTAGCCCCACTACACAAACAGTACAGCTACCATCTAGCCCCACTACACAAACAGTACAGCTACCATCTAGCCCCACCACACAAACAGTACAGCTACCATCTAGCCCCACTACACAAACAGTACAGCTACCATCTAGCCCCACTACACAAACAGTACAGCTACCATCTAGCCCCACCACACAAACAGTACAGCTACCATCTAGCCCCACTACACAAACAGTACAGCTACCATCTAGCCCCACTACACAAACAGTACAGCTACCATCTAGCCCCACTACACAAATAGTACAGCTACCATCTAGCCCCACTACACAAACAGTACAGCTACCATCTAGCCCCACTACACAAACAGTAAATTACAAACAGTACAGCTACCATCTAGCCCCACTACACAAACAGTACAACTACCATCTAGCCCCACTACACAAACAGTACAGCTACCATCTAGCCCCACTACACAAACAGTACAACTACCATCTAGCCCCACTACACAAACAGTACAGCTACCATCTAGCCCCACTACACAAACAGTACAGCTACCATCTAGCCCCACCACACAAACAGTACAGCTACCATCTAGCCCCACTACACAAACAGTACAGCTACCATCTAGCCCCACTACACAAACAGTACAACTACCATCTAGCCCCACTACACAAACAGTACAGCTACCATCTAGCCCCACTACACAAACAGTAAATTACAAACAGTACAGCTACCATCTAGCCCCACTACACAAACAGTACAGCTACCATCTAGCCCCACTACACAAACAGTAAATTACAAACAGTACAGCTACCATCTAGCCCCACTACACAAACAGTACAGCTACCATCTAGCCCCACTACACAAACAGTAAATTACAAACAGTACAGCTACCATCTAGCCCCACTACACAAACAGTACAGCTACCATCTAGCCCCACTACACAAACAGTAAATTACAAACAGTACAGCTACCATCTAGCCCCACTACACAAACAGTACAACTACCATCTAGCCCCACTACACAAACAGTACAGCTACCATCTAGCCCCACTACACAAACAGTACAGCTACCATCTAGCCCCACTACACAAACAGTACAACTACCATCTAGCCCCACTACACAAACAGTACAGCTACCATCTAGCCCCACTACACAAACAGTAAATTACAAACAGTACAGCTACCATCTAGCCCCACTACACAAACAGTACAACTACCATCTAGCCCCACTACACAAACAGTACAGCTACCATCTAGCCCCACTACACAAACAGTACAGCTACCATCTAGCCCCACTACACAAAGAGTACAGCTACCATCTAGCCACACTACACAAACAGTACAGCTACCATCTAGCCCCACTACACAAACAGTACAGCTACCATCTAGCCCCACCACACAAACAGTACAGCTACCATCTAGCCCCACTACACAAACAGTACAGCTACCATCTAGCCCCACTACACACAGTACACTACACAAACAGTACAGCTACCATCTAGCCCCACTACACAAACAGTACAGCTACCATCTAGCCCCACTACACAAACAGTACAACTACCATCTAGCCCCACCACACAAACAGTACAGCTACCATCTAGCCCCACTACACAAACAGTACTGCTACCATCTAGCCACACTACACAAACAGTACAGCTACCATCTAGCCCCACTACACAAACAGTACACTACACAAATAGTACAGCTACCATCTAGCCCCACTACACAAACAGTACAGCTACCATCTAGCCCCACCACACAAACAGTACAGCTACCATCTAGCCCCACTACACAAACAGTACAGCTACCATCTAGCCCCACTACACAAACAGTACAACTACCATCTAGCCCCACTACACAAACAGTACAGCTACCATCTAGCCCCACCACACAAACAGTACAGCTACCATCTAGCCCCACTACACAAACAGTACAGCTACCATCTAGCCCCACTACACAAACAGTACACTACACAAACAGTACAGCTACCATCTAGCCCCATTACACAAACAGTACAGCTACCATCTAGCCCCACTACACAAACAGTACAGCTACCATCTAGCCCCACTACACAAACAGTACAGCTACCATCTAGCCCCACTACACAAACAGTACAGCTACCATCTAGCCCCACTACACAAACAGTACACAAACAGTACTGCTACCATCTAGCCCCACTACACAAACAGTACAACTACCATCTAGCCCCACTACACAAACAGTACAGCTACCATCTAGCCCCACTACACAAACAGTACAGCTACCATCTAGCCCCACTACACAAACAGTACAGCTACCATCTAGCCCCACTACACAAACAGTACAGCTACCATCTAGCCCCACTACACAAACAGTACAACTACCATCTAGCCCCACTACACAAACAGTACAGCTACCATCTAGCCCCACCACACAAACAGTACAGCTACCATCTAGCCCCACTACACAAACAGTACAGCTACCATCTAGCCCCACTACACAAACAGTACACTACACAAACAGTACAGCTACCATCTAGCCCCATTACACAAACAGTACAGCTACCATCTAGCCCCACTACACAAACAGTACAGCTACCATCTAGCCCCACTACACAAACAGTACAGCTACCATCTAGCCCCACTACACAAACAGTACAGCTACCATCTAGCCCCACTACACAAACAGTACACAAACAGTACTGCTACCATCTAGCCCCACTACACAAACAGTACAACTACCATCTAGCCCCACTACACAAACAGTACAGCTACCATCTAGCCCCACTACACAAACAGTACAGCTACCATCTAGCCCCACTACACAAACAGTACAGCTACCATCTAGCCCCACTACACAAACAGTACAGCTACCATCTAGCCCCACTACACAAACAGTACAGCTACCATCTAGCCCCACTACACAAACAGTACAGCTACCATCTAGCCCCACCACACAAACAGTACAGCTACCATCTAGCCCCACTACACAAACAGTACAGCTACCATCTAGCCCCACTACACAAACAGTACACTACACAAACAGTACAGCTACCATCTAGCCCCATTACACAAACAGTACAGCTACCATCTAGCCCCACTACACAAACAGTACAGCTACCATCTAGCCACACTACACAAACAGTACAGCTACCATCTAGCCCCACTACACAAACAGTACAGCTACCATCTAGCCCCACTACACAAACAGTACAGCTACCATCTAGCCCCACCACACAAACAGTACAGCTACCATCTAGCCCCACTACACAAACAGTACAGCTACCATCTAGCCCCACTACACAAACAGTACACTACACAAACAGTACAGCTACCATCTAGCCCCATTACACAAACAGTACAGCTACCATCTAGCCCCACTACACAAACAGTACAGCTACCATCTAGCCCCACTACACAAACAGTACAGCTACCATCTAGCCCCACTACAAAAACAGTACAGCTACCATCTAGCCCCACCACACAAACAGTACACAAACAGTACTGCTACCATCTAGCCCCACTACACAAACAGTACAACTACCATCTAGCCCCACTACACAAACAGTACAGCTACCATCTAGCCCCACTACACAAACAGTACAGCTACCATCTAGCCCCACTACACAAACAGTACAGCTACCATCTAGCCCCACTACACAAACAGTACAGCTACCATCTAGCCCCACTACACAAACAGTACAGCTACCATCTAGCCCCACTACACAAACAGTACACAAACAGTACTGCTACCATCTAGCCCCACTACACAAACAGTACAACTACCATCTAGCCCCACTACACAAACAGTACAGCTACCATCTAGCCACACTACACAAACAGTACTGCTACCATCTAGCCCCACTACACAAACAGTACAGCTACCATCTAGCCCCACCACACAAACAGTACAGCTACCATCTAGCCCCACCACACAAACAGTACAGCTACCATCTAGCCCCACCACACAAACAGTACAGCTACCATCTAGCCCCACTACACAAACAGTACTGCTACCATCTAGCCCCACTACACAAACAGTACAGCTACCATCTAGCCCCACTACACAAACAGTACAGCTACCATCTAGCCCCACCACACAAACAGTACAGCTACCATCTAGCCCCACTACACAAACAGTACAGCTACCATCTAGCCCCACTACACAAACAGTACAGCTACCATCTAGCCCCACTACACAAACAGTACAGCTACCATCTAGCCCCACTACACAAACAGTACAACTACCATCTAGCCCCACTACACAAACAGTACAGCTACCATCTAGCCCCACTACACAAACAGTACAGCTACCATCTAGCCCCACTACACAAACAGTACAGCTACCATCTAGCCCCACTACACAAACAGTACAGCTACCATCTAGCCCCACTACACAAACAGTACAGCTACCATCTAGCCCCACTACACAAACAGTACAACTACCATCTAGCCCCACTACACAAACAGTACAGCTACCATCTAGCCCCACTACACAAACAGTACAGCTACCATCTAGCCCCACTACACAAACAGTACAACTACCATCTAGCCACACTACACAAATAGTACAGCTACCATCTAGCCACACTACACAAACAGTACAGCTACCATCTAGCCCCACTACACAAACACTACACAAACAGTACAGCTACACAAAGAGTACATTTCTCCTTCTCCAGGCAGTGTAAACAAACTGAGCAATCTCAAACACTCTGCCTGAAACAAAATTCAAGTCCCTGCTTGTCCCGTAACCAGAATATTTCAGGGTTAGCACCAAACATTTTCACAGAAAATAACATGTCTCAGATCGTCATACAAAGGGCTATAAAACACTAAATGGATTTCGTTTTTGATTTCCCAACACAGTAGGCAAATGATCTCCTCTTCAGGCACTGTGTTAAATCTCCCCTTCTCTAAGCCAGAGGGAGAGGGCCGGATGGGAGTTGAGCACACACTGACCTTATGCTTTTTGTTAGGTTCAGGAGGACTTATGGTTCAGGCATATAGTTCTCTTTGATGACAGTATGTTCTAAGTTTTTAGGTTTAAACCATATATCAGCTGCCCATTTTTCCTTGTGGATCAGAAAAAGCTTGTCCTTGATTTGGTTAACACCACATGGTAATTTGTTCCTGAATATATACTGCAAATCAGTTTCACAAAAAATAGGTAATTATCTAGGTCCCAGTCAAACCTTTTTTTTGTGATTCTGTGTTCTGGCATATTCATCAGTCTGATCCATAGACGTACCATGTCACCTTTTTAACTAACTTCGCAACCCATATCTCCACCGATGGCCAGGTTTCGAGTCAGTTTATGCACACCAAGAAAGCAGCGGATTGCTCTGTTTTGAACATTGTTACAATTAGTATGTACTTTGGATCCCCATACCCCAGCAGCATAGTCATCACTGGACACACACAGGATTGATACAGTTGAGAATAAGCACAGTAACCAAGGTCCTTTTCATTTCGTCTAAATCATTAACATATAGAGTAAATAAAGTGGGTGAGAGTACGTCTCCCTGCTATACACAGTAAGGGGTTGGGAACCAGGTCATTAACCTGAACACAGGCAACTGGAGCCAGATAAAGAGGTTTGATAACATCAGAGAATCTTCCATCAATTCCCATTTTAATTAGTGGTTAAATCCATATGAATTCGTTCACTTTTTGACAGCTTCCCTTTTGATTTAAACACAACTTTCCATACATGTTTGCTCATGGAAGAAGTGGTCAGAAAGTTACTTTTTGGACCTGAATGCAAAACATTCAGGAGATAAGATGTGCTCAAAGTTGACCCATTTTGCAAACCCCACCATACCATGAGACATCCATGTCATCATCACTGGAAAAGATAAACGGTTGAGTTTGATATAATTCAAAAGCTTACAACAAATAGGGTTGTCAAACTAAATGTTAAAAAAAATATATAAAAACAATTACCTTTAATGTCAATTATGTAAAAACGCATAAACTCCGATTTTTTTCATATTCGCATATGTTGTAGCTTATACCCTACTTTACATCATCTGAGGGAATTTGTGTTGTGTCCGCGGTTGAGACACAACATGCTCCTGAATAAAGGGTGTTGTCAAAAAGTGATTGAATTGAAATGGATTTACCCCAGTCTAAAAGCAATTAGGTCTCTATTTACCTAATCGAAAGCCTTCATAAAATCAATAAAACAGGCAAAAGTTGGTTCTTGAATTCTAGCCCGGACCACTGTAGAGACAGTATAGATCTGGTCTATACATGCTCTGGCTTTCCTAAAGCCATTCTGTTCATCAGCAAGCTGACCAGACAGTTCTAGATAGTGAGAAGAGAGAGCCTGTTATTTAGGATGCAGGACTACAATTTACATACAGTGCTAATGAGAATAATCCCTCTATAGTTCAATGGGATTTTAGGCTCGGTTTTGGGGATTTCAGAGATTCCAAACTTGTTAGTTCATGCTGTCAACCTGTCTGGTCTGAGTGATTAGAGGGTGTTCTTAACACTGACCTGTGTGCCACCTTTGCCACGCTTGATTTTGCCCGGCTGCAGTACGGTCAGGTTCTCCTTCCTGCTTGGCTGGACAGGTGGTGTAGCCTGACCCACCTCTGTTATCTCCCCACTGTTCCACCTCTCCTGGACCTCCAGCGTCATGGCTACCTACAGTGATTGGATCAAAGTCAGTGAGCCAGTGAGATATGCAGGGTTGAACAAATCATCAACGTTACACTATAGTCAAATACAAGCATCGCAGGTGCAGCGAAATAACATCTGCAAATCTGTGTATGCCACCAAAAACTATTTTTGTATGTTTTGCCATGGAAAGTCCAGGGAGTCTCTGCCTGTTTCAGACATGTTTTTCCTTCATTTGGTGCCTAATGAACACAAACCAACACTCCATTCCCTCCCAGTTTAACACTTCATGTGGTGGTTAGTGTGAATGGGGCTTGCCTTCTCTTTGGGGTCCGGTGTGCAGAGGATCTTTGTAGCCCAGAAGCACAGTGTGTCCTCAGAGGGTGATGGCTCAACATCATCTACTGACAACTTGCCTGAGACAAAAAGAGATCTCTTATTAATGTACTTAACATCATTCAAAGCTTTGCCAGAACAAAATATCTTAGCTACTAGCCTGTGTTCTTGCCTGCTCATCATCAAGCCAACAAGTTTGGCATGAACATTCCATAAGGAGATGGCAAAGAGTGCAGAAACAGACTGTCACCCAGGCTACACTACTTTCCTTTATGTAGTTGTCAAACAAAACTTTGATTGGTGTACATTGTTCATTAGGTATACTATCGCCTTACCATTAGATGTGTCTGTCTCTGGGATGGGACTTAGACATAGCTCATTCTGTGTGTTGATATAAATCATGTCTTGGACAACTCTGACCTCATACACCTGGTTCTGTAGACAGAAAAACAAACTTTCATTTTAGTCTCATGGTATTATTGATTAATAAGCTGTTATTCAATGACCAAATTCTAATAACACATACAGTACATTGCCTAGTGAATGTCTTCACACCTCTTGCAAAGTTGTCACATGTAGATGCCTTATGTAAATATAAAAAGGGATTCAATTAGATTGTTTTATCCGCTTGTGATCTACACAGCCGACTACACATTCTCAAAGTGAAAGAAGAATTCAAGACGTCTTGATTGTCTCAGGGGTGTGAGTACTTTCTCTAAGCAACTCCAAATGCCTGTCTCTCGCCCCCAAGCACACGCGTATGAAGCCGATGGTGGTAATACATATCAACCTTCCCTTTATCACACTGTTTCAGGAAACCTATATTTAGAATACTTCGAATAAATAGGCTCTGTTGGAGACAATCTCTCTCTACCTGTAGTCCCATGGAAGAGGCACCTGTCTCCAGGCAGAAGTCAAAGTGATGCCAGGGACAGACCAGCACCCTCTTCCCATCTCCCAGGTCCTCAATGTCACCGAGGTCAAGAGGGCCTCCTGCGCCAAGATGGTGGTTGTAATGATGAAAGACATCATAGTATGGTGAACATGATCATTTCTTTCTTATAGCATACTCTCATCCTTCTGGTTTATCCTATAGCCACATTGGCACATAGTTGTTTATGAATTAATCATCATAACAGCAAGCTACCATAGCATAGTGCTGAGTGATTAATTGCATGCCATCAATTAGGCTAACTTATACCTTCATGGGGACAGGATGAATCCATAGCCCAGAATCTGTCATCTTCTGTGTGAACCAGGACAATGTGTTCACCATCCTCAGAGTACAGCCTTGGGGAAACGTAGAGAAGTCATGCACCAAGTTAGACCATCTTTTCAGAATAGGCAAGGGCAGCTAATGTGTATAAATCATATACATTGGGGGGATCAACAGTTAGCTAGCTAGCTGCTGCTATTCTAGCTAATTGGACTGCTTACTTTGTGCATGGTGAATCAAAATCACACTTCTTTCCTACACATTGCCAGTTTCCGTCTCTGACAATTTCTCTTAATGCAGCGACTAAATCTTCCTCGAAGTGATCCATTTAAAATATACGATGCAGAAATTAGTAGTAAGAGTAATGTTGTGCATAACTAGCTTGCTACTGCTGCCGTCCCTGCCGATGTGTGGCACAATTGTTTTCTTCTGAACTACAAAATCAAATTGTTTCAACCGGATGTTGGTACTCCACGAATTCTGCCCGACATAAAACCACTAAGGTAGAACAAGAACCTAAAACATAACCGAGACAAACCTTTGACAGGCTATGCAAAAAGATAACACTTGAGACAAAGAATGAATGCATAGAAATGTATTTGTTGATTAGACGAGATTTAGAATTACAATTAACAGTCATTTTCTCATTTTGATATGGTTGATTACATTAAATATATATATATATATATTTTAACGAAATTACAATGAGAACAATTAACCTCAAGGCCAGCAGATGACGATGCAGCCAGCTATACACTTGTATCCCCCATGGTCAGGTTTGTACATAAAACATTCTCCATTCACGCTGCAAGGGTGTCAATTTCCTCGTTAACTTGATTTATTGGCGATAATGCCGCAGGGAAAAAAACTGAAAGTATGTGTACTTTATGAAACCCAATTTTAAAACACCGTGCTAGGGTGGCTAATGCGTGTTCACTCATGTTGGAAACTCTGAAATGTTTTACTTGCTAACCTAGGCGGAAGAATCGGATACTGAGTTTCCCACTTCAGTTTGTACCAGAATCAACCAATAGGAAGCTTTACGCAAATAACTTTAGTTCATTTTAAGTCACAGGTCCCGAGTTTCCGACATGACATGAACGCAGCATAATACCTAGGAACGTTAGTCCCAGATGTGCATATCGCCTTTAGCCATTTAGGCTGCAGCAGTCTGTTGTTTAACCGCTGGCTGAAAAAGGGGATGCAGTGTCAGGAAGTAGCATTATATATATATATATTGTAATGACCCTGAGTTTTTGTGGCACAGTCGATAGCGCGCCGGATCTCGGGCTAGAAGGTCGAGGGTTCGAGACCTGCTCCTTGCTGTTTCATTACAATATTTAAAAACTCTAACTTTCTCACCATTAAATCAAATTAAGGAGGAACTCGACGCCCTTTCAGCCTGAATGTAGAATGTTTTATGTACGAACCGGCCACAGGTTTATAGCCAGCTGCAAACAATGCCTTTGGACATTAAAGAAGAAAACTTTTTTTTTTAACATGAAACAACTCAATATCGCCATCTGCCGGCCATTGGGCTAGAAAACAATATGATTGATATGATCTACTGTACGACATTGTATCTCAAAATTGCCAGGAGGAACATACAGACTGCAGGCATTCAAGTCAGTGAATGTTTGAAACTGAAGTGAATTGTAAGTACATCTACATAGTGACCTACAGTACCAGTAAAAAGTTTGGACACACCTACTCATTCAAGGGGTTTTCTATAGAATCATGTAGTAACCAAAAAGGTGTTAAACAAATCAAAATATATTTTAGATTTTTCAAAGTAGCCACCCTTTGCCTTTATGACTGCTTTGCACAATATTGGCATTCTCTCATTCAGCTTTTTTTCTTCTTCTTTTAAAACTTTATTTAATTAGGCAAGTCAGTTAAGAAAAAAATCTTATTTACAATGACGGCCTGTTAAAGGAAAAAGGCCTCCTGTGGGGATGGGATTAAAAATATAATTAAATATTGGACAAAACACACATCACGACAAGAGAGACAACACAACACTACATGAAGCGAGACCAAAGACGACAACATAGCATGGCAGCAACACATGAAAACACAGCATGGTAGCAACACAACATAACAACAGCTTAATTTCATTTCAATTAACAGGTGTGCCTTGTTAAAAGTTTGTGGAATTTCTTTCCTTCTTAATGCGTTTGAGCCAATCAGGTGTGTTGTGGCAAGGTAGGGTTGGTATACAGAAAATAGCCCTATTTGGTAAAAGACCAAGTCCATATTATGGCAAGAACAGCTCAAATAAGCAAAGTGAAACAACAGCCCATCATTACTTTAAAACATGAAGGTCAATCAATCCGGAAAATTTCAAGATCTTTTAAAGTCTCAAAAACCATCAAGCGCTATGATGAAACTGGCTCTCATGAGGACCCCACAGGAAAGGAAGACCCAGAGTTACCTCTGCTGCAGAGGATAAGGTCATTAGAGTTACCAGCCTCAGAAATGCAGCCCAAATAAATGCTTCACAGAGTTCAAGTAACAGACATCTCAACATCAACTGTTCAGAGGGGACTCCGTGAATCAGGCCTTCGTGGTCGAATTGCTGCAAAGAAACCACTAATAAAGGACACCAATAAGAAGAGACTTGCTTAAATTATGTAAAAATGTACCACTAGCCACTTTAAGCAATGCCACTTAATACAATGTTTACATACCCTACATTACCCATCTCATATGTATATACTGTACTCTATATCATCTACTGCATCTTGCCATCTTTATGCAATACATGTACCACTAGCCACTTTAAACTATGCCACTTTATGTTTACATACCCTACAGTACTCATCTCATACGTATATACCGTACTCTATACCATCTACTGCATCTGCCATGCCGTTCTGTACCACCACTCATTCATATATCTTTATGTACATATTCTTTATCCCTTTACACTTGTGTGTGTGTGTAAGGTAGTAGTGTGGAATTGTTAGGTTAGATTACTGTTGGTTATTACTGCATTGTCGGAACTAGAAGCACAAGCATTTCGCTACACTCGCATTAACATCTGCTAACCATGTGTATGTGACTAATAAAATTTGATTTGATTTGATTTAACCATGTGTATGTGACTAATAAAATTTGATTTGATTTGATTTTGCTTGGGCCAAGAAACACAAGCAATGGACATTAGACCGGTGGAAATCTGTCCTTTGGTCTGATGAGTCCAAATTTGAGATCTTTGGTTCCAACCGAGTAGGTGTAGGTGAACGGATGATCTCCGCACGTGTGGTTCCCACCGTGAAGCATGGAGGAGGTGTGATGGTGCTTTGCTGGTAACACTGTCAGTGATTTATTTAGAATTCAAGGCACTCTTAACCAGCATGGCTACCACAGCATTCTGCAGCAATACGCCATCCCATCTGGTTGCGCTTAGTGGGACTATCATTTGTTTTTCAACAGGACAATGATCCAACACACCTCCAGGCTGTGTAAGGGCTATTTGAACAAGAAGGAGAGTGATGGAGTGCTGCATCAGATTTCTTATTTTTTTTTGTATTTAACTAACTGACTTGTATTTTTGTATTTAACTAACTGACTTAACTGACTTGACAAGTCAGTTAAGAACAAATTCTTATTTTAAATGACAGCCTACTCCTGCCAAACCCAGATGACCTGGCTTCCAATTACCCAACCTCAACCCAATTGAGATGTTTGGGATGAGTTGGACCGCAGGGTGAAGGAAAAGCAGCAAACAAGTACTCAGCATGTGGCAACTCCTTAAAGACTGTTGGAAAAGCATTCCAGGTGAAGCTGGATGAGAGAATGCCAAGAGTGTGCAAATCTGTAATCAAGGCAAAGGGTGGCTACTTTGAATCATCTAAAATATATTTTGATTTGTTTAACAATTTTTTGGTTACTACATGATTCCATGTGTTATTTCATAGTTGACGTGTTCACTATTATTATACAATGTAGAAAATAGTAAAAATAAAGAAAAACCCTTGAATGAGTAGGCGTGTCCAAACTTTTGACTGGTACTGTACATACATAGAAAATCAACAGTTGTGGGGAAAAAAGTGATGACGGCGCATAACTCATGAGTGTAAAATAAATGATTTAATATACAACAGAAAACATGTGCAAAATATTCATGATCAGTATGCTTTGAGTATAATAAGATAGTGAAAGCCTGGTTTAAAGGAAAGAACACTGGCTACCCCAAGCCTCTTTCACCAAAACCATCTGGAGCACGAGATTGCAGGCAATACTGTCTGCTCCATCTTACATACAAGGAACAGTCATCCGTGCCATTTTAGAGCTTAAAATAATGTGTTTGTTACAATATGATACATTTCATAACATGACCTGTAAGGTTTTTTAGTTCGACAACATATATATATACACACATATGTATAGTATTACCTTAAATTTACATAGAAACGCAGACAAAAAAAAAGGATAGTGATCCACTTTAAAATGACAGCTGGTGGCGACTTGATGGGACACAAACACAGGATGTCATTCAACCAACTGCGTCATTGTCTGGTGTCAGGGGGTCAAAGGTGAGCAATGGTGGAGTTCAGTATGTCTGGCTTGCTCTTGGTGTTAGTGGCCTTGGAGAGGTCTCGCTGTGGACAGAGGTACAGAGATAAGCATAGATATTCTCTTCCCACCCAACATCAACAGGCTAGTGTTCAGTTGGCACGAAACATAAAAAAATATTTACAAAACAGTATAATGGGGAGGTATGATCTAAATTAGAAAATGCTAATTTTCATGCAAAATATTTTGCTACAGCATATCCTAATGAACATGACCAAGGTGCCGTGGTAACAAATTGAGTAGCGACAAATAGCATTGGACACTACCTCAGTTTTCACTCCACAGTAAATAAACACAAATCTAGAAAATATGCAATTCTGGTAATTGCACATTTCCCAAATACATTTTGATTTAAAAAGGCAGAAACAACCACAGTGACAGACAGAGAAAGACTGAAGACTGAAGGGTATTAGGAGTGTGGTTGTAAAAAGGTTACATCAGTAAATAGCGACACACAGCCCAGCCTGAGAGCCCTCAGAGGGTTTAGAAGAACACACTAACAAGAGAGGGTACACTACTGTTACCTGGGAACATAATCAGGGATGAAGCGTTTTAAAGAATGTATCTTAGTGGTTAATGACATGCATATATTTGGATACAGGAATAATTATTTGATGTGTATGGTTTTAGTTTGGGCAATTCACACATTCAAACAAACCTTGATTGAACCGATTCGATTACTGTGTTGATTAAGCCCGTCTAAAAACAGAATACATTTATCAATTAGCCACAATTCTCCACTCAAACCCCCCCCTTATGGCTAGACCGTGTGTTGCTGCATAGAATCAGTAAAATAAGACACAGAAAAAAACACAAATTACCGCAAACTCGGAATAAGTGCTGGCGACAGAGTTAATGCTGAAGTTACGCTGCGGACTAGCCAGGGTTTTTAACCCACCGCTCTGAAGAGGGACTCCAAGTCCGGTCACCTGGCCCATGTTCTCCTTGTTGCGCTCCTGCAGTCCCGCAAGAGGGGGCTTACTGCGACCCGGGGTCCGTACCGATGGGACCTGGATGGGGGAAAACACAGAGAAAAGATGGATGAGGAGAAAAAGAAGCCTGGAATCCGAACTGATATATTCCATTTCCCCATCACTTCAACAATGGTGAAACAGCATCAGTTTGTATTCCAAGCTTGGGAACAGAAAACGCAACAGATGGTTTGCTTTGAGTGAATGTCAGGGTTTGAGCAAAAATTAGCATGTTACCCATACCAAATGACTGGTCTAAATTGAGAAGTAATTCAATAGCGTCTAAGTATACTGAACAAAAATATAAACGCAACATGTAAAGTGTTGGTCCCATGTTTCATGAGCTGAAATAAAAAGATCCCAGAAATTGTCCATATGCACAAAAAGCTTATTTCTCTCAAAAAATTGTCACACAACACAATGCCACAGATGTCTCATGTTGAGGGAGTGTGCAATTGGCACGATGACTGCAGGAATGTCCACTAGAGCTGTTGCCAGAGAATTTAATGTGAATTTCTCTACCATAAGCTGCCTCCAACGTCGTTTTAGAGAATTTGGCAGTACGTCCAACCGGCCTAACAACCGCAGACCACATGTAACCACGCCAGCCCAGGACCTCCACATCCAGCTTCTTCACCAGGGTCTTGACCGGACTGCAGTTCGGCATCGAAACTGACTTCATTGGACAAATGCTCACCTTCTATGGCCACTGGCACGTTGGAGAAGTGCTCTTCACGGATGAATCCCGGTTTCAACTGTACCGGGCAGATGGCAGGCAGTGTGTGTGTATGGCATCGTGTGGGCGAGCGAATTGCTGATGTCAATGTTGTGATCAGTGCCCCATGGTGGAGGTGGGGTTATAGTAATGGCAGGCATAAGCTACAGACAACGAACACAATTGCATTTTATCGATGGCAATTTGAATGCAGAGATACCGTGACGATTGTCGTGTCATTCAGCAAGATAATGTTGCAAGAATCGGTATACAATTCATGAAAGCTGAAAATGTCCCAGTTCTTCCATGGACTGCATACTTACCAGACATGTCACCCATTGAGCATGTTTGGGATGCTCTGGATCAACGTGTACAACAGCGTGTTCCAGCTCCCGCCAATATCCAGCAACTTCACACAGCCATTGAAGAGGAGTGGGACAACATTCCACAATCAACAGCCTGATCAACTCTATGCGAAAGAAATGTGTTGCATTGCATGAGGCAAATGGTGGTCACACCTGATACTGACTGTTTTACTAGGGTGTCTGTGACCAACAGATGCATATCTGTATTGCCAGTCATGTGAAATCCATAGACTACTGCCTAATTTATTTATTTCAATTGACTGATTTCCTTATATGAACTGTAACTCTGTAAAATTGTTGCATTTATATATATTTTTTCAGTGTAGTTAGTTGTTGTGCAAACATGCTGCATTGACCTTGTTGACTGACAGAGGGGGGCGGGAGGGTGAGTGACAGACAGTTCCGCCATAGGCTGAGCGCATGGTGCTGTTAGAGTTGGCACTAGAGAGGCTGGAGGTGGTGCCATTGAACTGGAGAGAACACACAAACAGAGAGTTAGTTAGTGATGCCAAAAGCTCACGTTATTAATGCGGAACTATATAAAACACAAGCCAGTGATTGTGTTAGCCTGGGTGTCCAGTCTTGTTTCTGCTTTAGCCACCTTTGTCATAAAAACGGAGGCAGTCCATAAACAGACTGGATACCCAGGCTAAGATTGGGCCACGCAATTGTTCCATGAGTATGAAGGCTAGAAAGAGCAGCAGCAAAGTTACTGGAGTGGTACCTTTCGTGCTTTGCTGGGGGTAGTTGTGCCAAGGAATCTCCTTTTGGTAGGCGTCCGGACAGCTGTCCCATACAGCATATCCACTTCAATCTGCTTGCTCTTTTTCAGTTGCTGTTACAATAAAATATAGATCAAAGTATTGTAACAAAGTAAGCTTTTATCTACACAGACCTAACCCTAACCCTAACCCTAACCCTAACCCAAAGTAAGCTTTTATCTACACAGACCTAACCCTAACCCTAACCCTAACCCTAACCTCTAAACCTAACCCTAACCCTAACCCTAACCCTAACCTCTAAACCTAACCCTAACCTCTAACCCTAACCCTAACCCTAACCCCTAACCCTAACCCTAACCCTAACCCTAACCCTAACCCTAACCCTAACCCTAACCCCTAACCCTAACCCTAACCCTAACCCTAACCCTAACCCTAACCCTAACCCTAACCCTAACCCTAACCCTAACCCTAACCCTAACCCTAACCCTAACCCTAACCCTAACCCTAACCCTAACCCTAACCCTAACCCTAACCCTAACCCTAACCCTAACCCTAACCCTAACCCTAACCCTAACCCTAACCCTAACCCTAACCCTAACCCTAACCCTAACCCTAACCCTAACCCTAACCCTAACCCTAACCCTAACCCTAACCCTAACCCCAACCCTAACCCTAACCCTAACCCTAACCCCTAACCCTAACCCTAACCCTAACCCTAACCCTAACCCCTAACCCTAACCCTAACCCTAACCCCTAACCCTAACCCCTAACCCTAACCCTAACCCTAACCCCTAACCCCTAACCCTAACCCCTAACCCTAACCCTAACCCTAACCCTAACCCCTAACCCTAACCCTAACCCTAACCCCTAACCCTAACCCCTAACCCTAACCCTAACCCTAACCCTAACCCTAACCCCTAACCCTAACCCTAACCCTAACTTGAGACAAGTGTATAACAAATGATGATAGGTCCGGTTTCCCAGATCCAAATGAAACCTAATCCTGGACTGAAAAACACTTCTTTGGTCATGCTTCTTAGTCCAGGACTAGGTTTGATCTGGGTCCAGGAAGGAGGACCAATACTGTATCTCTCAAGTTAGGATTCTGCCCTGAAATGAGTGGCCATGTCTTTACCCTCTCCAGTTTCTCATTCTCTTTCTCGATGCGGTGCAGCTCCCACTGCTCCTCTACAAACTGCAGGAACTTCTGTCCATTCACCAGGAACTCCCTGGCCTGCTCCTGCTCCCACACATCAATCTGAGCCTTCAGCTTCTTCTCAAGCTGGACAAATAAAACAACAATATCGGGATATAGCCAAGTGTTTTACAGTATAGTATGTGTTTATATAGCATAGCATTATGTACAGCTGGTAAAAAAAACTCAAAGCCTTGTCATGTTTGTATGTACAGTAGCTACCCCCTAACAAGGGAATACTACAGACTCCTGTCTTTTTCAAAAGGATTTACCTTGGGCAGGCTTTTGTGGAGCTCGGCTTTCTGTTTCTCCTCTTTGAGCAGATTCCCTCCTCTGTTGGTGAACCTGGAGGGGTCTGTGGCTTTTTTCTGTGGGGATAAAAAGGTAATGCCAAGGGTTAAAACCCCCTAAGGTTGATGTCTGCGCCTCCTTGGAAATCTAAATTAGCATTATACAAAAATCCAGACACACAAAAAAGTATTTTTTTGTTGGTCAATTTAAGCTAGAGATGTTTTTGTTGTTGCATTGGATGTGTCTCAATCCACTGCATTCGCCTATGTAACACTTCCGCATTTGGGGTGAAAGGTGACAGAGCAGTGTTTGTCAGACCATGAGACATACCGAAAATTGGTCTTTGCACAAAATAGTCTGTAGCGTCCAAACGGTTTTTCCTACAAACTATCATGACCCCTCTTTGGAAACATTTTGCTCCTCGACCCCCACAAGCGTCTTGGGACTCGTCTGAAGTCGGTACAGACGATCTGCCAACTTCTGTCTATACCGTTTGGGCTACACACTAATACGCCTGTATAAAGGAGAGATTCTCAAAAACAAGTACGTCGGTTGTTTTGTTCTAGGACATCCACAGGCCTCACAAGACTCGTCTGAATGTCCCTCAGTACCGGTTGACAGTTTTTTTTATGAGAGTAGAGTACCAGTCAAAAGTTTGGACACACCTACTCATTCTTTTCTTTATTTTTACTATTTTCTACATTGTAGAATAATAGTGAAGCTATCAAAACCATGAAATAACACATATGGAATTATGTAGTAAAAAAAAAGAAGTGTTAAATGTATTTTATATTTGAGATTCTTCAAAGTAGCCACCCTTTGCCTTGATGACAGCTTTGCACACTCTTGGCATTCTCTCAACCAGCTTCATGAGGTAGTCACCTGGAATGCATTTCAATTAACAGGTGTGCCTTGTTAAAAGTTCATGAATTTGAGCCAATCAGTTGTGTTGTGACAAGGTAGGGGTGGTATACACAAGATAGCCCTATTTGGTAAAAGTCCATATTAATGGCAAGAATAGCTAAAATAAGCAAACTGAAACTACAGTCCATCATTACTTTAAGACATGAAGGTCAGTCAATGCGGAAAATTTCAAGAACTTTTAAAGTTTCTTCAAGTGCTGTCGCAACAACCATCAAGCGCTATGATGAAACTGGCTCTAATGAGGACTTCCACAGGAAAGGAAGACCCAGAGTTAAGTTCATTAGAGTTAACGGCACCTCAGATTGCAGCCCAAATAAATGCTTCACAGAGTTCAAGTAACAGACACATCTCAACATCAACTGTTCACAGGAGACTGCGTGAATCAGGCCTTCATGGTCAAATTGCTGCAAAGAAACTACTACTAAAGGACACCAATAAGAAGAAGAGAGTGCTTGGGCCAAGAAACATGAGTAATGGACATGAGACCGGTGGAAATCTGTCTTTTGGTCTGATGAGTCGAAATGTAAGATTTTTGGTTCCAACCGCCGTGTCTTTGTGAGACGCAGAGTAGGTGAACGGATGATCTCCGAATGTGTGGTTCCCACCGTGAAGCATGGAGGTGGTGGTGTGATGGTGCTTTGCTGGTGACGTTGTCAGTAATTTATTTAGAATTCAAGGAACACTTAACCATCATGGCTACCACAGCATTCTCCAGCGATACGCCATCCCATCTGGTATACGCTTAGTGGGACCAGCATTTGTTTTTCAGCAGGACAATGACCCAACACACCTCCAGATTGTGAGGGCTATTTGACCAAGGAGAGTGATGGAGTGCTGCATCAGATGACCTGGCCTCCACAATCACCCGACCTCAACCCAATTGAGATGGTTTGGGATGAGTTGGACTGCAGAGTGAAGGAAAAGCAGCCAACATGTGCTCAGCATATCTGGGAACTTCTTCAAGACTGTTGTAAAAGCATTCCTCGTGAAACTGGTTGAGAGAATGCCAAGAGTGTGCAAAGCGGTCATCAAGGCAAAGGGTGGCTACTTTGAAGAATCTCAAATACCTTTTTGTTTAACACTATTTTGGTTACTACACAATTCCATATGTTACTTCATAGTTATATATACACACACACACACACACGTAAGAAAAAAAAGATATAATAATAATAATAACAACAACAACTGTTTCCTGACCTTTCTTATATCTCTTAGACACTTCAGAACAACCTACTTTAGATTTTTGGAGGAACTTGCTGTTGTTCTATGTAGTGAATTTGTTATTTAATGCATTTGTATGGGCTAATAGCAGTAAGGCTCCCCAAAAAATTAGTAAGTCATTTGTACAAATATTGTTTTATAATTCAAAATTAAAATGTTATGTTATTTAACATCAAAATTGTTTGGATGAAAAAGCCTAGGTAATTCAAAAATAAGCAATACATGTTTTCTTACAGTGAACTATCCCTTTAAAGCCCATTAAAAAAAAAGATGATTGCACTTGTCTTTTCCTACTAGCACCAACTTTAATGATAACGTCTTTATTGACAAAAATGTACGAACTAAAACTGTGATATGTGGTTGTCTCACCTAGCTATTTTAAGATGAATGCACTAACTGCAAGTCGCTCTGGATAAGAGCGTCTGCTAAATGACTCAAATGTTTCCACGGTGCTTCTCCACTGCTAACCTCTAGTTCCAGGAAGAGTCTCCAGCTCTCCTCCCAGCGTTGAACCCCCTCAAACAGCTCCTTGTGTTCTTCATAGTGCTGCTTCAGCCTCAGGATCTCAGCTTCGTGCAGCCCCAACAGCTGCTCTGTAAAATCATCTGAAGGAGGGAAAAACAAATTATTAAATGTATTATTAAAATCAGTTACGTCACATTGAAGAGAAAATTGCCTTTTGAAAAGGGAACACTAAATGCATGGGTATGTGACGCACCGGGTATGTGATTAATAAGTTAACAATCATAAAACACATTGTTCACTAGAAAGAATTCTCTGAGTCTTCATTCATTGATGGGTCTACCAAAGCTTGTGTTTTACCTGTAATCCAAACCCTGAAACCCAACTTACTGCTAAAATAGGGCACAAAGGCCTGTTGCTGATCACTGCTGAAGAAGCATTTCTCCCAGAGCACTGCGATCTCTGAGCGGATGGCTTCAGTAACGTTTCGCATGTTCAGTCGTTTGAGCTCCATCAGTCGCCTGCCCTCTGCCTCTAACTGAGGTGTGAAAAAGAAGAGAGAACAATTTGGTTCTTTGATTCTAACATTTTCTTGATTAATAGACAGACCTTGTTTAGAAACAGCTTTAGAATGCCAGATAGACTACTGGAGACAATAGTGACTAGCCAGGGTACAAACCAGAGGTGTATACATACTACAAAGCAGGATCAATTAGATTTAAAAAAATTAAAACACCATAAACAACTATTGACTTTCTGGTTCATTAAGAAAGCTAAACTTAGATATGTGTTTTAAGTTGTTGAGTCAATTAGACCAAGCCCATTTCAAGCTTATCTTTCAAAAATAAAATAAAACAGTTATTTCAGAATATTTAGGCAAGTAAGGGGCATGGTCAACATTTGCTCATTGGACTTTGGTCAAAATAAGTGCACTAGAAAGGGATTAGGGTGCCATTTGGTACATAAGCGAAGAGTGTTCACTGACAGCATCCAGGTTCTTCTTCTTGGAGGCGACCATGTGCTCTGAGAAGAGCTCCCTCTCCTCCTGGGGCACCTGCAGTCTGTCCCACAGCTCCTGGATCTTCTCCCTGTGAGCCTCACACACCGCCTGGTTCTCTGCCTTCCTCTCCTCTAGCTAGACAGAACAACATAGACAGGGGACGGTCAGTAAAGGAGCACTATGGAAATGGGCACGTTCCAGGACGTCTGTATTGTCTTTACATGGGGCGCGACTGCAATAAAGACCTGGAACACGGCCAATGACAGATATTATCAACAAAATGCAAATGAAGATATTTACATGATCTATAGTGAAGTGATAATGAACTGATACAGTATTGTTGAAATGTAATGCGTGTAGGTCGACTGGTTTTCTACTGTATTGTGGTGGTGAGCAGATCAACTTTGTTCATTCTGCACAGACATAGCAAAGTATCGCTCAAACTATCATCTGAAACATATTGGATTAGTTCCATTCTCACTTGGCCGAGGAGGAGTTTGAGTGAGGCGATGTTGTCTTTGGACAGGCAGAAGGCCTCCTGGTCCTCGCAGACGATGTCCTTCTCGAAGCTGGTCTCTGGCAGCTGGTCCAGGTCGTCCATGCACAGGACGATCTGCCTCTTGATGCCCACAAACTCAGCGTGCCGCCGCTCCTGGCCACGGACAGAGAGACATGCCGTTAGGGATCTCCTCAAATGTGGATATTAGTTTACATCAGTGTTTTCCCCCAATATTATTTTCTCTAAGTGAGGTGCAGAATCAATGGCCAACCTTTTTTGGCTTTACTACAACCAATTAAACTAATCATGACTCTAGATTAAAGACGGAGAGTAGTTGAATCAGCAAATAAGTGCCGAGCTGATGGCAGAACAAGCAGCAGCTCTCCAGGAGCAGGGTTGAAGTATGCACCATCATTCACATCTACGTTCAAATAACATGTTTTCTTTCAAATCCTTTGAGTATTTGATTGAGCCTGCATGATGTATCACATGGGGTTTGCTCCTTTGTGACTATTCCATTAGTTCCATTGCACCAGGTAAGCACAATCAAGTGCAGCTACATTATATATATATTTTTTAAACAAATACTACTGGTATGTGAATCCAGGGTCTGCTTTTATTACAAATCCCTATCTACCTTCTCTGTGGTCTGGCTGGCGATGTGCTGGTGGAAGCTGTTCAGCTGCTCCAGGGAGGGCACGGCGTTAGGGTCGAGGACGTAGGGGTTCGAACACAGAGTGTCACACAGGTCCTGGTCGCGCTCCGTCAAGGCCTTGAGCTGCTGCATCCTCTGGGTCCGCTCCTTCACCAACACCTCCACCTGGGTCCGGATCTCCTTCTCCTGTTGCAGCATGGTGACGCCCCGCTCCTCCTGGTGAGAGAAAAGGTATTGGGTGAAGTTGCCCCTAGACACTGTATTTCCCCCACTAATGGTTAAGGTGAGGATTGAGGAGGGGAAACTGATCCCAGATCTGTATCCAGGGAAGGCACCAGGGTTGGGGTTAATGCCATTTAAATTGGCCCTAACCCTGGAAGCCTCAGGCAGAATATTTATCCAAAGAAATCTTCAAATTCGAAAATGGACTTATCTAAGCAGTCTGGAATGGCCTCATTCCCTTCTTTTCCATAATAGCCCTTTTTCTCTCCATCCACTCATCTTCAAGAAATGGACAGCAATAAGTCCATAAATCATCATAGTAAGCCGTACATGCTTTATCCTAGAAATATAATTACTAGAAAGGACAAAGCCAATCAGACCATGGCAATTTGAGTGGGACATTGATTTGAATCCCTATCCACCAGTCATTATATTTCTATGCGTTATGTCATTTGCATACTAGTAAAACTTTGCAGACCTTGTTAGAAACTGTTAGGATGCTTACCTCAAATGGGGGTAGCTGCAGTTCCAAGCACAGCGTATCCAGTTGTTTGCGACAGGCTTCGATGCTGCTCAACAGTCTGGTCCTAAGAGACTCCTCCTCTGTTATCATCATGTCTAACAAACCCTGTGAGAGATGTACAGAAATGACTAGTCAGTCCACATATAGGAAGGAATACATACTTGTGAATTAGCTACATATAGAAATCTCACATTTAGCAGACTAAATAGATAGGCTACATCACACATATGCCCTAGCAACACACCCCTCAAAAGTAGGTTAGCTAGCTACTGTACTAGCTCTTCACCAGGGCGTCAAGCTGCACTGACGCCCTGGAGCAGAGCTAGCTAGTTTTTTATTTCACCTTTATTTAACCAGGTAGGCAAGTTGAGAACAAGTTCTCATTTACAATTGCGACCTGGCCAAGATAAAGCAAAGCAGTTCGACACATACAACAACACAGAGTTACACATGGAGTAAAACAAACATACAGTCAATAATACAGTAGAAAAATAAGTCTATATACAATGTGAGCAAGTGAGGTGAGAAGGGAGGTGAAGGCAAAAAAAAAAAGAAAAAAAGGCCATGGTGGCGAAGTAAATACAATATAGCAAGTAAAACACTGGAATGGTTGATTTGCAGTGGAAGAATGCGCAAAGTAGAGATAGAAATAATGGGGTGCAAAGGAGCAAAATAAATAAATAAATAAATACAGTAGGGAAAGAGGTAGTTGTTTGGGCTAAATTATAGATGGGCTATGTACAGGTGCAGTAATCTGTGAGCTGCTCTGACAGCTGATGCTTAAAGCTAGTGAGGGAGATAAGTGTTTCCAGTTTCAGAGATTTTTGTAGTTCGTTCCAGTCATTGGCAGCAGAGAACTGGAAGGAGAGGCGGCCAAAGGAAGAATTGGTTTTGGGGGTGACCAGAGAGATATACCTGCTGGAGCGGGTGCTACAGCAGGTGCACAGACAGGTGTCACGGCTTTGATAATGTTGTTTCTTGGAGAATAATTACTCTATGCTTGAGTGTCAATTTGTTCTGACTCACCTTGATGTGATTCTTGACCACATTGGTTCTCTGTAGCCTCTGGTCTTCTGGTATTCCTATCTCTTCCCAGATGTCCTTCAGGTGGCAGAGAGCTTTATTCAGGCAAGCCACAGACTCGGCTGCGAGCACCTCACTGGAATGGGCCGGGGACATATATAAAAAGGTTTAATTTTTGGACTGGCATGACTAGTTAAAGTTACTTGACTTTGCTGGACTGCTGCAAGTTGCAACGACAAGGGGCAGCACTGCAGCAGTAACGTTAACGTCAGTGTCAATGTCGTCCTGCTATTGTAATTTATCAGTCTTTGAATTGATAGCACACAGTAGTCCATCCTTCATTCAGCTTTGCAGACACGCCCAGTCGTTAATTGTTAACGTTACAGTATAGTACAATCAAATATGTTATATCTGTGGTATTACAGACAGTAACGTAAGCTAACGTGCTCGCAGCCGAGTCTGTGAATGACTGTCTTGCCTAACGTTAGTCATTCCTGGCAAATTGACATCTAACGTTTGCTAAAATGTTGATTTAGCTAGCAAACTCATAATCTTCAGTAATCTTGCAGTTTTATTTCTAGATAGGTAACTAGTTGTAGCTAGGTATAACGTTAGTCACAAAACACTGCTGCTGTTAAATTAGCTAGCTTGACATTTCAATTCTGCATGCCAAATGCTATACTTTTTACAAATAACGTTACAATTCACTTGCCTCTTTCTCATCGTGAAGTCCCAGTAATTAAGTCAGTTGTGTTGTAGCTTGCAGCAAAACTTCTCATAAATCCTCAGATCTCTGTCCTTCAGCTTTGCCTGTGTTAGGTCAAGCCGTTTCTGTCCGATTCAAAAATATGCATCAAATTGCGGTCTTGTTTCTCATTGGTTGAGGACGGCCATTATGTCATCGTTTAGACATTGTGGTACCATATGCGCATGCGCAAGGGCGTGGCCTTACGAAAACGAACAGTTATTACCAGTAAAGCGACAGACATGCTTTCAAATGTCACTGTACAGAGACGTCATTGTTTATTTAACTACAGGTATTTGATATCGTAAGATTCATAAATATAATTTATTATAAATCGCAGACAACAAATAAAACGTAATATTTATTTTGTACTGTGTAAAGAAAACAACATTCTTTGTACACCTTTTGCAGTTGGTATAGCACTATGATGGAATATATTCCAACGTCAATAAAAAAATTCTGAACCAGATCTAGCCTAGACAGTGACTGCTTCCAATACAAGACTCTGAATAATAGGTGCAAACAAGTAGTTTGTTGTCATATTGTAGATCCAAATTGTCCAAATAGTCATCTGTATTTGTCCCCATGATGTCTTGGACCACAAGCTGGATGCTTCCATTGGCAATGATAGAAAGACTCATGCATGGTTGTCCAACATAGACTCCAGAAGTCTGGCACTGTTTGTGATAGCTGTGGTCACCACAATGAATTTAAGACCTAGAAACACCATAGAGAGAACACATTATCCACTTTTATTCAACTTGTATTTATACAGAGAATCCCAATTGAGAGCCAATATCTCTTTTTCAATGGTACAAAGTAATATGTAGAACCCGCTTGACCTATATAAAACATGTATTGTAAACTATGTAGTCACCACAATAAATGTATGACCTAGGAGAAATAGAGGTAGAAATAGGGGCATGAATATATCTTTCCTTAGCTCACACCCTCTACATTTTCCCTGTCAGCTTTGGGATTCGAACCGGCAACCCTCTGGTTACTGGCCCACCTCTCAAGACTTCTGCTGTTCCCTACATTGGCACACTGTTAAGTTTCTAGTACCACCACCCTCCAGAATCCCAATATAAAGCCTTCCTTACCTTTCTCTCTGCCCAGGAAGCGTAGTGCTGAGATCTCTGAGAAGGTGCACCCACCCAGGAACATGACTAGGATGATACGCTGGGAATCGGTTTTCACCCTTGCGTCTGATCCGTTGCTACCTGCTGAGAGAGAGGGGGGAGGTAGAGAGCGAGAGAAAATAAAGAACTGGAATGCTCTGTGTTCCCTTTTCCTCTATGGACTTTCCATTCAAAAGTGCCTTTTACATACATTTCAGTGTCAATGTCAAGCCCACTTGTCTTACCTGTGACTGCAAATTCATGTCCGTTGAGCATGCGGGTGACTTCCTCGAGCCCTGTCCAGCCATCACGCTCCAATACCTGCAGACGTAGCACAAGCAGAATAATTTTTATTTTATCACTAATTGAAACCACACTTCTGTCTTAGTATCCATGAGTTCATTCATATTGGAGTCCACCTACCTGTTCGATGAGTTTGCAGCTCAAAGGAATGTAGGCTCCACTGAAGATATAGGCCATGTCTCGAGGGACACGGAGGTCATACTCTTCATCTGACTTGGGCACCTTGATATAGATATAGCAAGGACATCCGGTTTCATTGCAATACTGTTTGGTTATGGAGTTATTTTAGGGCAGTGTTTCCCAAACTAGGGGTCGTGATTTGAAAATGGGGTCCCGAGAGAAACTTAAAAAAAAATATATATAAAGAAAATCACTCTTGGTTCTTAGAACCAGGGTTTCGTCAGTAACCTCCGGTAGCCTCTAGATACAGTTGTAATAAACAGAGCGGTTTCTGTTTTCTTCCTACAAATGTGGCTCAATCTTTTAAATGGTTCAAGATACAAAATATTATGACCTCATTACTGTAAGATTAGACTCTCAGGAACACGTATGTATCTTCTGTTTCCCTCCACAATGCTCGCAAGCCACGCAGGACTCATTAGAACAGACGGGACAAGACTAGGCACTAAATCAAACTGAAGATCAGACAACATTGTTGCCTGATGATCTTCTGAACTTAAACCTTTCCTGGTGCATTTTAGTCACTTCAAACCATATTTCCTTCAGATTGAAATACTGACAAAAGTAATGGCAAACTGATTTATAATAGACTGTCATAGCCAAAATGTAAAAAGTAAACATTTGCCGTTGATTACATCAGTTTTTTGACATGGTGGGGTCAACTTTTTATTTATGTCAAAATAGGGCCAAAAACGTTTGGGAACCCCTGTTTTAGGTCGAGTTTCCTGGCCCTTTCCCAGCCTAGTCCTGAACTAAAAACAAAGTTTAATGGGGAATCCAGGATTAGGCTTAATCTGTGTACACAAATCCGCCCTATAATGTTTAGTGAAATTTCATGAAGTTAAAGTAACTCAATACATGGGTATGTTTTTAATATGGTAATTAGGTTGTTCATTAAATTAAAAGACTACATACCAGATTGAGCCTCCTGCCCAAGGCACGGAAATTGCTCTTCTTGGCCAGGGAGGAGAAGGCATCAGTCAGCTTTCCTAAAATAGAACATGTTGAAAGGTTCAAGTGCTGATATTTTGCAGAGCATCTTGTCATTGTCAGGACTCTAAAGTAACATAGAGAAACCTATTCAGACATTTCATCAATTAGTGGTGGTCACTTAGGAAAGGTAACGAGGAGAAAAACAAAGTAGTTATATACAGTAATGGTATTGGGACCCAACCTATATTAAATACAGTAACTGTATTGGGACCCAGCCTGTATTAAATACAGTAACGGTATTGGGACCCAGTCTGTATTAAATACGGTACCGGCATTGAGACCCAGCCTGTATTAAATACAGTAATGGTATTGGGACCCAGCCTGTATTAAATACAGTAATGGTATTGGGACACAGCCTGTATTAAATACAGTAACGGTATTGGGACCCAGCCTGTATTAAATATAGTGACGGTATTGGGACCCAGCCTGTATTAAATATAGTGACGGTATTGGGACCCAGCCTGTATTAAATATAGTGATGGTATTGGGACCCAGCCTGTATTAAATATAGTAACGGTATTGGGGCCCAGCCTGTATTAAATAGAGTAACGGTATTGGGACCCAACCTGTATTAAATACAGTAACGGTATTGGGACCCAGCCTGTATTAAATATAGTGACGGTATTGGGACCCAGCCTGTATTAAATATAGTGACGGGATTGGGACCCAGCCTGTATTAAATATAGTGACGGGATTGGGACCCAGCCTGTATTAAATATAGTAACGGTATTGGGGCCCAGCCTGTATTAAATAGAGTAACGGTATTGGGGCCCAGCCTGTATTAAATACAGTAACGGTATTGGGGCCCAGCCTGTATTAAATACAGTAACGGTATTGGGACCAGCCTGTATCTGACCTGCGGTTTTGTCGTTGACCAGTTTGCCCACTCTGCTCTCCATGACAGTGAGGGTCTCTCCAGGCTGCTGCTCCACCAGCAGGCCTAGCTGCTTCAGGTTGGAAAACGTCAGTAGGTGTTCAATGCCATAACTCTGAGAGAGAAAATAGGACAGAGAACTATGTAACAAGGAAAAGGCTCCAACAAAACAACAATGGAAATACAAAGATACAGAATTAATCCAGTCTAAATGCACATTACACTGACGGTGTAACACAGTAACACACTAGCGGGCAAAATTTGGCCTGGGATGTCATCATTTTATGGTTGTAAAATGGTTGGTTGTATAGATGTCTTTTTTTCCTGACAACATCAAGATATCTGGGACTGGGAGAGGTCATATTTTTCTGGTCACTAAAAAGATTTGTACCAAAAAATATTTTTTTCCAACCAGTACACAACATGACATCACAAAAGATGTCAGCCTGACATCATTGCAACCAGTTTTTCCCAACCAGTACTAGATATAATTTAAAACAATACCTATGATAGCAGAACCCACCTGTAGAAACTGGGCTTTTAATGACCGATAATCTTTGGGAAGGAGGCCTGAAGGAAAATATAAACAGCTGATTTAAAAGGACTAAGAATCTTATCATGAGATCAATTATATTTTCATGTGTTTGGTTAAAAAACATCTCTGTGACGACTCACCGTTTTCTGTGAGAGACAGCAGACAAAGGAGTCTCATACTTTCCACCATAGAGACCTAAGGTGGATGATAACACATTAAGGTGGATGATAACACATTAAGGTGGATGATAACACATTAAGGTGGATGATAACACAATAAGGTGGATGATAGCTTCCTCCAGTGTAGTCCCTGGCAACAAGGTTTACAGTTTGATGTGGTTGGAGAGAACAATTATGTGCCAGGATGATTGATGAATACAACCTGCAATATAAATCTTATTGGGCCGATTTAGCACTATGATTACCTGTATGCATGTACCATTCATAGAAATATAATGAATAGAGCGGATTTGGAAGCTCTAACCCTGGCAATTTGACTGGTAAACTCATGGGTACACTCAGAATGGCTGCCAGTCCACCCATTATGACATCATTGACTTGAATGGAGACACCCTTTCTATTCATTATATTTCTATGGTACCATTATCTTCCAGACAATCTTACCTGTCTATTGATATGCTCCTCTATGTAGGAAATACATTCACGTATTTCAAACCCCTCAAGTAAGGCTGTCGGGTGGGGAAATAAGTATCAGTTATTATGCAATGCAGGAAATGGGATTCATATGGGGAAAAAACATATGCCTCAAAGTACAGTACAGCCTATGTAATTAATATTACAGTGCTCTGTCTTCAACAGCTCTTGGAAGTCCTGTTTCGTTTTCTTCTTCATCATCGACTCACTGGCACCAATATCTGAAGAGAGACATGTCTTTTTAAAGGGATACTTTGGGATTTTTGCAATGAAGCCCTTTATCTACTTCCTCACAGTCTGATGAACTCATGGATACCATTTGTATGTCTCTACATCTAGTATGAAGGAAGTTAGAGGTAGTTTCGCGAGCCAATGTTAACTAGTATTAGCGCAATGACAAAGTCTTTGGTATCTAATAAAATACTAGCGGTTACCATAGACTTCCATTCATTCATAGGATCCTGAGAGGCACAGCAGCGGTCTAAGGCACTGCATCGCAGTGCTGGAGGCGTCACTCCAGACTCGGGTCCGATCCCAGGCTGTATCAAAACCGGCCGTGACCGGGAGTCCCATAGAGCGGCACACAATTGGCCCAGCGTCGTCCGGGTTAGGGGAGGGTTTCGCCGGTGTAGCCCGTCATTGTAAATAAGAATTTGTTCTTAACTGACTTGCCAAGTTAAATAAAAACTAAATATAAATTGCACTAACACCAGTTAACAACTTCCTTCAAAATGCACACAGACATAAAAATGGTCTCAACCAATTCATCTGACTCTGGGGAAGTAGAGACTCAATACTCACGCAAACTGAGGAGCCGATGCTCCTGTTTTAACCCTTTCAGCTCCTCCGACACAAACGTCTTCATCTGTTTAATGTCCATTCCACTACGCTTCTGTAATGACAGAGACGGAGAGAGATGAATAATCGTCAAACTTCTACTCTTTGATGTAAAGAAAGCTATAAGAGAACATTTAAGACAAATATGATGCATCCACGCAGGGCAACACTTCACCAGGGGGGCATTGTTGTAAATTATAAATGTGCTGTCAATCAGCTTACCATACCTAGCAAATAAAGGCAAACAAATCAATTGGAAGCACAAAGGCCCATAGAGATGTAAATATGGTCAGAATGAAACACTCACATCATATGCAGTCTGGAGGTTTCGGGCCTTTTGACTTAGGAAGCCAAACACCTGGGAGAAATGCTCGTTCCTGATCTCGTTAAAAACCTGAGAGAGAAACACACACAAATTCCAGTGAGACTGTCATCCTTAAGCCAGTGGAGGGGAAATGATATCAATTCAACCGTGTTATACTTCTAAAAGGCCAACCTTATCTTGAGAGTTTAGCATCACTTTTATACTCTTGTCAGAGGAGGTGACATCTGGACCAAACTCCACACATCCTATAGGACAAAGTGATGGATTATAATTCCATACAGACAATGGACATACAATGCATAAAATGGCATTAAGATCTTATTGCAACTGTAATGGTATACAGCAATAAGAGGCTTCAGTGTGTGTGTGGTCCTTGACTAGGACACAATATATGAAGACCACATTATTTGCAGTATAGCTATTTCAAAGTAGAGACTGTAATCAGAGCAAATATCATTGCTTACCACATTTAATTCTGAAAATATCATCCACAAGTCCTTCATAGACAACCTGGGAACACAGAGGAGTCACAAGGTCCACATCTGCAAAGAGAATGAGAAAAAACATTAGTATGATATCAACTATTATTATGACACGTATCACCCTATTGTTATATTTAAAAGAGAATTCCATTCAAAATCCACATTTTCATACGTTAGTCCGTGAGAATGAATAATAACGCCATTATCCAATAGCATATTTAAAATGTCAAAAAATGAGAGCAAAAAATAAGACAAACGTCACAACTGCCGTGATTCACAGTTCAAGAAAGATCTACCTCTGTCAATGAGAAACACATTTCCGATCTCCGCTTGACGCGCTCTCTGTTCCCCCTCCTCCACCTGCTCCCTCCACGATTCATACGCCATCTGAACCGGGCAAGAGACCAGACATACTGTTAACACTTACTCTATGAATCTCATCTAAATCATGGTGTTTGAAAATCTAAATCATCTGTACCGGTGCTGCTTTCTGACTGTGTCTGCATTCAACAACATACAGCTCTACCTTGATGAACAAGACAAAGACTGGTTGGCTGAAGCATAAACAGACTGGCACCCATAGTAAATAATTCATTCAGTACCATCTAGAATCATAATCCCAGATGTATTTTAGTTTAGTTTTAATTCAGTATACAAGGCAGCTAAACACTGAATTGCGGTATACAAAAGTACATTAAAGAGTGTTGATGTACTGAGCTGATCTTACCTTGGAGCATCGTCCGATCCCATACACCTTAGAGAAGGGGCCGTAGACAGAGTGTAGGAGATGCAGGGCACTACCCGCTGTTCTCACCCAGCGCTGGTCTCCCTCCTGTGGACACACAGGTCATGCGTGTTAGAAAAATAATTAGCACTATGAATATAACCATGCTAGTCTCAGTGCTAGGTTGTTAGTTATATGTCAAAATGTGTTACTAATTTGTTATTACACTGTACATGCTTATGCAACTACATGTAAATACATAATTTTTGCATCATAAAGTGGGACTGATATTCCTAAATACAGCTCCCGTCAGCACTACTGTCTATCATTACCAGGAAGTTGTCTCTGAAGAATTCCGGAAGCTCCAAGCTAATGATGTCATCGTCCAGGGGCAGGAGGTAGAATGACCACTCGTCAGTAGTCACATCTTCACAAAGGAGTGAAAAAGTGTCTGTTAACATTCAAACATCTGGAATACCAAAATATGAATATGAAATTTTAAAAGACACCTACCACCAAAGATTCCCTGCTCCTCCAAAAGGTTCTCGCATGCATAAAACTGTAACAGACATGGAAAGCGAGAGAAGAATGAGCAAAGAAAATAAATATAATTGTTTTATTGCAGAAAGTATACACTAAGCACATAATAATCACCTTCTGAGGGCTAAATATAATCTTGTATCTTCTGAATCTCCCAAATGCTTTGTCTGTATTGACCACATCTGGAAAAGGAAACCAATTTGTCAGTGGGCATAAGAAACAGCCACGAAGTGTCCTGTATAACTGCCCGTACGAACCACCTGCGAAACGGCACTCTACTCACTGCTGTCAGACTGTATAATAACTCTACCTCTTAAATGCTTCCCCCCCCAATTTTTTTTTTTACAATCAAATTTTAATATTTCAATTTCCATTCTAAAAAATATCCTGTAATGTTTCAAGTGTTCTGTATTCTATTTATGTAATGTGTTATGTATTTAAATTAGTTATGTATTTAAATTAGTGTTTTGCAATTATTAGTCATGTAAATTCTGCATTTCTTCAGTTTATTTGTGAGCAAGAATAAATCAAACTCATAACAGAGTGATTTCCCTCATTGTCTTCCCGATCAAGGACATTAAATCAGAAGCCTTTGTTTGCACAGTAACACAACGTACTCCAGAAGCACTGTCAATAATACCACTGATCCAGAAAAGACAAGGCATTTCAAAGTCTGGGACGACAGTAATTCATTTCTCAGGAAGGGAATAGCGTTGCTAACTTAATCTTTCACTGCATTGGCATCCCAACAATTACACTTTAATGAAATACAATATGAATCAGCAGATTTTCAATATCAGGGTGCCACCATTCTACTTACCACATATCCACTTGACAGTTTTTATTCTTGGGCGGATCAGGAAGCATAGTCTGTCAAGGAAGGCACATTATTAAGGCTATGTTACAACATTGTTATGGCTGTGTTACAACATTGTTATGGCTGTGTTACAACATTGTTATGGCTGTGTTACAACATTGTTATGGCTGTGTTACAACATTGTTATGGCTGTGTTACAACATTGTTATGGCTGTGTTACAACATTGTTATGGCTGTGTTACAACATTGTTATGGCTGTGTTACAACATTGTTATGGCTGTGTTACTTGTTCCTCCAAGACAATAAAAGAGAAGCAGATCTATGGAACTACAATAGGATTTGCTACTTACTGATCTGAGGTGCTGACAATGGGTTTGTATTCCACTTTGTAAAGCTTGTCCACATCATGTTGCTACAAGGAGAAGGGTCACAAAGATTGTATAGGACTGAACCTCATTGTAACCTGGTAAACTGATATATGTAAGGACAGGCATAATCAATATGGTATACAGCAATATTCAGAAACATAACAATGACATGTACCTTTAGTGTTATGACATTAGCAATGCGGTCCAGGGGGCTCATCAAATCTGCCTCAATGAACAGGTCCTTCCTCCCAGGTAGCTTTAAACCAGGGGAGTAAAAATGCAGTATGACGATAATGAGGATGATGAATATACCTAATCAATCCCCAGAAAGAGGAATTTAGGATTGCTACCAGCAGTAGAGACTAATATACATTATAGAAACATAGAGGGACGGTTTCCCAGACACAGATTTAGCCTATAGAATCTCAATTGAAACAGATTTTCAGTCCAGGACCAGGACTGTCTGGGAAACTGACCCAGGCTTTACAACTTTAATAGGATCCATGACTTGTGTGAGTACTTGTGGATACTGAGAACCAAGACAATTGATAACCTGAGTGGGGGGAAGATGAGTGGAGTAGTCCTACCTGTTCCAGTAGGTAAATGAGCTGGTCCCTGGCCAACCTCTTGAGCAGAGAGAAGTCAGGGAGCTCAGGGGCATCTCTCCTGACACTGTGAGCCATGGGGCCTGAGGTGGAACAGAGTAGCACACCTGCCCAACCATTCACCTCCCTGGAAAATACAATCCAGCTGTGATGGGCTACCCACTGGGCACACTCTGGTTGAATTAACACTGTTTCCACGTCATTTCAATTACATTAAATTGAACCAACGTGGAATAGACATTGAATTGACTTAATTGCCGAGTGGGTAGCTTCACAATGACAACGAGCTAGCTAACGTTAGCCACCTAGCTAGAATTCGTAACATAATATACATATTGCAAATTCGTAATATATTATACGTTTTGCAAATTCATAAAATATAATATGAATTCTAATTTGTCAAATATCATACGAAATGGTTGATGGACATCCACAAATTAATGCATACCATACGAAATATAACATATCATACTAAATGGAATGTCTCTGATTTAAATACAAAATAATAAGACATTATCTGAGACCAGGTGCCCCTACACACACACACACACACACACACGGCAGTGGGCTCTGTCCATTGTGCTGACACAGTGCAGCAGAGATACAGATTTTGTGCCAACCTGTCACTCAATTGTTATAACTTTTTAAAATATTTTTATATAGGGACATTACAACAAAAACTGAAGGGGCACAAGTTTCAACTGAGGGGGTAATCCCCCTTTTGGCTAATCGTGGAACCGGGCCAGCTACAGTATAGTGTATATACAATTATTTCTCACTGAAATTAAATATACGTTTCGAAAACCTGTTTGAACGCGATTATTATTTACTTACCTAAACGTTAAAACAGAGCGTCGAATTTTTGTTTACATTGAGACAAATGCGGGTGTAACACCTGAACCCCTGAAAACCAACATACAGAGAAGGGTTTTCGAGAGCTAACGTTAGCATACTGTAGTTATCAGCTGATTTAGTAGTCACACCATGATTAACTGTATATGGCAATAAGGACGACGACAGTCATTAAAACCAAATGTATATACCGTTACTGTATAGGTTATAGGACGATTTAGACGATTTAAAAATGTAAAATAAACAAAAATGCTCTATCAATTTTAGCTAGCTAGGTACATTACCTTGGTTTGTTTCCGGATGTGCGGATGTGATGTTGCGAATCTTTGTTTCACTACGAACAAGTAAATAGAGGGCACCGTATCTCAAGACATGACTGGAGAGAAAAACTGTTTGGAGAACTGTGTCTAGTCAATGCACTTTACTGTTTAATGTATGCAACTTGCTACTAGGAGTTCAGATTCGGTTATATTGTTGGAGACGGTGACATTTTCTGCTGAAAACCACCAAGATCAACGGAATAAAGACCCTAAAGAAACCAACTATCCAATAGGTACCGTAGCCTTTCCCCATTACCTAACGATGTAGCTATATAAAAATCATTCGTACTAATGTGGTGGAAAACTGGATTTAAAAAAAAGCAAATACCAAGTTGGCAGCATCCAGCACTCACCATGTTTCTTTCCTTTATCCTGAAGATCCTCTTTTGACCATTTAGATGCACCAGGTCCCTAGCAGAGCAAACCTTCCTCATCTTAATTCCAACATCATCACCCATCTCCATCATAACCATGTTCTCTTCTTTGTTGTCAATAATATGTTTACAGGTGTGGACCAAAGACTCAAAAGAAAGGAAAACAAACACAAAACACAAAGGAGAGGATGAAAGAGGTCTCCGGTGGATGGCTGTCAAGTCACCGTCATTCACCTACCTCGTCACCTGCGGCAGGTCCATGAGTGGGGCAGAGAGGAGGCCCAGTCTGCAGTCAACACATTCGGCCTCGGAGCACCAAGCAGACATGGTGGCAGCAGCTGCAAGTCTAAAAACAACCATCACTCCAGGCCTTGCTTCATGACAGGCTGTCATGAAGTGGTCAAAAGACTGCCAGCCCACCTGTAAATTATGTCTGACTGTTGAGGTGTGCAACTGGCTTTCCGTATAAAAAAATATTTAAAAAACATTGTGCAGTCAGTTGATTAATATAAGGAATTTTAAATTATTTATACCTTTTACTTTTAATTTTGATTCCTAAGTATATTTAAAACCAAATACTTTTAGACTTTTATTCAAGTAGTATTTTACTGGGTGACTTTCACCTTTACTTGAGTCATTTTCTTTTAAGGTATCTTTACTTTTACTCAAGTATGACAATTGGGTACTGTGGTGGATGAATCAGAAAAAATAGCTTATTTCTATTTTGGTGTTTTTCAGAGTCATTAGAAAGGCCTCTTTAGTGTCCTAAGTTTTCATAACTGTGACCTTAATTGCCTACCGTCTGTAAGCTGTTAGTGTCTTAACGACTGTTCCAGAGGTGCATGTTCATTAATTGTTTATGGTTCATTGAACAAGCATGGGAAACAGTGTTTAAACCCTTTACAATGAAGATCTGTGAAGTTATTTGGATTTTTACGAATTATCTTTGAAAGACGGGGTCCTGTTTCTTTTTTTGCTGAGTTTATTTATATTTTTAAGCTTAAATGAAGGTTAGAGTGTGTGCTGAAGGGTCATCAGCAGCTGCCAAAAGCTTGGATAAGCCCAAATTAATATTTACATGCAAGCTTTGGTTACTGTCCTTCTCCATCTGACATTTTCCATCTTTTTGGGTAGAGTTTACTTAGAAGATACACAAGTTATTTGACTACAGTCTTCCTGTTTAGGTAAGAGGAGTGTGTTGTTGGTGTGTGTGTGTGCACATGTTGAGTTAGGAAAGTTCTGACAGGTGGTCCTGGTCCACTTGTGAACAGGTGAGAATAGGCATCTAATTGTTAGGGCTGGAAATTGCCAGAGACCTCACGATATGATATATCATGGTACGTAGGTGCTAATACGATATGCAGTGTGATTCTATACGTATCACAATTCTATATGTATTCTGATTCAATACTGCAATTTTATTGCCATTAGGGGTTCCAACCACACTGCTGGACAAGAGAAAGCCGTGAGAAAATAAGTTTTGCATGTAAAAGTGCTCAAAACATGTTGGCTAACCATTTAAAACATTTCTAAAGTAGATGGGCAACTAGCTGTAGGATGATTAATAGCTACATTTTGGCGCAGGTAAATCTTACTAACGACAGCTAACTTTAACAAACAAGAATACTAAATAAAATAATAATTCGATACTTGGAGTTACAGTATCAATATTTTATTTGACCTTCATTTAACTAGGCAAGTCAGTTAAGGAGAAATTCTTATTTTCAATGACGGATTGCAGAACGACAGAACGACAGATTTTTACCTTGTCAGCTCGGGGATTCGAGCTTGCAACCTTTCGGGTTACTATTCCAACGCTCTAACCACTAAGCTGCCTGCCGATATAAATGAAGCAACATTAATATTGTGATACTCTACCTATCTTTTTTCCTCCATCCCTACTAATTGGTAGCCTGTGTGTTCAGGTGAATATAGGAAGCACACTGATTGATGGCTGGGGTACACGTGATTAAAGAAAGGTCCTGGTGGTCATAAGAGCAGCAGCAGGGACCGTAGCTGTATACCATCTAGTCACAACCCAGGGTGGGCTCCACTCCACACTCTTAAGCACTGGGGCATCATAAAAATGATGAGCAGTTTCACTGGGCGCCTCATCACTGATCTGTGTGCAGTGGTCTCTGGTCTGCAAAGAGATTACTACTGTCAGTAATCCATGAATCTGGTCAGAGACTCAGCTATACTGCCGTGAACATTACACTGACCTGGCCTTCATCAGCAACCAGAGAAATCTATAGATACTAAGGAGCCAACAGATGGTCAGGAGGAGAGAACCCAGAATTTAGGTTTTGGGGGTCAGGAGAGCCAGATGATCATGATAGTAATGAAGACTGTTGCCATGGTAATGACGTGGCTTGATGCGCCGTGCTTTTGGCAATTCTCCTTCTGCTACTGGTTCAGGAGATGAAGATGTGGGAGGAGGCTCTGGAGTACTGCAGGGATCACTACACCGACCTCCCCAGCCTGCTCTCTGAGACTGAACATCTCCAGGCCCAGAGCAAGATGGAGGGCACACAGACGGACCATGTGTGGACGGGTCTGATCTTCCTGGCCAGAGAATGGCTGTGGGTGAACGGGGACCAGCTGGAGTACCAGGCCTGGACTGGCGGGAAGTTGCCCCACTGCCCCGCCCAATACCTCCACTGTGGGACCCTGACCAGGGATGAAGAGCCCTGGGGAACCAGGAACTGTGAGGAGAGGATCAACTTCCTCTGCTACAGAGCGTGAGCCCCAGAGGAGAGAGATATTATTGTAGTAGATATGATCATCTATGTATGCTCTCTATTTATTACTAGTTAATGCTGTGATTGATTATTCACTCTATTTACTTGTTGGTGCATATAAACCTATTGGGTGTGTGTTTCCTACAATAGTCTACTATTATTGTACCTATAGATGCTGTGGTTATAATAGTGTGTGATTTGTGAGTACAAAGACCAGACTAATGGGCACAGATATCAGTTCAATGTTAGGTTTTGATTTAATTAAGTTGGGAATGAAAAATAAAAAATGTAACCATGTCATTCGATTTAGGTAGGGTAAAAAAAATAAGAAATTAGGAAATTCCTTCAGGTTGACTTTAAAAAAAAATCCTGTCAGTTTTCCCCTTTGATTCATCGTCAACAGAATGAAAAACAGATTTCTTTTTGTTAAAAAAGGGGGGAAGGGGGGAGTACAGAAGGAGGGAGAGAGAGAAGGTACGGAAGGAGGGGGATGGAGAGACAGATGGTGATCTGGGAAACTTGGACAGAAGGAGGGAGAGAGAGAAGGTACGGAAGGAGGGGGATGGAGAGACAGATGGTGATCTGGGAAACTTGGACAGAAGGAGGGAGAGAGAGAAGGTACGGAAGGAGGGGGACGGAGAGACAGACGGTGATCTGGTAAACTTGTTGTCTGGGAAGTGTCCTTGTGTATCGCTTTGTTGTTGTTGTTGTTGTGTTACTGATATTGTACACCAGAGATTATAGATGAATATTAACTTAACTCAGTGATGTACTGTGCCATACGCACTACCCTCTGTAGCGCCTTATGGTGAAATGCCGAGCAGTTGCCATACCAGTCGGTGATGCAACCGGTCCGGTTGCTCTTGCTGGTGCAGCTGTAGAACTTTTTGAGGATCTGGGGACCCATGCCAAATCTTTTCAGTCTCCTGAGGGGGAAAAGGTTTTGTCGTGCCCTCTTCACGACTCTCTTGGTGTGTTTGGAACATGATAGACCGTTGGTGATGTGGACACCAAGGAACTTGAAACTCTCGACCCGCTCCACTACAGCCCCGTTGATGTTAATAGGGGCCTGTTCGGCCCGCCTTTTCCTGTAGTCTATGATCAGCTCCTTTGTCTTGATCACATTGAGGGAGAGGTTACCTTCGCTTCCTTGGGCACAGGGACTATGGTGGTCTGCTTGAAACATGTAGGTATTACAGACTCGGTCAGGGAGAGGTTGAAAATGTCAGTGAAGACACTTGCCAGTTGGTCCGTGCATGCTTTGAGTAGCGTCCTGGTAATCCATCTGGCTCCGCGGCTTTGTGAATGTTGACCTGTTTAAAGGTCTTGCTCACACCAGCTACCAAGAGCATTATCACACAGTCATCCAGAACAGCTAGTGCTCTCATGCCTGCTTCAGTGTTGCTTGCCTCGAAGTGAGCATAAAAGGCATTTAGGTCGTCTGGTAGGCTCGCGTCACTGGGAAGCTTGAGTCTAGGTTTCCCTTTGTAGTCCGTAATAGTTTTCAAGCCCTGCCACATCCGACAAGCGTCACAGCCAGTGTAGTGGGATTCAATCTTAATCCTGTATTGACACTTTGCTTGTTTGATGGTTTGTCTGAAGGCATAGCGGGATTTCTTATAGGCGTCCGGATTAGTATCCCGGTCCTTGAAAGCGGCAACTCTAGCCTTTAGCTCGATGCGGATGTTGCCTGTAATCCATGGCTTCTGGTTGGGATATGTACAGTGGCTTGCGAAGGTTTTCACCCCTTTGGCATTTTTCCTATTTTGTTGCCTTACAACCTGGAATTTTGGGGGGTTTGTATCATTTGATTTACACAACATGCCTACCACTTTGAAGATGCAAAATATTTACCCCTCCAAAGTCAATACTTTGTAGAGCCACCTTATGCAGCAATTACAGATGCAAGTCTCTTGGGGTATGTCTCTATAAACTTGGCACATCTAGCCACTGGGATTTTTGCCCATTCTTCAAGGCAAAACTTCTCCAGATCCTTCAAGTAGAATGGGTTCTGCTGGTGTACAGCAAACTTTAAGTCATACCACAGATTCTCAATTGGATTGAGGTCTGGGCGTTGACTAGGCCATTCCAAGACATTTAAATGTTTCCCCTTAAACCACTCGAGTGTTACTTTAGCAGTATGCTTAGGGTCATTGTCCTGCTGGAGGTGAACCTCTGTCCCAGTCTCAAATCTCTGGAAGACTGAAACAGGTTTCCCTCAATAATTTTCCTGTATTTAGTGCCATCCATCATTCCTTCAATTCTGACCAGTTTCCCAGTCCCTGCCAATGGAAAAACATCCCCACAGCATGATGCTGCCACCACCATGCTTCACTGTGGGGATGGTGTTCTCGGGGGGATGAGAGGTGTTGGGTTTGAGCCAGACATAGCGTTTTTCTTGATGGCCATGAAGCTCAATTTTAGTCTCATCTGACCAGAGTACCTTCTTCCATATGTTTGGGGAGTCTCCCACATGCCTTTCGGGCAAACACCCGAAAGGTTGTTAAGCAATGGCTTTTTTTCTGGCCACTCTTCCCGTAAATCCCAGCTCTGTGGAGTGTACGGCTTAAAGTGGTCCTATGTGCAGATATTACAATCTCAGCTGTGGAGCTTTGCAGCTCCTTCAGGGATATCTTTGATCTCTTTGTTGCCTCTCTGATTAATGCCCTCCTTGCCTGGTACATGAGTTTTGGTGGGTGGCCCTCTCTTGGCAGGTTTGTTGTTGTGCCATATTCTTTCCATTTTTTTTATAATGGATTTAACGGTGCTCCATGGAATGTTCAAAGTTTCAGATATTTTTTTATAACCCAACCCTGATCTGTACTTCTCCACAACTTTGTCCCTAACCTCTTTGGGGAGCTCCTTGGTCTTCATGGTGCTGCTTGCTTGGTGGTGCCCCTTGCTTCGTGGTGTGGCAGACTCTGGGGCCTTTCAGAACAGGTGTATATATACTGAGATCGTGTAAAAGATCATGTGACACTTAGACTGCACACAGGTGGACTTTATTTAACTAATTATGTGACTTCTGAAGGTAATTTTTTGCACCAGATCTTATTTAGGGGCTTCATAGCAAAGGGGGTGAATACATATGCATGCGCCACTTCTCCGTTTTACCGTTTTTAGAATTTTTTTAAACAAGTTATTTTTTTAAATTTCACTTCACCAATTTGGACTATTTTGTTTATGTCCGTTACATGAAATCAAAATAGAAATCCATTTAAATTACAGGTTGTCATGCAACAAAATAGGAAAAACGCCAAGGGGGATGAATACTTTTGCAAGGCCCTGTACGACGTTGTCAATGCACTTATTGATGAAGCCGATGACTGAAGTGGTATACTCCTCAATGCCATTGGATGAATCCCGGAACATATTCCAGTCTGTGCTAGCAAAACAGTGTTGGAGTGTTTTGCTGGTGCAGTGCTGGACTTTTGATAGAACCTGTGAGAGGATATAGGTAACAGAAGGCAGGTGTAAAGTAATTTATAATATTAGAGCAACATTACTGATTCAAATGTTTGACCAACTCCTATTACTACTAGTATTACTGCTACAAACTGCCATTGATGCCCATTCATTTTTATTTTTATTTTTATTTTTTTTATTTCACCTTTATTTAACCAGGTAGGCTCGTTGAGAACAAGTTCTCATTTGCAACTGCGACCTGGCCGATAAAGCAAAGCAGTTCGACACATACAACAACACAGTTCCACATGGAATAAACAAACATACAATCAATAATACAGTAGAAAAATCTATATACAGCATGTGCAAAGGAGGTAGGATAAGAGAGGTAAGGCAATAAATAGGCCACGGTGGTGAAGTAATTACAATATAGCAATTAAACACTGGAATGGTAGAATGTGCAGAAGATGAATGTGCAAGTAGAGATACTGGGGTGCAAAGGAGCAAGATAAATAAATAAATACAGTATGGGGATGAGGTAGATTGGATGGGCTATTCACAGATGAGCTATGTACAGGTGCAGTGATCTGTGAGCTGCTCTGACATCTGGTGCTTAAAGCTAGTGAGGGAGATAAGAGTCTCCAGCTTTAGTGATTTTTGCAGTTCGTTCCAGTCATTGGCAGCAGAGAACTGGAAGGAGAGGCGGCCGAAGGAAGAATTGGCTTTGGGGGTTGACCAGTGAGATATACCTGCTGGAGTGCGTGCTACAGTTTGGTGCTGCTATGGTGACCAGTGAGCTGAGATAAGGCGGGGCTTTACCTAGCAGAGACTTGTAGATGACCTGGAGCCAGTGGGTTTGGCGACGAGTATGAAGCGAGGGCCAGCCAACGAGAGTGTACAGGTCACAGTGGTGGGTAGTATATGGGGCTTTGGTGACAAAATGGATGGCACTGTGGTAGACTGCATCCAATTTGTTGAGTAGAGTGTTGGAGGCTATTTTGTAAATGACATCGCCGAAGTCGAGGATCGGTAGGATGGTCAGTTTTACGAGGGTATGTTTGGCAGCATGAGTGAAGGATGCTTTGTTGTGAAATAGGAAGCCGATTCTAGATTTAATTTTGGATTGGAGATGTTTAATGTGAGTCTGGAAGGAGAGTTTACAGTCTAACCAGACACCTAGGTATTTGTAGTTGTCCACATATTCTAAGTCAGAACCGTCCAGAGTAGTGATATTGGACGGGCGGGCAGGTGCAGCGGCAGGTGCGGGCAGCGATCCGTTGAAGAGCATGCATTTCGTTTTACTTGCATTTAAGAGCAGTTGGAGGCCACGGAAGGAGAGTTGTATGGCATTTGAGCTCATCTGGAGGTTAGTTAACACAGTGTGTCCAAAGAAGGGCCAGAGGTATACAGAATGGTGTCGTCTGCGTAGAGGTGGATTAAAGAATCACCAGCAGCAAGAGCGACATCATTGATGTATACAGAGAAGAGAGTCGGCCCGAGAATTGAACCCTGTGGCACCCCCATAGAGACTGTCAGAGGTCTGGACAACAGGCCCTCCGATTTGACATACTGAATCAGAGAAGTAGTTGGTGAACCAGGCGAGGCAATCATTTGAGAAACCAAGGCTGTTGAGTCTGCCAATAAGAATGTTGTGATTGACAGAGTCGAAAGCCTTAGCCAGGTCGATGAATACGGATGCACAGTAATGTCTCTTATCGATGGCGGTTATGATATCGTTTAGGACCTTGAGCGTGGCTGAGGTGAACCCATGACCAGCTCTGAAACCAGATTGCATAGCGGAGAAGGTACGGTGGGATTCGAAATGGTCGGTAATCTGTTTGTTAACTTGGCTTTCGAAGACCTTTAGAAAGGCAGGGTAGGCAAAGGAAGTATTTGGTTATCTTTTCAAATGTAACCAGAAAGGTCAAACAAAATACTATTAAAAACTATTTAGATGTCCTCCTTACATAGGAAAACACACACAAAAAAGATGTCTAAAATACATGTTTTTGATGCCAAAATACTGATCAAGTTGATCATTTTTTGGGGGCAAACTATTACATTTTTGCAACTTCTTTCTGACAATAAAAATACAATATTTTTAGAATCATAAGTCTATTACAACCTTTTGGTATAGATTTTTCCTGATTTGGATCAATGATTGGGTCTCACATGATGACATACCAAATCACTTTACGCAGCAGATAAAGTTCCTTCTCTCCCGTCAGTCCCTTGTTCGCCAGTGCTCTACCTCTCTGATCAGGGTCGCACAGCGGAGGTGGTGGGCGGGGCAGTGGGGCAGCTTTCCCCCAGCCCAGGCCTGGTAGGTACTACTGGGGGTAGCCTACCCATTCATCCACATGTCCACAAGTCTCTGCTTCCTAGACAAATCCAGCCCCTGATCATGACATTCAAACAAACCCCTGCTCATAATGTGGACTTTATGCAAAAACGTTCTTGTCTCTAATGAACACATGGACATGAGGACTAAGTATTGATTTATGCTCTATTATGAATCAAATCAAATGTATTTATAAAGCTCTTCTTACATCAGCTGATATCTCAAAGTGCTGTACAGAAACCCAGCCTAAAACCCCAAACAGCAAGCAATGCAGGTGTAGAAGCACGGTGGCTAGGAAAAACTCCCTAGAAAGGAATACTGCTAAAAAAATATATATATATAAATATATATATATAAAGGTAAGGCTCAATCGTATTCATATTGTTTCGCAAGGACGCACACATTTTATCCCAATGCAATATGTTACCCGTGCTTCTGTAGAAGCGGATGGGATGTTGCGAGACTTTGTCTGACTACGGACATTTAAAGAGAAGGCACTGACGCACAAATGACCGGTGCGATCTGCGAACAAACGTTAGTAATAATGTGCCGTCTGTAGTGTGTTAGTAACTACTTTTACAGCATGAGTTCAGAATCGGTTATTCTGTTGGAGACTGTCAACTTCGCTGCTGAAAAGCACCGCAATCAACGACGTAAAGACGCGGAACAAACGCCATATATCAACCACCCAATAGGTACAGTTGTTATAAAAACAATCTTAACAGATGCTAACTAGTTAGCGTCTATGAATGGCTTAAGGACCTAACTAGCTGCCATTAGCGCCTATTGATGATAGCTAGTATCTTCTGACCGGGGAAGTTTTGTTAAGAGCCCCGACGCTTGTTCTGAACGCTAAAACACAAGGAACATATATTTCATATTAGCTAGACATTTCAAAAAATATAACACAAAAGGTTAAAGTACTACACACCTTTTTTAGGGTAAGTGTTCCCACACAGTCTTATCTCCATGGTACAGCGCTTGTTTACTGAAGACAGAGGCGTTCATGTGCTAATTAGCTGTCTGCATCTGTTGTCACTGAAAGATGCTGTCAGATGCATCTGTGTTAACCTGTTAAAACAGTGTACAGTGTACATTTGGGAAATTATTTTTGATATAAAAGTTTGTTTCTAGAAATATACTGTAATTGAGAATTGATTCATGTTTAGTTTGAGTATTTGGTGGTTTTGGCTGCAAGGGCCAATTTGCCTCTAAACATGCAAGGTCCTTGGACTATAAGGAGTAACGTTAGCCTCTAGTCCATTATTGAGAGAGGTCCTTAGCAATACCTCTCACTACTCGGACTTCAGTGCATGGATATCTGCATTTACATTTGCCGTGTTTATAATTTTGCAGGAGTGGCAAGGATCCTGAGCCATGAAGGTGGGATCACAGACATTGAAGTTCTGCAAGTAAGTGTTTTATGTATCAGACAAACTCAAAATACTTTCTTGCATGCTTGTTCCTGGAGGGCAATATTTTAAATCGGAATGAAGTTATATTAAGTATAGACAAGTCAATGGGCAATGTTAAGCTCAAGAAAACATTCAACATTTGTGTTACGAGTTTGTGTTAACAGGAAGGTCATGACCGATATTTGTGTTTTCCAACTGTCTGCAGGCAGCTTTGCTCCATGACACAGTGGAGGACACTGACACCAGCATAGGAGAGCTACAGGCCATCTTTGGGCAAACGGTGGCTCGAATCGTTCAGGAAGTGACAGACAACAAGGCGCTACCCAAGCAGGAGAGGAAGCGTCAGCAGGTGGAGCATGCACCTCACTCCAGCCACCAGGCCAAACTGGTCAAACTGGCTGACAAACTGTACAACCTGAGGGACCTGAACCGCTGCACACCCACAGGTGATTGATTGTAGGGTGTCCAATCCAAAAAGCATATTTGGACCCTCTGTGTAAAATATGTTAATTTTGTTGGTTATCCTATGAGAGAACCAATGGTCCAAACCCCATTTCACTATCATATAAACCCCATTTTACCATTCAAAGGTTATTGGAGTTTTTACCCTTGTAGGATGGCCAAAATTTGTGTGCCTAAGTCAATGGAGGCCAGAGAGAAAGTGGTCAAAATAATGACAATTGCACAGCATTGCGTTAACTAGGCTAGAAGCTGTGTGGGAGTTAATTACCTGACAGGCTCACTTTTCTGTTGAACTAGTCATCGATCTTCCCGAATCCACAGGACGTAAAACAATAGAGGTAAGATGGATATTGATTTTGAGACATGACATGTCAGCTTGTCTGCTATATGCATCCGCTGCTAAATCATGGCCGCTACTGCGGGATGGTAAATGTTGTCAGAAGTAAACTTAAATGACTAAGCAGTCGATGGACAAGGTATGACAGCAATCCATGCTTTGGTTTTGTTATCCACCATTTCAAATGCTAACTTTTTAGCATTTTTGGCACATCCAATGCATGGGAATGGTATCTTTATTAGCATTTTCAAGCGTCATGTCCAAATCCTAAAGTATCTAAAAATATATATATTGTGTAACTCAATGTTACTGTGTGGAAATGCTAATATAGGTACCATTGACTTGCATTGGATTTGTGCCAGAAATGTGAGTGACTGATTCTTAAAAAAATAAATAATAGCAAGAGCAGCACCATCTAGTGGTTAGAAGCTGGTAAATCAGGATGCAGGATGGGACATAAACCTAACAACTTCAATGACTAACTTCTCTGAACTGGGGAAACTGATCTTTATTTTCTAACTCTCTCTCTGGCTCGTTGCTTCTCTTTACTTACTTCCCTCTCTGGTTGTCTGACTGTCCCTCTCTTTACCCCGTCCCATATCTTATATTTAAATCTGTATTGTGGTTGCCAGGTTGGTCGGCAGAGCGTGTTCAGGAGTACTTTGTGTGGTCAGCCCAGGTAGTGAGAGGACTGAGGGGGACCAACCCAGCACTGGAGAGACACCTAGAGGAGCTCTTCAAGCAGAGGGGGGTTGAGCTTTGACACCTCTCTACTTCTGACACAGGGTGGCACAACAGAGCAACTCTTGATGCACACTTTTGTAAAGAGTTCATGTGAAAAAAAATTGTCTTCATATTAGGAGCCTTCTCCATCGAATAAACTCTTAGCTCTCATAAGGATTTATTTTCATGGGTAATTTATTATTCATTCTAGAGTAATTTGCATACATTGTCTGTAGAACTGGCAAAGCATCAATGTCACCTTGAGTTTTCTCATATTGAATAAAGCAATGGTATGCATCATTTTGTAAAGATGAAAGGTTATGTTGTGGAAATTCACCACCATGTCATGGAAATGACCACCAGGGACACTAAGTCAATCTTAAATTAATCATCCTTTATTATCAGCGTGCTGGAGAGGTTCCAACCAACTCAATGCACTATAGTACACATGTCAATCAGGAGCTCTACTGGGGCAGTCCCAACTGTTGTCTTATATATGGCTATACACAGACAAGTTATGATGATTTAGCATAATTAATTCATCATTACCGTTTTGTTTCATTCATGTGACCGACCAATACTGGTTCATAACATGTGACAGACCAATACCTCAAGGCTTCTTCTCTCTAAGCCGAGACCTTGAAACTGAGATCTTTTGTTCTCAAAACAAAGGTCTGGGCGTACTGCCAAATTGCAGCTACTGATAGTGAGGATTTGTTCAGTCAGTCACTTGCATGAACATAGAAAACGGTTATTAGAAAAAACACATGAATAGAACACAGAAATTAGTTCTTAGAAAAGCACAAACTTTAAACTTTTTCAGCACAGTTACTTTTGTAAATCATAGTTTGCAGGATTCATCTGAATTCTGATATTTGTTTTATCACCTACATTGCATCAGTTGCCTTTTGTATCAATAATACTGACAATCAAAGATGGGGTAGTGAAAATAAATGTCATATTTATCCCCAATAAAAAAATTAGGATTATTGAAGAGGTAGGGTTTTAGATTTTGTCTGAAGATGGGCAGGGACTGCTGTCCTAGCTTCAGGTGGAAGCTGGTTCCACCATTGGGGTGCTAGGACAAAGAAGAGCTTGGACTGACCTTAGTGGGAGCTGCCCTCCTGTAGGAGTGGGAGGGCCAAGAGACCAGAGGTGGCAGGACAGAGGGCTTGGGTTGGGGTGTAGGGTTTGAGCATAGCCTGAAGGAGGGAGGGCCAAGAGACCAGAGGTGGCAGAACAGAGGGCTTGGGTTGGGGTGTAGGGTTTGAGCATAGCCTGAAGGAGGGAGGGGCAGTTCCTCTTGCTGCTCAGTAAGCAAGTACCAGGTTCTTGTAGTATGCTCAAAACAATATTTTTGGTGATGTTATGTTGATATAAATATGCCTGCTGCCTCCTAGTCCCATGTTGTACATCTGGGTTAAAGTGTCGTTATTACAGAATACTGTTGAAAAGTGTTCCTGTTCTTATGGCCTCATCTTCAAGTTAATCACAAACAAGTAACCTATATTATCATAGGGCATTCTATTTCAGTTGTATTATTGTAGCAAGATGTTTAACAAGTTAATCATACATACAAATGGTTTATGATGAAATCATATGCTATATTCCACATTACTATTCCACACCCACATTGAGATCAGTGATGTAGTGTAGGATATACGTAGGTGTACGCCATACACCCACTTATTTTTCAGTGGTCATTGCATATGCTCACTTAATCCCCACTGGTACTTATCAAAGTAGTGTAGTGGAGGTATGTGCCGTATCAATTAATAGGGCTGATGGAACAGATTATTTCTTCACATTTTAGGCACAGCAATGTGCAAACTGCGGTAGGCCTACATGTGAATGTTTCAAAGTGCAAGTTGTGGGAAAACACCGTTCTAAAATGCACACCCCACATGCAAGCTTTCATGGTCAAATATGGAAATATCCATTAAAAAAAGGAAGATTTAAAGATGCAACAACTATCATGGGTTGCTAATATGATTAGGATAATGCCTTTACCTGCTAGAAAATGAAAGAACGTTGAAAGAAAACTAATAGAGCAGGAGATTGCATGTAAGTAAATATTTATAAAAATAATTTCCTCCACGTTCTATGTAGAAATTTTAGACATGCCTCATAATATGAAGTAAAACGTCCAGGTTTCAAACAATTAAGGAGCAGGAAAAATATAGCAATGCTAATGATAGGACTAACCATCTTCTGGTAGATGGAAAGGCTTTCCCAAAAACCTTCTCTATTAAATGTTAATTAGCTACAAAATAGCCCATGCCTACCTGTCAGAAAGACACTACATGACCAAATGTATGTGGACACCTGCTCGTTGAACATCTCATTACAAAATCTTGGGCATTGATATGGAGTTGGTCCCCACTTTGCTGCTACAACAACCTCCACTCCTCTGGGAAAGCTTTCCACTAGAATTCCATTCAGCCACAAGAGCATTAGTGAGGTCGGGCACTGATGTTGGACGATTAGACCTGGCTCGCAGTCAGCATTCCAATTCATCCCAAAGGTGTTCGATGGTCAGGGCTCTGTGCAGGCCAGTCAAGTTCTTCCACACCGATCTCGACAGACCATTTCTGTATGGACCTCGCTTTGTGCAAGGTGGCATTGTCATGCTGAAACAGGAAAGGGCCTTTCCCCAAAATGTTGCTACAAAGTTAAAAGCACAGAATCGTATAGAATTTCATTGTATGCTGTACCATTAAGATTTCCCTTCACTTGGAACTAAGGGGCCTAGCCCGAACCATGAAAAACATCCCCATTATTCCTCCTTGACCAAACTTTACAGTTAGCACTATCCATTCGGGCAGGTAGCGTTCTCCTGGCATCTGTCAAATGCAGATTCATCCGTCGGACTGTTCGATGGTGAACGCATTTCCACTGCTCCAGAGTCCAATGGCGGCGAGCTTTACACCTCTCCAGCCGATGCATGGCATTGCGCATGGTGATCTTAGGCTTGTGTGCGGCTGCCCGGCCATGGAAACACATTTCATGAACGGAAAGGGGGATACCTAGTCAGGTGTATAACTGAATGCATTCAACTGAAATGTGTCTTCCGCATTTAACCCAACCCCTCTGAATCAGAGAGGTGCGGAGGGCTGCCTTAAATGACATCCACATCTTCGGCGCCTAGGGAACAGTGGGTTAACTACCTTGCTTAGGGGCAGAACTACAGATTTTTACCTTGTCAGCTCAGGGATTCGATCCAACAACCTTTTGGTGAAGCTCATGACAAACAGTTCTTGTGCTGACGTTGCTTCCAGAGGCAATTTGGAACTCGGCAGTGAGTGTTGCAACCGAGGACAGACGATTTTTACATGCTACGCGCTTCAGCACTCGGTGGTCCTATTCTGTGAGCTTGTGTAGCCTACCACTTCGCGGCTGAGCCGTTGTTGCTCTTAGACATTTCCACTTCACAATAACAGCACTTACAGCTGACCGGGGCAGCTCTAGCAGGGCAAAAATTTGACTTATTGGAAAGATGGCATCCTATGACGGTGCCAGGTTGAAAGTCACTGAGCTCTTCAAAAAGGCCATTCTACTGCCAATGTTTGTCTAGGGAGATTGCATGGCTGTGTGCTTGATTTTATACACCTGTCAGCAACGGGTGTGGCTGAAATAGCCGAATCCATCTCATGGTCTACAGACACACCTCTAACCAATCAACAGTGCTAAGTGCCTGCACATTAGAATTAAACGGTAACTACACTCAAACCTCAAAAGTGGTCTCCTGGTGTGGTTTAAGCATTGTTATGGACTTAGAAAATACAATTACGTTGTTTTCTGTAAGAAATAAAGTGTGACAGAACGAAAACCTTACAGAAATGGGGAAAAGTCTGAAACCTGTGAACTTGTGACTCAGTTGGCAGCCTCATTTATCTGTTTCAATAGTAGGCCTACTATTAGCCTACTTGCACAGTACAGCTTGGGTTGGTCTGACTGTGAAAGACCAATATGGGATTTATAATTTTAGGTCATTCATAGTGTATGTCACTGTTTCTCATATAATTTTTCCACACAGGGCGCCTTTCCTTCGCCGGACGAGCCCTTTGGCAAAATGAGAGTATACCCACTTCTCCAGGCACAACTACAGCCCTGATTGAGGTTAAGTATGTATGATCAAATATGGTCAAGAATATTGAGTTCTCTGAACTCGCTACTGATTCTCTGTTGGAGGGATTTACATGTCAACTTTGGTTACAGTTTATTCGTGTTCTTTGGACCATGAGATTTTCTGAAGCTCCTGGGTAGAATTTGCTTAAAAGATGCAGGCGTTATTTGACTGCGGTGTTCCTTTTTAGGCAATGTGTGTACAGGGCCCTTACTATATTGTCTTACCCTGAATCCTCACATCCACTTTCAAAGTCTCTCCCCTCTGACGCTGTCCTCCAATTCGTTTAGAGAAGGCGAGGAAAGAGGATGTGACCAATCAGGAAACCTATGAGGAAGAGCCATGGATTGGTTGGCAAGATTAAGGAGGCGCTCTGATTGGTGGGCTGTGTGGACACGTGAGAGGGGGCCAGTAGAGTAGCAGCAGGGTCATAATAGCAGCAGCAGCAGTGGGGTCAGCTCCGCTCCACACTTACTGAGCACTGGGGCATCATGCAGAGGAAGAATAGCTTCACTGGTCTCCTCATCACTGCCCTGTGTGCAGTGAACTCTGGTAAACTCAGAGAATATCACTATATGCCTGAAGAGAAGACCTGGTCAGAGGCTCAGCAGTACTGTCGTGAGCACTACACTGACCTGGCCTTCATCAGCAACCAGGAAGAAGTAGATCAGCTCCTTCCCATTTCAAGGGGTGATTGGACCTGGATTGGTTTGCACAGAGATGCTAACGACCCAACAGGATGGACATGGTCAGGAGGAGAGAACTCAGCATTTAGGTTTTGGAAGTCAGGAGAGCCAAACAATGCTGGTGGCATTGAGGACTGTGTCATGGTACAGTGGGATATGAGATGGATGGATTCACGTTGCTCCCGGACACTCCCCTTCTTATGCTACAAGGAGAAGCTGATCCTAGTTCAGGAGATGAAGACGTGGGAGGAGGCTCTGGAGTACTGCAGGGATCAATACACCGACCTCCCCAGCCTGCTCTCTAAGACTGAACATCTCCAGGCCCAGAGCAAGATGGAGGGCACACAGACGGACCATGTGTGGACGGGTCTGATCTTCCTGGCCAGAGAATGGCTGTGGGTGAACGGGGACCAGCTGGAGTACCAGGCCTGGACTGGCGGGAAGTTGCCCCACTGCCCCGCCCAATACCTCCACTGTGGGACCCTGACCAGGGATGAAGAGCACTGGGGAACCAGGAACTGTGAGGAGAGGATGAACTTCCTCTGCTACAGAGCGTGAGCCCCAGAGGAGAGAGATATTATTGTAGTAGATATGATCATCTATGTATGCTCTCTACTTATTACTAGTTAACGCTGTGATTGATTATTCACTCTATTTACTTGTTGGTGCATATAAACCTATTGGGTTTAACCCACAGGGCGGCAGGTAGCCTAGCGATTAGAGCGTTGGGCCAGTAGCCAAAACATTGCTGGTTCGAATATCTGAGCCGACAAGGTGAAAAATCTGTTGATGTGCATTTAGCAAGACACTTAACCCTAATTTGCTCCAGGGGCACCGTACTACTATGGCTGACCCTGTAAAACACATTTCACTGCACCTACCTGGTGTATGTGACAAAAAGACATACATTTTCTTGTGTGTGTTTTCTACAACAGTCTACTATTTTTGTACCTATAGATACCGTGGTTATGATAGCGGGTGCTTTGTGTGTACAAACACCTGAACACTGGGCACAGATGTCAGTTCAATGTCTAGTTTTGATAACATTTAATTGAGTTGGTAATTAACTTCTTCTTTTTTTTACCATGTCATTCGATTTAGCTAGGGTAAAAAGAATATACAAGAAATCACGGAATTCCTTCAGGTTGATGACTCTGCAAATCCAATCAGTTTTCCGCTTTGATTCATCAGAATGAAAAACAGTAACTGTAGATATGAACGTACACATCATGTATTGTATATCATGTAAGAAAACCAAATGTTGGTATGAAATAAATAATTAACTTAGACAACGATAAGACCTTCCTTCTCATTTTTATTGGTACACCTAGAAATAATAATAGATAGCAGAACATCTAATTGAAAGATCACAACTTCTCATTGATAACCTGTCATGTACCATGAAATATGTGTCTGAAATAGTGAAAATATTAAGTATTTACATGGTTTATGGTTACAAAAGGATGTAATCCAAAATGCACTTGAAGGAAACATAGAATTGACAATAACTGCAAATCAAATCACAAAGTTGGGGACAGAGGGGGAGGTACGGATTTAGGGAGACAGAAACAAGGGGAGGGAGGGAGGGAGGGAGGGAGGGAGGGAGGGAGGGAGGGAGGGAGGGAGGGAGGGACAGATGGTGATCTGGGAAACCTGTTGTCTGGGAAGTGTCCTTGTGTATCACTTTGTTGTTGTTGTAGTTTGGTTACTGATATACTCCAAATTAACTTAGCTAACTATATCTGATACAATATATCTGATTCCAGCCTCTGGGCCATGAAATAAACGTAATAATAATAATAATAGTAAATTAATCGATTTCATCTGACAGTTGTGTGCAGTAATAGTCATTGTAACGACCACAAGCACCGTGGAATGTGGTCTGTGTAAAATAACGGGCTGGACCAAAGATGATATTCTTAACACGAAACCAAATGTGTACATTATCCCCTAAACCGGGCATTCATCAACTAAATTCCATAGGTTGTAATTATACATTTACAAACAGTGTATTTTTTTCCCTCCACCACAAACACCCATGTCAATCAAACAGTGCTCTTGAATTTCAGGATGAAGACTAAAACAAATGTAGTTAAAGAAGCAGTAAATAAGTGCAGTGCTGGACTTCTGAACCTGTGAGAGGATATGCAGTGCGTTCGGAAATTATTCAGACCCCTTGACTTTTTCCACATTTTGTTACGTTACAGCCTTCATTTATAATCGATTAAATATTTTTTGCCCCCTAATCAATCTACACACAATACCCCATAATGACAATGCGAAAACAGGTTTTTCTCATGTAATTTTTTTTTTAAACAGATCTAACTGATTTACATAAGTATTCCATTGATCATCCTTGAGATATTTCTACAACTTGATTGGAGTCCACCTGTGGTATATTCAATTGATTGTACATGATTTGGAAAGGCACACACCTGTCCATATAAGGTCCCACAGTTGACAGTGCATGTCAGAGTAAGAGAAAGAGAAAGAATTGTCCGTAGAGCTCCGAGACAGGATTGGGTCACGGCACAGATCTGTGGAAGGGTACCAAAACATTCCTGCAGCATTGAAGGTCCCCAAGAACACAGTGGCCTCCATCATTCTTAAATGGAAGAAGTTTGGAACCACCAAGACTATTCCTAGAGCTGGCTGCTCGGCCAAACTGAGCAATCGGTGGAGAAGGGCCTTGGTCAGGGAGGTGACCAAGAACCTGATGGTCACTCTGACAGAGCTCCAGAGTTCCTCTGTGGAGATGAGAGAACCTTCCAGAAGGACAACCATCTCTGCAGCACTCCACCAATCAGGTATTTATGGTAGAGTGGCTAGACTGAAGCCACTCCTCAGTAAAAGGCACATGACAGCCTGCTTGGTTTACCAAAAGACACCCTAAAGACTCTCAGACCATGAGAAACAAGATTCTCTGGTCTGATGAAACTAAGATTGAACTCTTTGGACTGAATGCCAAGCGTCACGTCTGTAGGAAACCTGGCACCATCCCTACGTTGAAGCATGGTGGTGGCAGCATCATGCTGTGGGGATGTTTGTCAGCGGCATGGACTGGGAGACAAGTCAGCATCGAGGGAAAGATGAACGGAGCAAAGTACAGAAAGAGACCCTTGATGAAAACCTGCTCCAGAGCGCTCAGGACCTCAGAATGGGGCGAAGGTTCACCTTCCAACAGGACAACGACCCTAAGCACACAGCCAAGACAACGCAGGAGTGGCTTTGGGACAAGTCTCTGAAGGTCCTTGAGTGGCCCAGCCAGAGCCTGGACTTGAACCTGATCGAACATCTCTGGAGAGACCTGAAAATAGCTGTGCTCCCCATCCAACCTGACAGAGCTTGAGAGGATCTGCAGAGAAGAATGGGAGAAACTCCCCAAATACAGGTGTGCCAAGCTTATAGCATCATACCCAAGAAGACTCGAGCCTGTAATCGCTGCCAAAGGGGCTTCAACAAAGTACTGAGTAAATGGTCTGAATTCTTAGGTAAATATGATATTTAAATTTGTAAAAAATTATAAATTTGCTAAAATGTCTAAAAACCTGTTTTTGCTTTGCCATTATGGGGTACTGTGTGTAGATTGATGAGGGGGGAAAAACTGTCTGTAACGTAACAAAATGTGGAAAAAGTCAATGGGTCTGAATGCTTTCTGAATACACTGTATTTGAGCTTAATGTACGCCTATCAAAAAAAAACAATGGAGCAAATCCCGTCACATTTCACATGGAAATGGCATATGATTTCTATGATATTGCCTACAGTAGTCATGTGGTGTTCAATGCAGGCCAACATTGCATGAGACTTTTAAAAACGTTTTTACATTATGAAGGGCTTGACATTAATTCATACTTTTTTACTTGGTCTGTAACACCATGGGCCAAGTCGGTGACTGTAAATTGCATTGTATTATGTTGTTTGATGCAAGAAACCACGTTACAAAATACAATTCATTATTAGTACCAAACAGAGAATTAGACAATATAGGCTACCCCTCTGACTGTTGGCTTATTTGCATGTTCAAGACTGTCACAAAATACAACACTGCTGGCACTAAGACAGCATTGAATGAGCTGTATTCCGCCATAAGCAAACAAGAAAACGCTCACCCAGAGGCGGCGGTCCTAGTAGCCGGGAACTTTAATGCAGGGAAACTTAAGTCTGTTTTCCCAAATTTCAATCAACATGTTAAATGTGCAACCAGAGGGGAAAACACTCTGGACCACCTTTACTCCACACACAGAGACACATACTAAGCTCTCCCTCTCACTCCATTTGGCAAATCTGACCATAATTCTACCCTTCTGATTCCTGCTTACAAGCAAAAATTAAAGCAGGAAGCACCAGTGACTAGATCAATAAAAAAGTGGTCAGATGAAGCAGAGGCTCAACTACAGGACTGTTTTGCTAGCACAGACTGGAATATGTTCCGGGATTCCTCCGATGGAATTGAGGAGTACACCACATCATTCATTGGCTTCATCAATGAGTGCATTGATGACGTCTTCCCCACAGTGACAGTACGTACATACCCCAACCAGAAGCCATGGATTACAGGCAACATCCGCACTGAGCTAAAGACTAGAGTTGCCGCTTTCAAGGACCGGGACTCTAACCCGGAAGCTTATAAGAAATCCTGCTATGGCCTCCGATGAACCATCAACAGGCAAAGCGTCAATACAGAACTAAGATTGAATCGTACTACACCGGCTCTGACACTCATCAGATGTGGCAGGGCTTGCAAACCATTACAGACTACAAAGGGAAGCACAGCCAAGAGCTGCCCAGTAACACGAGCCTACCAGACGAGCTAAACTACTTCTATGCTCGCTTTGAGGCAAATAAGACTCAAACATGCATGAGAGCACCAGCTGTTCCGGAAGACTGTGTGATCACGCTCTCCACAGCCGATGTGAGTAAGACCTTTAAACAGGTAAACATTCACAAGGCCGCGGGGCCAGACGGATACCAGGACGTGTACTGCGAGAATGCTCTGACCAACTGGCAAGTGTCTTCAATGACATTTTCAACCTCTCTCTGTCTGAGTCTGTAATATCAACATGTTTTAAGCAGACCACCATAGTGCCTGTGCCCAAGAACACTAAGGTAACCTGCCTAAATGACTAGTGACCTGTAGCACTCACGTCTGTAGCCATGAAGTGATTTGAAAGGGTGGTCATGGCTCACATCAACACCATTATCCCAGAAACCTCGACCCACTCCAATTGCATACCGCCCCAACAGATCCACAGATGATGCAATCTCTATTGCACTCCACACTGCCCTTTCCCACCTGGACAAAGGGAACACCTATGTGAGAATGCTATTCATTGACTACGTTCAACACCATAGTGTCCTCAAAGCTCATCAATAAGCTAAGGACCCTGGGACTAAACACCTCCCTCTGCAACTCGATCCTGGACTTCCTGACGGGCCGCCCCCATGTGGTAAGGGTAGGTAACAATACATCTGCCACGCTGATCCTCAATACTGGGGCCCCTCAGGGGTGCGTGCTCAGTCCTCTCCTGTAGTCCCTGTTCGCTCATAACTGTAGGGCCAGGCACGACTCCAACACCATCATTAAGTTTGCAGACAACACAACAGTGGTAGGCCTGATCACCGACAATGACGAGACAGCCTATAGGGAGGAGGTCAGAGACCTGGCCATGTGGTGCCAGGACAACGACGTCTCCCTCAATGTGATCAAGACAAAGGAGATGATTGTGGACTACAGGAAATAGAGGGCCGATGACTCCCCCATTCCCATCAATGGGGCTGCAGTGGAGCAGGTTGAGAGCTTCAAGTTCCTTGGTGTCCACATCACCAACAAACTAACATGGTCCAAGCACACCAAGACAGTCGTGAAGAGGACATGACAAAACCTATTCCCCCTCAGGAGACTGAAAAGATTTGGCATGGGTCCTCAGATCCTCAAAAGTTTCTACAGCTGCACCACCGAGAGCATCCGGACTGGTTGCATCACTGCCTGGTATGACAACTGCTCGGCCTCTGACCGCAAAATAATGAAGAGAAAAAATAGATCAAGCGTATCGGTGCTCAACGGCCATTGGACATAAACATTACACAACCAGTTGGAAATCGCAAATTCAACAATGAGTTGTTTGTAAGGAATCGGTGACAGTGGCTAACCGCAAGCATTGCAACAGGGAAGTCAGACTGGGAAAATAAGTTCTGAACTGTCATCCAACTCGGATTTGTAAATATTTTTCTTTGATGACAAAATTTGCCAGCGAAGGACCGCCGCGCACAACAATGTGAGTCCAAAAATGTCTTATATGCTGCTACATAAATGATGTAATATGCCAGGGAGATATGGTCAGCCATATCAGCTATGTTTTTTAAAAAGGCAGTAAATGCAACAAAAAAAACATTGATATATGAGTATTCTAGGTTAGAAATGAGTTAATTTCAATTGGAATCATCAGAATTATGTAAAATATTTGTGTATATGTTAATGTCCTATCAATTCAACAGTGGTCTAATAATATCATCACAGGTTGACTACTAATTGTAAAAGATGTTCAGTTATTGTCAATTCTATGTTTCCTTCAGGGGGATTTTGGATTACGTCTTTTTGTAACCATAACCCGTGTAAATACTTAGTAACTATTTTCATTATTTCAGGCATATCATATTTCATGGCACATGACAGGTTACCAGCGAGAAGGTGTGCTCTCTCAACGAGATGTTCTGCTATTTATTTCCTTGATATATCTGTTGCTACTGTGTCAGAAAGTATTCATACCCCTTGACTTATTCCACATTTTGTTGTGCTACAGCCTGAACTCAAAAGGGATTAAATAGATTGTCTCACCCATCTACACATAATACCCTATAGTGACAAAGTGAAAACATGTTTTTGGAAATGTTTGCCAGTTTAGTATTCACACCCCTGAGTCAATACTTTGTAGAAGCACCTTTAGCAGCGATTACAGCTGTGAGTCTTTCTGGGTAAGTCTCTGATAGATTTCCACACCTGGATTGTGCAACATTTGCCCATGATTATTTTTTAAATGTTTCACACTCTGGTTGTTGGTCATTACTATACAACAATTTTCATGAATTCTGTGATTTCTTTTGTCCAACGTTGTGATTCACAGGAGGGAGCTGGTAAAGGCCCTACAGTGCATTCAGAAAGTATTCATACTCCTAGACTTGTTCCAAATTTTGTTGTGTTACAGCCTAAATTCAAAATGTTTTAAATAAAAAAAATTCTCATCCATCGACACACAATACCCCATAATGACAATGTGAAATTTGGTTTTTAGAAAACATTTTTAAAAATGTATTAAAAATGAAATACAGAAATATCTAATTTACATGAGTCAGCACATGTCAGAATCCCCTTTGGAAGCGATTACAGTTGTGAGTCTTTGTGGGTAAGTATCTAAGAGCTTTCCACACCTGGATTGTGCAACATTTGCCCATTATTGTTTTCAAAATTCTTTACGCTCTTTCAAATCGGTTGTTGATCATAGCTAGACAAACATTTTCAGAACTTGCCATAGATTTTCAAGTATATTTAAGTAAAAACTGTAGATCGGCCACTGAGGAATATTCACTGTGTTCTTGGTAAGCAACTCCAGTGTAGATTTGGCTTTGTGTTTTAGGTTATTGTCCTGTTGAAAGGTGAATTCATCTCCCAGTGTCTGGTGGAAATCAGACTGAACCAGGTTTTCCTCTTGAATTTTGCCTGTGGTTAGCTGCATTCTGTTTATTTATTTTATCCTGGAAAAACTCCCCAGTCCTTAACGATTACAAGCATTCCCATAACATGATGGGACCTTACAGATAATTGTATGAGTGAGGTACAGAGTTGAGATAGTCATTCAAAAACCATGTTAAACACTATTATTGTACACAGAGTGAGTCCATGCAACTTATTATGTGACTTGTTAAGCACAGAAGGCCAGCATCCCGGAGTCGCCTCTTCACTGTTGACATTGAGACTGGTGTTTTGTGGGTACTATTTAATGAAGCTGCCAGTTGAGGAGTTGTGAGGTATCTGTTTCTCAAACTAGACACTCTAATGTACTTGTCCTCTTGCTCAGTTGTGCACCGGGGCCTCCCACTCTTCTTTCTATTCTGGTTAGAGCCAGTTTGCGCTGTTCTGTGAAGGGAGTAGTAAACAGCATTGTATGAGATCTTCAGTTTCTTGGCAATTTCTCGCATGGAATAGCCTTAATTTCTCAGAACAGAATCGGCAGACAAGTTTCAGAAGAAAGGTCTTTGTTTCTGCAATTTTTGAGCCTGTAATCGAACCCACAAATGCTGATGCTTCAGATACTCAACTAGTCTAAAGAAGGCCAGTTGTATTGCTTCTTTAATCAGAACAACAGTTTTCAGCTGTGCTAACATAATTGCAAAAGGGTTTTCTAATGATCAATTAGCCTTTTTAAATGATAAACTTGGATTAGCTAACACAACGTGCCATTGGAACACAGGAGTGATGGTTGCTGATAATGGGCCTCTGTACACCCATGTAGATATTCCATTTAAAATCAGGCGTTTCGAGCTACAGTAGTCATTTTCAACATTAACAATGTCTACACTGTATTTCTGATCAATTTGATGTTATTTTATTGGACAACAAAAATTGCTTTTCTTTCAAAAACAAGGACATTTCTAAGTGACCCCAAACTTTTGAACGATAGTGTATATACTCCTGAACTTATTTAGGCTTGCCATAACAAAGTCTTAGAGAGCAGGCTGGGGAGGTCGGGGTAGTAATCCCTGCAGTACTCCAGAGCCTCCTCCCACGTCTTCATCTCCTGAACCAGGATCAGCTTCTCCTTTAAGCAGAATATTTTTTTTCTCACTGCACGCCTTATCATACCATTTGTCTTGCCATACAATGACACAGTTCTCATTGAGACCATCATTTGGCTGATCTGCTGCCCAAATCCTAGATGCCGAGTTCTCCTTTCCTGACCATGTCCATCCTGTTGAGTGATTAGTGTCTCTATGGAGACCAATCCAACCCCAATCCCCACTCTGAGAGAGCTGGTCTACTTCTTCCTGGTTGCTGATGGCCAGGTCAGTGTAGTGCTCACAGCAGTACTGCTGAGCCTCTGACCAGGTCTTCCATTCAGCACATAGTGATATTCTCTGAGTTTGCCAGAGGCCACTGCACACAGGGCAGTGACGAGGAGCCCAGTGAAAATGCTCTTCCTCTGCATGATGCCCCAGTGCTCAGTAAGTGTGGAGTGGAGCTGACCCTGCTGCTACTCTACTGGCCCCCTCCACCCAACCAACCAATCAGAGAGTGTCATTACACCACCGCTACACCCAGGCTACCAATTAGACTGCTCTTATGTTCTCTCCATTGCTCTTCCTCATTGACTTCCTGATTCCTCACATCCTCTTGTTGTAGGGGAGGGACTTTGGATCTTCTCCTCCAATGAGGAGTAGGTAAATCAAGTGGATGTGAGGATTCAGGGAAAGATAATATAGTAAGGGCCCTGAACACACATTACATAAAAAGGAACACTATTGATTCAGGGGATTGAATATCTAATATATTGTATCTAATCAAGATACAATATATTAGTGTTTTATTTTTGTTTTTATTTTTCATACATTTTTGAAAATGTTGGAATATTTCTTCACTTTGACATTACAGAGTATTTTGTGTACGTCATTGATAAAAAAAAAATAACAATCAAATCTATTTTAATTCCAATTTGTAATACAACAACATTTGGAAATTGTAAAGGGTTGTGAACACTGTAAATAGTTTTTAGTAGTATTTGGGTGTCCTTTCTGGCTAAATATCTTACTTCCTTTACCGTGAAATGAGTGGGCATCAATGGCAGTTTGTAGCAGTAATACTAGTGGGAGTGGGAGTTAGTCAAATATTTGAATTAGTAATATTGCTGGGATATTATGAATTACTTTACACCTACCTTCTGTTACCTATATCCTCTCACAGGTTCTATCAGAAGTCCACTGCACCTGCAAAACGCTCCAAAGAACTTATTTCCTGCATCTTTAACTACATTTGTTTTTATATCTGTCTTTATGCTGATATTCAAAAGCACTGTTTGAATGACATGGGTGTTTGTGGTGGAGGTAAAATATACTGTTTGTAAATGTGTAGTTATAACTACAACCCATGGAATTTAGTAGATGAATACCAGGTTTAATTAAGGGATAATGTACACATTTGTTTTAGTGTTAAGAATATCATCTTTGGTCCAGCCCATTATTTTACAAAGACCACATTCCACGGTGCTTGTGGGCGTTACAATGACTATTACTGGACACAACTGTCAGATTAATTATAAATATTTTTTTAATAAAAACATTTACAAAATTTGCACAGAAGCTTAAATGTACCAGATATAGTTAGCTAAGTTAATATACAGTATTTCATCATCTGTCTCTCTATCCCTCCTTCTTTACCTACCTCCCCCCTCTGTATCTCTCTCCCTCCTTCTGTACCTTCCTCCCTCTGTTGCTCTCATCCTCCTTCTGTACCTTCCTCCCCCCTCTGTACTCCACTTTAAATAAATTGTAATTTGATATGTTTCCTTCAAACGCATTTTGGATAACTTTTTTTTGTAACCATAAACAAAGTAAATACTTAGTAACTATTTTCCCTATTTCAGATACATTTCATGGTACATGACAGGTTATTAATGATAAGTTGTGCTCTTTCAAAGAGATGTTCTGCTATTTATTTTATTGTTATGTTGCTAGGTACACCAATAAATATGAGAAGAAATGTCTAACATTTATAAAATCCTGTTTTTGCTTTATTATTAGGGGGCATTGTGTGTAGATTGATGTGTGTGTGTGTGTGGGGGGGGGGGGCGATTTAATCAATTTTAGAATAAAGCTGTAACTTAACAAAATGTAGAAAAGGTCAAAGGGTCTGAATACTTCTGAATGCACTGTATTTCGTTTACCGTAACAATACCGTAACGTTTGTGTGCTTTCTAATTATTCTGCAAGAGGTTCAATTGCCAGTGCAAACAGGAAGGGGAGATCCCTGTCTTGTGTCCCTTTCTAAAGCAATTTCATCCCCCAAAGAATTTACGCCCTTTTTCTCCCCAATTTGGTGGTATCCAATTGTTAGTAGTTACTGTCTTGTGTCATCGCTACAACTCCCGCACGGACTCGGGAGAGGCGAAGGTCGAGAGCCATGCGTCCTCCGAAACACGCACTGCTTCTTAACACAGCGCGCATCCAACCCGGAAGCCAGACGCACCAGTGTGTCGGAGGAAACACCGTACACCTAGCGACCTGGTCAGCATGCACTGCGCCTGGCCCACCACAGGAGTCGCTAGTGTGCGATGAGACAAGGATATCCCTGCCGGCCAAACCCGGACGATGCTTGGTGTGCGCCGCCCCATTTATATGCTATATTGATTCGACATCCTTTCCTAATCGGTCCATATTTTATTTATTTATTATCCTTGTTGTATGATTAGGTCCTTCCTTCTCTCTCTCTCTCTCTCTCCCAAACCAAATCCATCGCTCTCCACCACCCCCTCCCAATTCTCCCCCCTTTACTACACACCACACACCACACACCACACACCAAACCCTAAAAACCGCTGCACCTCCTTTACCGTGGTGGGAGTCGGCCAATTACGCACGGCTGCAATGCGGTCACACTCCATCACCAACCCTGATGTGGAAATGCGATAACCCAGGGAGGAGACTGCCTGTTGGGAGAACACTCATTTCTCAGCCTTGACATATAGGTCATGCTCCAACAGTCGCCCAAGTACTCTGCGCACCAGAGACACATGCACAGAGCGTGTGGCGGGATATATCAAGATGTCATCGATATACGCCACCACACCCTGCCCGTGCAGGTCCCTGAGAATCTCGTCTACAAAGGATTGGAAAACTGCTGGGGCATTCTTCAACCCATACGGCATGACGAGGTACTCATAATGGCCGGATGTGGTACTAAACGCTGTCTTCCACTCATCTCCCTCCCGGATACGCACCAAGTTATACGCGCTCCTGAGATCCAGTTTTGTGAAGAAGCGTGCTCCGATAAATGACTCAGTCGCCGTAGCAATGAGCAGCCCAGCCTCACATTCAATTCGCGCATATATGTACAAAATGTATTTCAGCAGATTTCGTGCCTTTTTCTGCATTTTTGGGGTGTTTTGGGGTGGTTCAATTCGTTTGAAAATACACGAATTTCTGTGCTACTTAATTTGTGCGAAAATACACGAATTTCTGTGCTACTTAATTCGTGCGAAAAGACACGAATTTAACCAGTAGGCGACATAAGCCGTTGCAACAACCATAGACGCGATCGCCTGTATTTATTTATTTTACGTTATGAATATATAGATATTGTAACGACCCGGTATTGTGTTCTGTGTTTGTGGGTGTGTTATGGTTCTCATGGCTACTAGCAGGGGTTAAATATGTCAGGACAGATGGAAAGGTTGGGGGGGTATGATGGGTAATACCGCGGGATTTGGAAATGCATAAATAGGGATTACTGTCTCATTGTTCTGGCTCTTCTGTTCGTGCCTTGATCTGTTCCTATGAGAGTGACTCTTGACCCGACAGGGTAACATTGTGTACGTTCGGCATTTAGCGGCGTGGGTTGTGGCCGGAACAATAGCCCAGTTTATGAATAAACCTGTGTTCTGACCTGCACACCTAGAGTCCGTCTCTTTTCCCTTTATGACCCAGCCGGGTCATTACAATATTTTGTCTTTTTTTTAACCATATAACCATAAGAGGTTATATATATATTGTCTTTATTTAATCCCTATTAAAACATTGTGGTTTTATGCCTATATGTACTGTTTTCGATTTTTCTGAACAGACTTTTCAGTATAGAATGAATGTAAGCAATGCATGATGGTTAATGGTGTTTTATTCGGTTGTAGTTCCATGTATTTCTTAAAAAATAAACGTGTAAACCATTTTTATTGACCAGAATGTAACTGAAAATACAATGGCAGCCTTGCCATTGTCCATCAATAACAAAACATTTTTTTTTCGTATAACATTTGGGGAAACGTATGCAGTCATTGTAGTCTTACATTTTGTTGGCCAACCAAAATTACCAAAACGTTAACCCGTAATAAGGCTAGGGTGGCTGAGTGTAAATACATGGCTCTGAGTGTAAGCACCTTTTCACTAGAAACGTTCTTGTGTTCAAATTACCGTCAGTGCGAAATAGCTAGAAAGCTTTCGTATTTCCACTTGGCTACACCTACGGTTACGATAACGATAAATCAAGTGCAATACCTGCGTCGACCTGTGTCGAGCAGCAAAACACCGGAAAGCTTCTAGCCTACCGGAAAGTTACAAGAAGAACAAGAATAGTTACCTCATCCGGTCATGTGACACTCTGGATGCCCCCTAAAAGCAATTTCAACCGTTTTGAAAAATGACGCCTGGTAACCCCAAAAAAATACCAGGTGCACGAAAAGTTTGGACTTAGAATATTTTTTGAAAACCTCCATAAATCACTCAGGCCATTGACTCGAGAAGAAAAAACAGAATATTTTTTGAAAACCTCCATAAATCACTCAGGCCAGCACCCATTGATTTGGGGCGGTAGTATAGCGCTCCCAGAGCGGGTATGGAAGTCTGGATCCCCCGTAAAAGCATTTAAGGCTCTGTGTGTCTTTAAGCACCATACTTTTTCACTCCGTCCTTGCTGTGTGTGTGTGTGTGTGTGTGTGTGTGTGTGTGTGTGTGTGTGTGTGTGTGTGTGTGTGTGTGTGTGTGTGTGTGTGTGTGTGTGTGTGTGTGTGTGTGTGTGTGTGGAGAGAGAGAGAGCTTTTCTTTGACATCTGTTTAGCGAAATTACTGATTTACAGTTCATGAGGGTTGACCGATTCACACATTTAAAGTTTTGGAAAGATCTGACCTTTTTAAACCTTCGAAACAGCACCTATGACCCCATTTTAAGGCACTTCCGGTTGGCACAGGAAGCTATAAGTAAATACATATCCTGATCGGGGTATGCTTTTACAGAATCCTGAGTTTTAAGTCTATACGTTAAGAACTGACTGATTTACACAGGGTTGAATGCACTATATATCACAAACTGCTGGTTGGGTATGGCAAAACACTTTTAGGGTGATTTTATCACTTCCGGTTGCTCCAGGAAGCTTAGAATCAACACAGGTAGACCTCATAGTGGCTTGATGGATTGTCATTGAAGACAGGTTCATAAGACATTCATAACCCACATAGGCTTCAGGTTGAATTTAGGGGTGCAGGCAATGTGTTCCTATGGGGTGAGATGTCATTGTAAACTGTTTGATGTAAACACCTTCTTTTAACTGTTAAGGGTTAATGCCACACGGTCAAGGTTAGGCTTGCACAGAGACCTTAGGAACGTTCCTGAGGTCAAATTGTGCTTCTAAACCTTAACAGTTCTCTCTCTGTCTCCCAAAAGCAAAAGACTTGAAATGTAGGTCAAGGGTTATCTTCTTGTCACTGTCGCTGCGCTCAGACCGAGCAAGCTACGGTCAAGCGGGGCATCTCGTTGAACTCGGCACGGCTATGGTGATGTCATTTTTAGTGGTGATTTCAGAATGCTATTTTGGTGGTTTTTCACTGTTGAAACATATTGCAAATGCACAAAAGTCAACTAGCAAGTCAGTGTCCATCAGCCAATTAGATATTTTCAGACACCAAACTGATACCATCTGACTCCAAACTCACTTTTTCCAACTCGTTTAGAAGCCAACTATCACATATTTCAGAGCAGGCCCAAAATTCACAGCGCCTTCCATTTAAACCATAATAAAACAAATAATAGGTAGTTATGTTCTAGCTGCGGGTCCAGTTTTCACATTATTTTTAGCCCTATGTGAGGCGACCTCGAATCCCAAGTTTCGGCTCGATAGGTCATTCGGTGCCCGAGCAAAACCTTAATTGGTGCTGAAATTCCACTTTTTTCCATGCCTTGCTACGGGGTCCTTGAATGAGCTATCGGACAGAAATGTCGGGGTCCGTCTCTATGGGCCGAGCCGGTTTCAATGCACCTAGTCGTGCAACTCTGGGACTTTTCTAAATGTCACCATTTTGTAATGCTCAAAATGAATTGAAGTCAATGCAAATGCACCGAGGCTTTTTATCGGTCCGAGAACCTTCTAGAGCCACATAACTCACCGTGCTTAATCGACCTGAGCTCTAGAACAGGTTTGTAAAGTTTCAGAACTCTAGGTCTGACGGTTCTTTAAAAGTTCAAACAAAAGTAACTATTGCAGGCACTGTCTGCCTCTAAGCCCCTCAGTGTGTCACTCCATCCTTTCTGTGTGGGTGTGTAAATTTTTCCTTGAAATCTGATGGGATGAATGACTGATTTACAGTTCATGAGGGTTTCCTATTCACATATATTAAGTTTTGGAAAGATTTGACTTTTTTAACCCTTCGAAACAGCCCTTTTGACACCAATTATGGCACTTCCGGTTAGCACAGGAAGCTGAAAGTAAACACATATCCTCATTGGAGTGGGCTTTTACAGAATCCTGAGTTTTAAGTCTATACGTTAAGAACTCACTGATTTACATAGGGTTGAATGCACTATTTCTCTCAAACTGCAGGTTGGGTATGGCAAACACTTTTAGGGTGATTTAACCACTTCCGGTTGCTCCAGGAAGCTTAGAATCGACACAGGTAGACCTCATAGTGGCCTGATGGATTGTCATCGAAGACAGGTTCATAAGGCATTATTAACCCACATAGGCTTCAGGTTGAATTTAGGGGAGCAGGCATGTCTCCTATGGGGAGACGTGTCATTGTAAACTGTTTGATGTAAACACCTTCTTTTAACTATTAAGGGTTAATGCCACACGGTCAATGTTAGGCTTGCACAGATCGGGAGGACCTTAGGAACGTTCCTGAGGTCAAATTGTGCTTCTAACCTTAACGGTTCTCTCTCTGTCTCCCAAAAGCAAAAGAATATGAAATTGAGGTCAAAGGGTCATTTGGGTCCTTCTTCTTGTCCCTGTCGCTGCACTCAGACCGAGCTAGCTACGGTCAAGCGGGGCATCTCGTTGAACTCGGCACGGCCTGGAGATAATGGCAATGCCATTGCAGGCTTTGTGTGTCTTTAAGCACCGTACTTTTTCACTCCATCCTTTTATCCCCTTTTCTTCGTGGTATCCAATCGCTAGTAATTACTGTCTTGTCTCATCGCTACAACTCCCGTATGGGCTCAGGAGAGACGAAGGTCGAAAGCCACGCGTCCTCCGAAGCACAACCCAACCAAGCCGCACTGCTTCTTAACACAGCGCGCCTCCAACCCGGAAGCCAGCCGCACCAATGTGTCGGAGGAAACACCGTGCACATGGCCCCCTTGGCTAGCGCGCACTGCCCCCGGCCCGCCACAAAAGTCGCTGGAGCGCGATGAGACAAGGATATCCCTACCGGCCAAACCCTCCCTAACCCGGACGACGCTAGGCCAACGGACCTCCCGGTCGCGGCCGGCTGCGGCAGAGCCTGGGCGCAAACCCAGAGACTCTGGTGGCGCAGCTAGCACTGCGATGCAGTGCCCTAGACCACTGCGCCACCCGGGAGGCAGATCTGACCTTTTTAACCCTTCGAAACTGACCCTATGGCACCATTTGAAGGTACTTCCGGTTGACATAGGAAGCTGAAAGTGAACACATATCCTCCTTGGGGTAGGCTCTTATATAATGTTGAGGTTTAAGTCTTTATGTTAAGAACTGACTTATTTACAGAGGGTTAAATGAGTGTGTGTTATTTCATAAAATCACATAAAATCACAGAATTCTGGCAGAGCTTCGAGACCCACTTAAAAAATGTTCGTCTGAACACACTGCAACTGGATCTGTAACTTTTTTTTTTTTTAACTCATTTTTGTGAACATGACCAATTTGTCAATGTACGATTTCTCTTAAATTACGATAGATAAATGGCTGGTTCTTTTTTTCCTGACACCGTATGCTTATGTACTTTGACGTGAAGCGGTCAAATTAGCACCCTACTTTGCGTTTTTGACCTTTAATCCCAGAAAAATGGCCATAACTCAAAAAGCGTTGAGGCCTCGACGCCATCTTGTTCGGGGCCAACTGTCCATTACGTCTTCGAAATATTTTCCGTTTAGGAGAAAATGCCACATGCATTTGCAATGTGCTTGTGCATTTGCAATATTATTTATTTTCCCTCTGGTGGGAATTTCCGAGACTGCGGAAAAATGACCAAAATGTGTTATTTTTATAAAACGGAAACCGAACGTCCGAGAGATTTAGTTTGATGACTTCCTGAAAGATCTCTCCCCCGCGCACGGCCCGACGCATCCACGAATTTTAGAAACGTTGCAGGACGTCTAGTAAGGGACCTTACATTTGCAAGTGGCGTTTCTCACTAACCATATGGCGAGTGCTAAAATGTTCCCTTAAGGTATGGAAAGGCCTTGGAAAGGCCATAAGTGTAAGCCAACATAATTCATTATTTTACATTCACATGTAATACATGCATTATGAAGAAAATTGTGTAATTTAGGCTCCACGAAATATGAAATGGGTTATGAAGAAAATCGTGTATGGTTGCCTACATGACAAAAAGGCGTTCTGATTACAAGTGCACCAGTATCCATAGTATTAAGCGAAATCAAGCACAGAAAACAGCATTGGCATTAATAAAACAATATTTCCCACGAATTAAGTCGCACTTAAATGTGCGTCTTTTCTCAAAAATTCTGTTCAGCAAGTCTAAAACAGTACATATAGGCATACAACGACACATTTTAAAACATGGTTAAACAAAGACAACATTTCTGTATATTCATGACGTTGAATTAGCCATTAAGAAGAACAAAAATGAAAGACAAATTATCGCGTCTACATGGTTGTTGCAACGGCTTGTGTCGCCTACTGGTTAAATTCGTGTCTTTTCGCACGAATTAAGTAGCACAGAAATTCGTGTATTTTCGCACGAATTAAGTAGCACAGAAATTCGTGTATTTTCAAACGAATTGAACCACCCCAAAACACCCCAAAAATGCACAAAAACGCACGAAATCTGCTGAAATACATTTTGTACATATATGCGCGAATTGAATGTGAGACTGTGTTGCAACGAGAGGTAGCGGGTAACTGTACCCCGCCGTAATATAATTTAGACCTCTATAATCAATGCGCGGACGCAGACCTCCCTCCTTCTTCACAAAAAGAAACTCGAGGAGGCGGGTGACGTGGAGGACCGAATGTACCCCTGCCTCAGAGATTCAGAGACATATGTTTCCATAGCCACCGTCTCCTCCTGTGACAGGGGATACACGTGACTCCTGGGAAGAGTGGCGTTTACCTGGAGGTTTATCGCACAATCCCCTCATCGACGGGGTGGTAATTGGGTCGCCCTCTTTTTACAGGACGCGATAGCCAAATCGGCATATTCGGGGGGAATGCGCACGGTGGAGCTTTGGTCTGGACTCTCCACCGTCGTTGCACCGATGGAAACTCCCACCTGAGCACTCCTCTGACCACCCCTTTAGAGCCCTCTATTGCCACGAAATAGTGGGTTGTGAAGGGCCAACCAGGGAATCCCCAGCACCACCGGAAACGCAGGTGAATCAATGAGGAAGAGACTAATTCTCTCCTCGTGACCCCCCTATGTAACCATGTCCAGTGGAGCCGTGGACTCCCTGACTAACCCTGACCCTAATGGTCGACAATCTAAGGAGTGCACATGGGATGGTTTGTCCATCTGAACCAGGGGAATCCCTAATTTATGCGCGAAACCGCGGTCCATGAAATTCCCCGCTGCGCCTGAATCTACTAGCGCCTTATGCTGGGAATGGGGAAAAAACTCAGGGAAAGAGATTAACACATACATGTGACCAACAGGGGGCTCTGAGTGAGCCTGGTGCTGACTCACCTGGGGTGCCCGAACAGTACTCGGCTTGCCGTCTCGACTCCCAGACGAGCTCCTCCAGCACCGGTCGGCAGTGTGCCCTCTCCGATCACACCCAGTGCAGGAGGAGGCTCCTCCTCCGATCGCCCTCGCTGCAGCACCCCCTAACTCCATGGGGGTTGGAGCGGAGACGCTGGGCGCCGGACGCCCGCGCGTAGCCAGCAAGTTGTCCAACCTGATGGACATGTCCACTAGCTGGTCCAGGGTGAGGGTAGCGTCTCTACATGCTAGCTCCCTGCGGACGTCCTCACGTAGGCTGCACCGATAGTGGTCAATCAGGGCCCTGTCGTTCAACCCCGGGCCAGCGGCCAAGGTCCTGAACTCCAGAGCGAAGTCTTGTGCGCTCCTCGTCTCCTGCCTTAGATGGAACAGAAGCTCGCCGAGGTGGTCGAACACGGCCCGGAAACGGCGGGTGAACTCTGGGTAGTGGTCCCTCGCCGAGTCTGGTCCATCCCAGACCGCGTTGGCCCACTCCAGAGCTTTGCCTGACAGGCAGGAGACGACGGCGTTCACGCTCTCCCCTCCTGAAGGAGTCGTGTGCACGGTTGCCAGGTAAAGCTCCAGCTGGAGCAGGAAACCCTTGCACCCAGCAGCCGTCCCATCGTACTCCCTCGGGAGAGCGAGCCGAATACCGCTGGGGCCGGATGGCGCCAGAGAAAGTTGTGGTGCTGGTTGGAGTGTGGCAGGTGGAGGGGCAGGCAGGCCACCTCTCTCCCATCTCTCCAGCGTGGCCATCACTTGATCCATAGCGGTCCCGAGACGATGGAGAACGGTGGTGTGGTGTTGAACGCGCTCCTCCATAGAAGTGGAGAGCGTGTCAGCTCCTGCTGATTCCATAGCTATTGGTGCGGGATTCTGTTACGGTGGCTCCTAACGGAGGGAGGTGCAGGAATCAGGAGCAGGAGAGTAAGGAAATCCCAGTGGCAAAAGTGTAATGAGCAGTCCCAACACAACTACAACATGGGACTGAAACACGCCCAAAACGAGATTGCCACACACACAGGGAATAAAGCGTAACACACACGGAGGAGAAACCTCTACTACTAAACTCAATACCAAAACGGCAAAACTGCCGAGAGAAGGCTTTTCTCCTCCGACAAAACGAAAGCTGATTGAAAGGGGACAGTGCCTAACACCCACATCAGCCAAATGCGGTAGATTTTTGCATTGGCGGGTAAGGTGTTCATTTCACCAGCCAAATTGGCAGGTGGTCAGGGCTCCACAGTGCGAGCATTTCAATCACATTTGTGAATAACAAGTCAAGTATGATCACATTTACAGTAAAATAAATGCTACAGTAGCTGTTTTCAAAGTATTTGTTTCATAGCTGGTAAATGAATCACACAAAGTCAAATAAAAACGAATCATATGTAGCCTATTCCACCTCACGCTGCAACACTGCCTGGCTGGGGGCTGTGCGCACATGAAGAGCTGAGTGAAAGATTAATTGTTAGAAGCGCACAGCCATAACAGTTGGTCTAATTTACTTGAAACGAAAGTCTACTGAAGTGAGACTTTGTCCTTGTGTTGCTTGGGTATTTACATTGTTCTGTTCACAATTGTTAGGATTTATGTTTATGCACTATAGCCTGCTAGCATATTGTTTTGTTACACACACACACAAACAATACAGATGTGTGTAAGGACTGACCAACACAGGCCATAAAAGCTGTGGTCAATCTGGAGAGGGGAGGGGTGCATCTCTCTAGGCCAACCAGGGAGGTTAGGGCACTGATCAGTACCATATTAGGAATTGTTTGAGTGAAGAATCAAGGGGGAGACACAAGACGGAGCTAATCTACCCAGCAACCAGATGTGGACAAAGGAAAGCACTAAGGGACTTGGACAAGTCCGGGTGCCACCAAAGGCGGAGCAAGAGTTTAAACCGCGCTCAGCCTCTACTGTGATAGGCCAACAGACGCGTTGGAACTACGTCATCACGGTATAAGAACAGCTGTTTACGTACTTCCTGCCAGTTCCCTGCTTTACCCTGCGTGGTGATACAGCGAACCCATATATACGAAAATTGCATTTGCCATTCATTGTTTGCGGTAATTAAAGAAAGTTAGCAGACCTTGATTTTTATTTATCCTGATACCGGATGTGTTACACGCAGCGTTGACACAAGCTAGGTTGTATTTCTTGGCTATTTACATTGTTTTGTTCACAAGCTAGGTTGTTTTTCTTGGCTATTTACATTGTTCTGTTCACAAGCTAGGTTGTTAATCTTGGCTATTTACATTGTTTTGTTCACAAGCTACAGTAGCATGTTTTCTATGTTTGTGTTTCAACTGCTAGGAAAGAAAAGACAAAGCTTCTGCTAGTTAGACTTAATCTCACAGGCACAAACATGACTTGAGTCATGTTACCGCAGTAACCTCCCGCCCTTAAAGGGGCAGGTGAAAATGTTTGTCTCATCTGTGATATTTCGGCTAGAAGACTCAGGTCACAAAAAAATTACATTAAACAATATACCACATTTACTTCTTACTAGTAAAACATTTATTGTTTTAGAAACATTACAAAGCATGCTCATCTGTTTTTTTGTGTTTTGTTGGTGTAATTTTAGCATAGGACTCAGATAGGACACACATGAGTATCCTCATTGAAGGGTAGCTATCAAGGAGGGGAGGGGACATTCTTCCGTTCAGCTACTTACGAATTGACATCTCCTCAACCACTAGACTACTTATCGGTTTCCGGTTCACGGAGGAGAGAGGGTGCAGGACGGACTTTTGTCCAAATGAGAGAAGGCCCCAGCACACCATCAGAGTGCCTTGTTACATCACCTGTACTCTCAGGTTACCAATTAGACTGCTTATATTTTTTCTACTGGGCTCTTTCTTAATTGTCTGTCCTTGATTTCTCACATCTCACATTTCTCACATTCCCTGAGGGCTCTGTACACACACTACCTAAAAAAGAACCCTGCAGTCAAATAACTCTTGCATGTTCTAAGCAAACTACCCAGGAGCTTGGAAAATGTCATGGTCCACAGAACACGTTGAAGGAAAAAGGAAACCGCACACATCTTGATAGTATCACTGATATTTAATAAGCTTACGTATCGGCCTCACGGCCTTCGTCAGAGCTTTTTAAAGGCCGTGAGGCCGATACGTAAGCTTATTCAATATCAGTGATACTATCAAGAGCAGTGTGCGGTTTCCTTTTTCCTTCATCTTGTTCAGCTGCTGCAATGCCTGCAAAAAGATTGCTCAGATGTGCGAGTGCCTTTTGAATTTTGTATAAAGGTCCACAGAACACGAATAAACTTTAACCAAATCTGACATGTAAATCCCTCCAACAGAGAATCAGTAGAGAGAGAGTTCATCTTCTTGACCATATTCCCTCACACATATTTAACCTCAAAATGTGGGTGTGGAATAGTAACATACGCGGAATATAACATATGATGTCATCATAAACCATTTGCAAGTTCTACCTGCATGTACGATTAACTTGTCAAAATAGGACAAAACTTCTGATTGATACATATGTTAAACGTCTTGCTACAATAATAAAACTGAGATAGAAATGTGAAATCTCTTTCATTATTTTGAACAGTTACTGATAATAAAAGGTAATATAGGCTGAAACATTCTGATGAAGGAGAGGCCTCGCCCATATACAGTCATTGGCCTCGCCTAACGACTCACCCTGAATTTCATTCCACTGCTCTATCGATCACTACATACTGTACATTCATCATGGAGAAGAAATGCCAGTTTGGCGTGATGCGGTTGGATAGCCAGTCAAGGATAGGCCTACCAGTCCCAGAGACCCTGTAATGCTGATTGTAACCCTGACATTTGTATACCAACAATAGATGACACGTACACACAAATCAATAAATAAAATGTCTGTTTTGTTCAGTGTGTCGTTATATAGTAGTCCAGGTTCTGCATCCACATTGGAGAAAAAAAACTGTGAAAAAAGTCACATTTTTCACAATTACCAAATGATGCATAGCATTGCTTTATTCAATTCAGCATACTGATGATTTGCCAGTTCTACAAACATATTTGCTCATGAATATAAGCTCCCAGCCCACTCAACCTGTTCTTTCAGGCTTCCTGATATTTGGAGATGAGAGAAAAGGTACAATTTCTTCAATTTTGAGCATTTTAATAGCGAAAAAATATTATGGTTGATGTTTTGGTCATTCAAAGGCTATTTTTACTTGGGAAATAGGATGGCTGTGGCCAAGAGGTGGTTCATTGGCCACGTGGGGGGACACCCTGATTGTCTCTCTCTCTCTCTGTTTCTCTCCCTCTCCCTCGCGTGCTCTCCATCTGTCTGTCTATCTTTATGTGTCTGTCTCTGTCTTTATTCAGCCATCTTGATCCAACCAACTGAACTGCAGTCAAATGGCATGGCATGTCATACTACACAATAAACTGACATCTCTTACTTTATCTCTCTCTCTATCTGGCTCTTTGCTTCTCTTCACTTGCTTGTCTTCCCCACTCTGGTTGTCAGACTGTCCCTATCTTTACCTACCCCCCCATATCTTATATTTATTCTGTGTTGTGGTTGCCAGGTTGGATGGCAGAGCATGGTCAGGAGTACTTTGTGTGGGCAGTGCAGGTGATGAGAGGACCGAGGGGGACCAACCCAGCACTAGAGGGACACCTAGATGAGCTCTTCCATCAGAGGTTTGACACCTCTCTTCTTTTAACACAGGGTGACACAACAGAGCAACTGTTGACGCACACTTTTGTAAAGAGTTTATTTGAAGACTTTGAGCGTATTGTATTTATGTTCGATAACTTCTCCATGGAATATACTTTCTATACTCTTAACTCTCACAAGGAAAAGGCCCCCTTAATTAGATCTATTTTAATAGGTGATTTGATTATGACTTTATTCTACATTACTTTGTATACATTTTGTTTGTAGAACTGGCAAACCATGAATATGTCACCTTGAGTTATCTCACTGTATTGAATAAAGCAATGCCATGCATCTGTAAAGATGAAAATGGTTACTTGTTACATTTACATTTACATTTAAGTCATTTAGCAGACGCTCTTATCCAGAGCATTGTTAAAAAATAAATATGCATTTAATGGTGATGCGGAACCGGTAACTACTCTATAATGACACACTGAATGAAAAATACATTTTATTTATTGATTTATTGTGTGTATGTGTCATCTATTTTTTTTGTATACAAATGTAGGGGTTTAGGGTTACAATCAGCATTACAGGGTCTCTGGGACTGGTAGGCCTATTTTGGCCTGGCTACACTCTAAAAATGCTGGGTTAAAACAATCCAATTTGGATAAGTATTGGACAGAATACAAGTTACGTTATTTTGACCCAGCCAGTTGGGTCACTTAGTTGGGTTGTTGGGTTATTGATGCTGGGTTATTGAGCTATGAGGCAACAACACATCTGCCATGCTGACCCTCAACACAGGGGCCTGTTAGGGGTGCGTTCTCAGTCCCCTCCTGTACTCCCTGTTTACCCACGACTGAGTGGCAGCGCACAACTCCAACACCATCATTAAGGCTATTTTACAAACTGATGTAACATTCAACCTTAAAATGAGTAACACATCCATGGCCAAATTTTGAGGTTAATGTCACTATTTCTTCTTATATAATCATATAAAGTGTTCATGTTCAAGATAGCATGCATAGATCATTGCAGGTCTGTGGAGATTTCTGTAATAATCTGTGCAGAATCTCGAACGGCATTGATCACTTGCACCATGTACTTTTAATGTAATCTCAACTGCAATCCAGGTGGCGCAGCCGTCTAAGGCACTGCATCTCAGTGCTAGAGGCGTCACTACAGACCGTGGTTCAATTCCAGGCTGTATCACAACCGGCCGTGATTGGGAGTCCCATAGGGCGGCGCACAATTGGCCTAGCATCGTCCGGGTTAGGGTTTGGCCGGGGTAGGCCGTCATTGTAAATAAGAATTTGTTCTAAACTGACTTGCCTGGTTAAATAAATAAAATAAATGTGGTTCTGCTATTAGATAAATCACAGTGATAACACATTCATCTGTTGTATAAATAAACTAAATACCTGACATTGTATTCCCCATTTGAACGTTGCTGTGCTTTTGAATGGTTGAAAGTGCAGTGATAAACAATTGGGTGAAAACTAAACCCCCCAAAAAAATTATAGTGGAATTTGGTTGTGCTTTTAGATGTTTGAAAGTATAGTGATAAAACATTGGATATTAAACTAACTTTTGGCTGTCTTTTTGACTGGGTGAATATAGTTTGTAATCTCATTGATCAATGTCTCAAACAAATATTACCCAATTGTCCACGTTGAAATTACCTGGTGTGCCCAGTGGGTGGGGAGTTTGGTAAATGACTGGATTAAATAATGATCTACACAAACACAACTTGCTCTATAAATACTTGGAATAATACTTTAAAAATGAATGTCTCTCTAGTGAAGGCCACTCCTTCACAACCCCTTTACCGAAACTTGAGAGCAAATATTTATAGGCTGATTTGTTTCAACTGCCAAGAATGCAGTCTTTCAGGTCATGGGTGTATACTGTAGGCCTTCTGTTCTGGCCAGCCTACTCCTGATACAAATCATAGTGTAGTATCTCCTGCCATTATCATCACTGTATTTACCATACATTACCATGTGAATTCTAATGAGTCCTCCATCATCGTGACAATGCATTTCAGACACGGTATGTGTTTTTTCTGCAATGTCACTACACGTGTCTTTGAAATTCACTATTGTTAGGTCTAGGGTTTTTCCATAGCAGCACTGCACTCCAGTTTTTCTTTTAAGCACTGGTTATATTTTTGGCAATTGTGTTTGCATCACCCAGGGTGATTCTTAGGACTTAGAAAGAGAAGTGTCAACAACCTCTGCATAATCAGAACAGTTGCTTTGTGAGGTGTTAAGTGGAAGGTGCCATGTAAGCCATTGCAGCCTGAAGAGTCCCACTTCCCCTCAGCCTGGCAACAGGTGAAGGGGAAACCTAGATTGGAGAAGAACCTGAAAAGTCCATTAAGGGCTTCCATTCTACCAAATTTGATGATGAGAGGAAGTGCAGTGGCAAGGCAGAGGGAGAAGATCGAGCGAGATTAAAACTTAGCCGACATTCTGCTAAATTTCTCCTAAATGAATCATCCGATCTCAATACAAACAGAGCGCATTACTTTTTCTAGACTTGACCCTTTTCTAAAGTTATCCTTGAATTGTCCCAGAAAGTCATCCTTGAAGCCTCACAGATTCTCTGTTTAGCAGGTGGGACGTTGGGAGGGAGCAGCCTCAGGGTTAAATACCAGAACAAATATAAGGAAATGTGATTCAGGTAAACAGTGCACAGTTATCACCTGTGCCTTCCTGAACCAGTACTTATATCTGTTCTGAGTACTTAACCCTTGACACTGCTCCGTTTTTATGCCCCAACTGCCACACAAAATGGGCTAACTAAAGTCGATTAAGTATTGCAAAGTTGGGTCCACGGGCTCATATTCGCACATTTCCATTGTCACATTTGACTCCAGTGTTTAGCTGACCAATGCTACCTTTTCGTGTTTCCACCTCCAAGACCTGGCCCAAAAGACTAACTGGGACATGGCCTTGGTGGACCTGCCCTAATTTGGGGCCAGGCCAATGTCGAAATTCCAGTTGGGATTTTCCCAGTGTTTACCTTTTGTGGCAAAATAGTTTTGTGCTTCCAACTCCACGGCCCGGGTCCAGGTGTCGCTCACTGGGCTATCTTGGGCCCTCTATAAAATCTGTTTACATTTTTAGCCAGATTCCGGTGAGTTTTTTTCCAGAATTATGTTTTCTTTGTCTGCTTTTCCAGGTTGTCTGTGTCCCCTGTTTTTTTCAGAATTTTCACTCTACAAATCACACTCCGTCTTTTTTTGAAAACTAACTAAGTTTAGATGTGCAGTCCACAACAATGCCTAAACCACATCAAGAGATCACTGAATCTATTCTACCACGCCCAGAAATCTGCTGCCTTTTATTCTCTGTCCCCAACGCACTAGACAACCAGTTTTGATGGCCTTTAGCCGTTGCCCTCATTCTACACATCCTCTGTTCCTCTGGGTGATGTGGAGGTTAACCCAGGCCCTGCGTGTCCCCAGGCACTCTCATTTGGTGACTTCTGTTAACCGAAAAAGCCTTGGTTTCACGCATGTTTACATCAGAAGTCTCCTCCCCTCAGTTTTGTTTTACTCACTGCTTTAGCACACTCCGCCGAACCCTCATGTCCTTGCAATCGTGTCTGAATCCTGGCTTCAGGAAGAACACCAACAATTCTGAGATTTCCATACCCAACTACAACATTTTCCGTCAAGATAGAACTGCCAAAGAGGGAGGAGTTGCAATCTACTCCAGAGAAAGCCTGCAAAGTTCTGTCATACTTTTCCAGGTCTATGCCCAAACAGTTCAAGCTTCTAATTTTAAAATTGCATCTCTTCCAGAAATAAGTCTCTCACTGTTGCCGCCTGTTATCAGTCCCCCTCAGCTTACCAGCTGTGCCCTGGACACCATATGTGAACACACCACCTCTATCTTCAGAAGTTTCGTATCTGTTCAGGTGACCTAAACTGGGATATGCTTAACACCCCGGCAGTCCTACAATCTAAGTATGATGCCCTCAATCTCACACAAATTATCAAGGAACCCACCAGGTACAACCCTAAATCCGTAAACATGGGCACCCTCATAGATATTATCCTGACCAACTTGCCCTCCAAATACACCTCTGCTGTTTCATCGGATCAGGATCTCAGCAATCACTGCCTCATTGCCTGCATCCGCCATTGGTCCACGGTCAAACGACCACCCTCATCGCTGTCAAACGATCCCTAAAACACTTCTGCGAGCAGGCCTTTTTAAATCGACCTGGCCCGGGTATCCTCGAAGAGTATTGACCTCATCCCGTCAGTCAAGGATGCCTGGCCCTTCTTTAAAAGTAATTTCCTCACCATCTTAAATAATCATGCCCCTTTCAAAAAATGTAGAACTAAGAACAGATATAGCCCTTGGTTCACTCCAGACCTGATTGCCCTCGACCAGCACAAAAACGTGCCATCTGGCGGAGTGCACTAGCATCGAATCAGTCCCCGCGATATGCAACTTTTCAGGGAAGTCAGGACCCAAATTTACGGCTGCCATCAGTCAGGAAAGCAAAGACTAGCTTTTTCAAACAGAAATTTGTCATCCTGTAGCTCTGACTCGAGAGAGTTTTGGGACACTGTAAAGTCCATGGAGAATAAGAGCACCCTCCTCCCAGCTGCCCACTCCACTCAGGCTAGGTAACACTGTCAACACCAATACATCCACGATAATCGATAATTTCAATAAGCATTTCTCTACGGCTGGCCATGCTTTCCTCCTGGCTGCCCCAACCCCCGGCCAGCAGCTCCGCGCCCCCCGCAGCTACTGTGCCCAAGACCTCCCCAGCTTCTCATTCACCCAAATCCAGATAGCAGATGTCAAAGTCAGCTGGGCTAGACAATCTGGACCCTCTCTTTCTAAAATTATCCAGCCCCCACCATTGTTACAACCCCTATTACCAGTCTGTTCAACCTCTCTTTCGTGTCGTCCGAGATCCCTAAAGATTGGAAAGCTGCCGCGGTCATCCCCCTGACACTCTAGACCCAAACTGTTATAGACCTATATCCATCCTGCCCTGCCTTTCTAAAAGTCTTCAAAAGCTAAGTTAATAAACAGATCATTGACCATTTCGAAAACCACCGTACCTCTCTGCTCTGCGATCCGGTTACCGAGCTGGTCACGAGTGCACCTCAGCCACGCTCAAGGTACTAAATGATATCATAACCGCCATCAATAAAAGACAGTACTGTGCAGCCGTCTTCATCGACCTGGCCAAGGCTTTCATCAGTCTCTGCCGCATCACCGTATTCTTCTCGGCAGACTCAACAGCCTTGGTTTCTCAAATGACTGCCTCCCCTGGTTCACCAACTACTTCTCAGACAGAGCTCAGTGTGTCAAATCGGAGCGCCTGTTGTCCGGACCTCTGGCAGTCTCTATGGGGGTACCACAGGGTTAAATTCTCGGGCCGACTCTTTTCTCTCTGTATATATCAACGATGTCGCTCTCTTGCTGCGGGTGATTCCTTGATCCACCTCTACGCAGAGCGAGATACCATTCTGTATACATCTGGCCATTCTTTGGACAGTGTGTTAACTAACCTCCGAACGAGCTTCAATGCCATACAACACTCCTTCCGTGGCCACCAACTGCTCTTAAATGCTAGTAAAACCAAATGCATGCATTCAACCGTTCGCTGCCCGCACTCGCCCGCCCGACTAGCATCACTGCTCTGGACGGTTCTGACTTAGAATATGAATACTACAAATACCTAGGTGTCTGGCTAAGCAACTGTGGACCCTCCTTCCAGACTCATATTAAACATCTCCAATCCAAAATTGAGGTCTCGAATTCGGCTTCCTCTGGCAGCAACAGAACCCTCCTTCACTCGCGCCAAGGCCAAACATACCCTCGTAAAACTGACCATCCTACCGATCCTCGACTTCGGCGATGTCATTTACAAAATAGCTTCCGATACTCTGTCTCAGCAAGCTGGATGTCAGTCTCTCACAGTGCCATCCGTTTTGTCACCAAAGCCCCTTGTGCCCCACCCCACCCACTGCGACCTGTATACTCTCGTCAGCTGGTCCTCCCTACATATTCGTCGCCAGATCCACTGGCTCCAGGTCATCTATAAGTCTGATGCTGGAGGTAAAGCTCCGCCTTATCTCAGCTCACTGGTCATGATAACAACGCCCACTCGTAGCACGCGCTCCAGCCGGTATATCTCACTGGTCATCCCCAGAAGCTACAACACTCTCATTTGGCCGCCTTTCACTTCCAGTTCTCTGCTGCCAATGCCTGGAATGAATTGCAAAAATCGCTGAAGCTGGAGACTTGAATATTTCCCTCACTAACTTTAAACATCAGCTATCTGAGCAGCTAACCCATCGCTGCAGCTGTACACAGCCCATCTGTAGATGGCCCACCCAATCTACCTACCTCATCCCCATATTGTTTTATTTACTGTTCTGCTCTTTCGCACACCAGTATTTCTACTTGCACATCATCATCTGCTCATCTATCACTCCAGTGTTAATTTGCTAAAATGTAATTGCTTCGCTACTATGGCCAATTTATTGCCTTACCTTCTCACACCGTCTGCACACTCACTGTATATAGACTTTTTTTTCTTTCTATTGTGTTATTGAATGCACGCTTCTCTTATTCCATGTGTAACTCTGTGTTGTTCTCAACTGGCTTACCTGGTTAAATAAAGGTGAAATGAAAAAAAAACTTTAAAGAGTCTGGGAAATGTTTGAGAATTTTTTGGAGGGTGTAGTTACCTTTTATTTTTCTAGTGTGCAGCTATCAAGAGGCTGTTGTTTAGCAGTATTTGTTGTAGGGCACATGTGATCCGTGATGTAAATTACTTAAGTAAAAATACTTTGAAGTACTACCTAAGTCATTTTTGGGGTTATATGTACTTTACTATTTATATTTTTTGACAACTTTTACTTTTACTCCACTACATAGAAAGTACTTTTTACTCCCTAAAGTTTCCCTGACACCCAAAAGTACTCGTTAAATTTCAAATGCTTAGCAGGATATTGTCCAATTCATGCACTTATCAAGAGAACATCCCTGGTCATCCCTACTGCTTCTGATCTGGCGGACTCACTAAACGCAAATGCTTTGTTTGTAAATGATGAGTCTTAGAGTGTGCCCCTGAGCTTTCCGTAAAATAAAAAAACACGAAAATTGTGCCTTCTGGTTTGCTTAATATAAGGAATATGAAATTATTTATACTTTTACTTTTGATACTTTAAAGATGCACTTTGCAGAAATGCTCCTCCATTTCATGGTTGCTAACATTCTAATAGTTCACCTAATTTCAGTTTACAAATCAAGCAAGTAGATTGTAGAGTCATTGTGCCATCTAAACCGCTATATTTTCCATAACCAAAAATGTTGTATTTTTAGCTGTTCGAAGCTGGTGTACAAAACTGAAAGTAAAAAATGCAATTCTCCGTATTGCAGGCCCTAGCCTTGGCCTCTGTGGACCTGCTAGCTAACATTAACCGTCTATCTTATGTAGTCATACAAATCATAACATATCATACTAGTTATGGCGCACCAGATTTACCATTACAATGCTACGTCTACATGTTGTATGAGACCAGGCTGGCGATGTATACGTTTCAACATTTTGGGCAACAGGCGTGTCCTTATAGCCTACTCCCTGGAGGGAGACGCGCCCTTAAAGAGAAGGGCAGCGCCGCTGACGTCACTGGAGATGTGCAAATTTGATTAACTGTGATCAAACGTTAATATACTGTCTGTATTGTGTGTCAATAACTACTTTTACAGCATGAGTTCAGGGTGACTGTCATTTTGTTGAGACTGCTTGGCTTCGCCGCCTGAAAAGCACCGCAATCAACGACGTAAAGACGCTGAACAAACACCATATATCACCCACCCAATAGGTACAGTTATGACAACAATCTGGAACGCCTATCCAGCTAGATAGTTATTGCTAAGGACCTATCTCTCTACTCGGACTTCATTGCGTTAATATCTCGCATTTACATTTGCCGTGTTCATAATTTTGCAGGAGTGGCAAGGATCCTAAGCCATGAAGGTGGGATCACAGACATTGAAGTTTTCACGAAAGCAAGTGTTTCCACAAAATTGCACAGCCACAAAGTCAAAATTTTCCATATAATTTATTTTTATTTTTTAAAATGTGTTTCAGGTAAGTGTTAGGCAGAGTGTTAGCAGTTTGGTTAAGGTTTGAAGGAGATACATTTTAGATTCAGGTGGGGTTTATTACTTTGTAATGATACATCAGTCAATGGGCAATGTTAAGTACGATTAAAACGTTTCAACATTTCTTGAGTTTGTGTTAGCCAGAGTTTGTTAACAGGAATGACTGGTATTTCACTGATATTTTTGTCTTTTCCAACTGTCTGCAGGCAGCTTTGCTCCATGACACAGTGGAGGACACTGACACCAGCGTGGGGAGAGCCACAGGCCGTCTTTGGGCAAACGGTGGCGCGGCTCGTCCAGGAAGTGACAGACGACAAGGCGCTGTCCAAGGAGGAGACAAAGCGTCAGCAGGTGGAGCATGCGCCTCACTCCAGCCACCAGGCCAAACTGGTCAAACTGGCTGACAAACTGTACAACCTGAGGGACATCAACCGCTGCACGCCAACAGGTGATTGTGCGCTCTGCCTGTCTGTCTTTATTCAGCCTCTTTGATCCAACCAACTGACTAGGCAAATGTCGTAGGGTATCAGTTTATTGTGTCTACCCTATCAGGATACTACTACTCTTTTCTCTCTCTCTCTGGCTTGTTGCTTCTCTTTACTGTCTTCCCCCTCTGGTTGTCTGACTGTACCTCTCTTTACCCCCGTCCCATATCGGTATATTTATTCTGTGTTGTGGTTGCCAGGTTGGTCGGCAGAGCGTGTTCAGGAGTACTTTGTGTGGTCAGCCCAGGTAGTGAGAGGACTGAGGGGGACCGACCCAGCACTGGAGAGACACCTAGAGGAGCTTTTCAAGCAGAGGGGGGTTGAGCTTTGACACCTCTCGACTTCTGACACAGGGTGGCACAACAGAGCAACTCTCAATGCACACATTTTGTAAAGAGTAAGACTTTAAGCGAATTGTCTTTGTTAGCTTCTCCATGGAATATACTTGTATATGCTCTTAGCTCTGCACAAGGAAAAGGCCCACTTACTTTGGATGTTTTTTTATGGATGATTTGATTCTTCATTTTAAGTACAGTAATTTGTATACATTGTGTGTTCCTATAGGAAAACCAACAATGTCACCTTGAGTTCTCAGCTGTATTGAATAAAGGAATTCTATTGCACTCGTAATGGTGAACATTTTTAAATTATAATAATATTTCATGGTGATGCAGAACCTGTAACTACTCTGTCATGTCACACTGAACTAAAATATATTTTTGTGTAGATTTGTTTTGTGTGTGATTTATCTTTGTACAGTATATACATGTAGGAGTTTAGGGATAAATTAGCTATACATTTGAAATCGTGATATGTAAATTATTCCATAGTAGCCATTATAAATTTTGCTAGTAGAATGGGTCGGAAGCAATTATTCCACTAACCTGTTCTTGCTTCTACTTTCTTTGTTCTCGATTCGGGAAGACATGTGTACCTTAAAATGTCTGTGTTCAGGTGCAACAGAATATATTCAGAAATAGTAAAATACACGTTTTGTCTCGAGTTGAGAAATGCCTCTTGCATGTGTAGATCTTTTTTTTTTTTTTGTCACTGTGATGTGCTGTCATCTACTTATATATGTGGCTGCGTCGCATCAGAGACGGCCCAGTTCCTGCAAAGATGTTTGGGAAATACAAGATGTCTGGCAGCTAGAATGGCGAAGGGAACTCCTCAGCTCGGTGCAGAAGTGTGGATTTGACTATCTTTCTGAATATTCTGTGGTTTTTGGAGAACCACCTTCAACTGAACACAGAAATTTGATGAGGGATTTACACATTTCTTCCGAATTGAGAACAAAGATCATATCGCCAATACCATGTTCACTTGAAAAGTCCAGGGCAACGTTTTGTATAGGCAAACCTGTAATGCCCAGTAATAGATATCAAAAATCTTTGGTTATATTACATTATCTGGTGTACAATCTGTAGCATCTGAATGTTTCAGGCTACTGTATATTACCTTTTCTGTTAGATTCTAATTACCAGAGGATTTGAACAGCTGAATCAGACAGAGAGCATGGTTACTATAGTGGTGGTATATGTACCCAGATTTTGGGTGGAGTCTCCTCCTCACTAAACATTATATCTTTAATGCTAGGCAGGAAACTAAGTGATACAGGAAATAAACTTTTGCTTCTCCCTTAGCGTAGCCTGACCTGACCTCCACCCCCTTCATCACTAATCCATGACACTCCCCTTATCAATGCCTGCCACATATGATTGTTTTCCCTACACTCAGTACATTCCAAGCTTAATTGCCTCCACCATATACCTTCCTCCTACAGATAACATTAACCTCTGGTGTAGACCCTCTAAACCATATACCTTCCTCCTACAGATAATCATTAACCTCTGGTGTAAACCCTCCACCATATACCTTCCTCCTACAGATAACCATTAACCTCTGGTGTAAACCCTCCACCATATACCTTCCTCCTACAGATAACATTAACCTCTGGTGTGAACCCTTCCACCATATACCTTTCCTCCTACAGATAACCATTAACCTCTGGTGTAGACCCTCTAAACCATATACCTTCCTCCTACAGATAACCATTAACTTCTGGTGTAGACCCTCCACCATATACCTTCCTCCTACAGATAACCATTAACCTCTGGTGTAGACCCTCCACCATATACCTTCCTCCTACAGATAATCATTAACCTCTGGTGTAAACCCTCCACCATATACCTTCCTCCTACAGATAACCATTAACCTCTGGTGTAGACCCTCTAAACCATATACCTTCCCCCTACAGATAACCATTAACCTCTGGTGTTTTCTAGACCCTCTAAACCATATACCTTCCTCCTACAGATAATCCTTAACCTCTGGTGTAGACCCTCTAAACCATATACCTTCCTCCTACAGATAACCATTAACCTCTGGTGTAGACCCTCTAAACCATATACCTTCCTCCTACAGATAATCATTAACCTCTGGTGTAAACCCTCCACCATATACCTTCCTCCTACACATAGAACCATTAACCTCTGGTGTAGACCCTCTAAACCATATACCTTCCCCCTACAGATAACCATTAACCTCTGGTGTAGACCCTCTAAACCATGTACCTTCCTCCTACAGGATAACCATTAGACCTCTCGTGTAGACCCCTCTAAACCATATACCTTCCTCCTACAGATAATCATTAACCTCTGGTGTAAACCCTCCACCAGTATGCCTTCCTCCTACAGATAACCATTAACCTCTGGTGTAAACCCTCCACCATATACCTTCCTCCTACAGATAACCATTAGCCGTCTGGTGTAGACCCTCTAAACCATATACCTTCCTCCTACAGATAACCATTAACCTCTGGTGTAGACCCTACTAAAACATATACCTTCCTCCTACAGATAACCATTAACCTCTGGTGTAAGTCTTCCCTCTAACCCATATACCTTCCTCCTACAGATAATCATTAACCTCTGAGGTGTAAACCCTCCACCATATACCTTCCTCCTACAGATAACCATTAACCTCTGGTGCAAGCCCTCCACCATATACCTTTCCTCCTACAGATAACCATTAACCTCTGGTGTAGACCCTCTAAAACATATACCTTCCTCCTACAGATAACCATTAACCTCTGGTGTAAACCCTCCACCATATACCTTCACCTACAGATAATCATTAACCTCTGGTGTAAACCCTCCACCATATACCTTCCTCCTACAGATAACCATTAACCTCTGGTGTAGACTCCTCTAAACCATATACCTTCCCCCTACAGATAAACATTAACCTCTGGTGTAGACCCTCTAAACCATATACCTTCCTCCTACAGATAACCATTAACCTCTGGTGTAGACCCTCTAAACCATATACCTTCCTCCTACAGATAACCATTAACCTCTGGTGTGAACCCTTCTAAACCATATACCTTCCTCCTACAGATTAACCATTAACCTCTGGTGTAGACCCTCTAAACCATATACCTTTACCTTCCTACAGATAACCATTAACCTCTGGTGTAGAGCCCTCTAAACCATATACCTTTCCCCCTGACAGATAACATTAACCTCTGGTGTAAACCCTCCACCATATACCTTCCTCCTACAGATAACCATTAACCTCTGGTGTAGACCCTCTAAACCATATACCTTCCTCCTACAGATAACATTAACCTCTCGGTGTAAACCCTCCACCATATACCTTCCTCCTACAGATAACCATTAACCTCTGGTCTAGACCCTCCCACCATATACCTTCCTCCTACAGATAACCAGTAACTTCTGGTGTAGACCCTCCACCATATACTTGTCCTCCTATTATAGATAACCATTAACTTCTGGTGTAAACCCTCTAACCCATATACCTTCCTCCTACAGATAACCATTAACTTCTGGTGTAAACCCTCCAACCCATATACCTTCCTCCTACAGATAACCATTAACCTCTGGTGTAAACCCTCTAAACCATATACCTTCCTCCTACAGATAACCATTAACCTCTGGTGTAGACCCTCTAAACCATATACCTTCCTCCTACAGATAACATTAACCTCTGGTGTAAACCCTCCACCATATACCTTACTCCTACAGATAACCAGTAACTTCTGGTGTAGACCCTCCACCATATACCTTTTCCTCCTACAGATAACCAGTAACTTCTGGTGTAGACCCTCCACCATATACCTTTCCTCCTACAGATAACCATTAACTTCTGGTGTAAACCCTCCACCATATACCTTCCTCCTATAGATAACCATTAACTTCTGGTGTAAACCCTCCACCATATACCTTCCTCCTACAGATAACCAGTAACTTCTGGTGTAGACCCTCCACCATATACCTTCCTCCTACAGATAACCATTAACTTCTGGTGTAAACCCTCCACCATATACCTTCCTCCTATAGATAACCATTAACTTCTGGTGTAAACCCTCCACCATATACCTTCCTCCTACAGATAACCAGTAACTTCTGGTGTAAAACCCTCCACCATATACCTTCCTCCTATAGATAACCATTAACTTCTGGTGTAAACCCTCTAAACCATAGCACTCAATATTTCAATAGGAGACCTGATCATTAATCCTGTTTCGAGTTCCCAGGAGTTAGAACCCAGAATCCATCAGTCCCCCGTTTTGAACATGTAACTCCATACTGTTCAACATTACATAAACTTGGAAATTACTTAGTAGCTGGACAATGATAATAAAACACAAACAAAAAATAAAACATAACAGTATTAACAATGTGGTAAGCTATGCATAATTATATATGCATGAAAACCCAAAGTCTGATAACATGACAATTCCCACTCTCTCTTCGCCTGACTTTATGCCTCCAGGATACTTTTCTGCTGAGTTTGGCAAAAAGGAAAGCCCTAAAAAGCTTCCTCATGCTTTCCCCCAGTCTTCCCCTTTCCGGCCACAGGCTCCGAGAGGTGTTCCCAAGCCATGTCATTTTTACTTTGTTCCCCATCTCCTCCCCATGCCACCTGATAGGCACGTCACCTGGTAGGCAAGTGCGTATCCCTTATCAATGCTACATCCTCTTGAGGTAACTCAGCACTGTATATGCTTTCACATCAATGCCTTCAGAATGTTGTCCAGTGTACAATTACCCCAACATCTATCCTTTCATATGATGCATTAACCAATAAAGCAACTAACCCAACCCAACTATGGTGGTTAAAGTAGCTCCCAGACCCAACCCATCTGCATGACTACAGTGGAATCTAATCTTTCTCTCTTTAGCTCCGCTTCCTCTGTCATCTCTACATGGCCCTGCCTTCAAGCTCACCCATTATACAGTTGGACCTCATTTCACGTGAGAACTATGCACCCACCGAGGAGAGACATGACGATCTTTACCGCTGCAGGTGCTGTAAATAGTACTGTGTGTGGACCAGACCAACGCTGTCCCAACACAACCGCCTGGTGTATCTTGATGTACACTCAATCTCCAGAATTCAGCCAGTGCCCTCGGTTATCTCCTGCTACTCATGTGCCACTTCCACCTTGGAAGATACACACTGCAACGAATGGGTCATTTCCTGACAACAGAACAACATAGACTCTCCCCTTATGGCCAGATCACTAATTTGTGACATGTGAAATAACAGCCCCTAGTACTCTCATCAGTCTCCCCAGTTACCCGCTACCAAGCCATGTGGCATGAGTCCTCATAAAATCATATCCCAACAATACTACTAAAGTAACCCCTACTACTACTGACACTGCCCATGACGCATACCTCAAACTCCCTCATTTCCGCCGTAGTCTAATTCCATGCTGTTACTATAGCCTTTAATTACTGTCCCTACAGTGACTGCCGTGAGAATAACTACTGCATGGAATCTGCCAAATGTTCGCTGGCTGTTTGAATGGGAAAGAGATTAATGACGTTGGAAGAATATCCAACCTAACGAAACTCTGAGTCACAGGTTTCTTGAAAGTTGACAATAGTGTCTGAAATGCCAACACTATCTCTGCTACTTTCACCATGATCTGGGTATGTGTAACGTTCAATTTAACTTCATAATAGTCCCTATATTGTGCACAGTTAGCGGTACTCGTTCTCCTACGATCTAGCCTCCTGCAACAATATACACACAGCGGTATCATTCCCGGCAACTATAACCACGACCTTCATTTCTTATGACCCCACAGATCTCCACCCCAGTTACATTCCATCCCACTTGACAGCCTTATGTGAACCTCACCTCCTGCTACAGATACATTTGCACATATATCATTACATTTAACCCATAAACACACTGGTCACTACTCCTAATGCACTTCTACAGTTATAAACATACAACATTCTCAAATCAATTAGTCAATATACCTCAGTCCCTCCTCTGGAACAATGATCACTCTTATGTTCCACCAAACCTAAAAACATATTGACTTAAACAGGGAAAATATAAAATACATGTTTTAATAATTTCACACCCCCCTTGATGCGACTAAAACTAGGGAAAGAACCGTCCATCCGTTACGTTCTATGCCCATGTGATGCTGGTCTCCATGCCCGTCTCCTTAATCTTCATCCTTGGGTGTTAATGCAAGACACAGACTATGAGCCTTGTATGCAATTGATTGTACTGTATCATCCAGCAATCTATATGTTTTGATGCAATTTAACATTAAAATTCTGATGACATGGTAAAACCAAAAAAACTTAATGGTTGACCCAAGCTATCATCTAGGTGAGTTCTCCAACAACCTACCTGTCGGAGAACACTTAAAGATAAGGTTTCGAGAGCCTCCCTAGGCCCAATAAATTTGAGCAGTGCCCCCACCCCTCACTGTTTGAGAGCAACTCTCTCTCGCTCTATCCGAATCATAACTAAAACATTTTATAAATTATCCAACCCAAATTTAGAATGATTAGCCCCTCTAGTGCTTTACTTTGAGGGCTATCATTCTCAAATTCCAGGCTTCTCAACCTAGCACACATCATCCCGGCTAGAATGTACAGTTATAAATGGTTTGTCCTCTGACAAATCAACTGTACATTTCGGTGTTCCTCAAGGCTTCCGTTTATAGGACCGACTATTGTTTTCACTAGTATATTTTACCTCTTGGGGATGTTATTCGAAAACATAATGTTAACTTTCACTGCTATGCGGATGACACACAGCTGTACATTTCAATGAAACATGGTGAAGCCTCAAAATTGCCCTCGCTAGAAGCCTGTGTTTCAGACATAAGGAAGTGGATGGCTGCAAACGTTCTACTTTTAAACTCGGACAAAACAGAGATGCTTGTTCTAGGTCCCAAGAAACAAAGAGATCTTCTGTTAAATCTGACAATTAATCTTGATGGTTGTAAAGTCGTCTCAAATAAAACTGTGAAGGACCTCGGCGTTACTCTTGACCCTGATCTCTCTTTTGACGAACATATCAAGACTGTTTCAAGGACAGCTTTTTTCCATATTACGTAACATTGCAAAAATCAGAAATGTTCTGTCCAAAAATGATGCAGAAAAATTAATCCATGCATTTGTTACTTCTAGGTTAGACTACTGCAATGCTCTACTTTCCGGCTACCCGGATAAAGCACTAAATAAACTTCAGTTAGTGCTAAATACGGCTGCTAGAATCCTGACTAGAACCAAGAAATTTGATCATATTACTCCAGTGCTAGCCTCCCTACACTGGCTTCCTGTAAGGCAAGGGCTGATTTCAAGGTTTTACTGTTAACCTATAAAGCGTTACATGGGCTTGCTCCTACCTATCTTTCCGAGTTGGTCCTGCCGTACATACCTACACGTACGCTACGGTCACAAGACGCAGGCCTCCTAATTGTCCCTAGAATTTCTAAGCAAACAGCGGGAGGCAGGGCTTTCTCCTGTAGATCTCCATTTTTACATGGATACATGTCTGCCTACCCATGTGAGAGACGCAGACTCGGTCTCAACCTTTAAGTCTTTACTGAAGACTTATCTCTTCAGTAGGTCATATGATTGAGTGTAGTCTGGCCCAGGAGTGTGAAGGTGAACGGAAAGGCTCTGGAGCAACGAACCGCCCTTGCTGTCTCTGCCTGGCCGGTTCCCCTTCTCCACTGGGATTCTCTGCCCCTAACCCTATTACAGGGGCTGAGTCACTGGCTTACTGGTGCTCTTTCATGCCGTCCCTAGGAGGGGTGCGTCACTTGAGTGGGTTGAGTTACTGACGTGATCTTCCTGTCTGGGTTTACGCGCCCCCTTGGTTTGTGCTGTGGTGGAGATCTTTGTGGGCTATACTCGGCCTTGTCTCAGGATTGTAAGTTGGTGGTTGAAGATATCCCTCTAGTGGTGTGGGGGCTGTGCTTTGGCAGAGTGGGTGGGCTGAGAACCACTCCTCCCTGTTTGGCCCTGTCCGGGGGTATCATCGGATGGGGCCACAGTGTCTCCTGACCCCTCCTGTCTCAGCCTCCAGTATTTATGCTGCAGTAGTTTATGTGTCGGGGGGCTAGGGTCAGTTGGTTATACCTGGAGTACTTCTCCTATCTTATCCAGTGTCCTGTGTGAATTTCAGTATGCTCTCTCTAATTCTCTCGTTCTCTCTTTCTTTCTCTCTCTCGGAGAACCTGAGCCCTAGGACCATACGTCACGGCAAACCGGGCATGATGACTCCTTGCTGTCCCCAGTCCACCTGGCCCTGCTGCTGTTCCAGTTTCAACTGTTCTGCCTGCTGTTATGGAACCCCTACCTGTTCAACTCTTAATGATCGGCTATGAAAAGCCAACTGACTTTTATTCCTGATTATTATTTCACCATGCTTGTCATTTATGAACATTTTGAAAATCTTGGCTCTCTCTAATTCTTCCTCCTTCTCCTCTTTCTTTCTCTCTGGGAGACCGCAGCCCTGAGGACCGTGCGTCAGCACTCCGGGCATGATGACTCCTTGCTGTCCCCAGTCCGCCTGGCCCTGCTGCTATTCCAGTTTCAACTGTTCTGCCTGCGGTTATGGAACCCCTACCTGTCCCAGACCTGCTGTTTTCAATTCTTAATGATCGGCTATGAAAAGCCAACTGACATTTATTCCTGATTATTATTTGACCATGCTTGTCATTTATGAACATTTTGAAAATCTTGGCTCTCTCTCAACTCTCTCCTTCTCTCTCTCTTTCTCTCTCTCGGAGGACCTGAGCCCTGGGACCGTGCGTCGGGGCTGCCGGGCGTGATGGCTCCTTGCTGTCCCCAGTCCCACCTGGCCTTGCTGCTATTCCAGTTTCAGCTGTTCTGCCTGCGGTTATGGAACCGCCACCTGTCCCGGACCTGCTATTTTCAACTCTTGATGATCGGCTATGAAAAGCCAACTGAAAATTATTCATGATTATTATTTGACCATGTCTTATCACTTATGAACATTTTGAACATCTTGGCATAGTTCTGTTATAATCTCCACCCAGCACAGCCAGAAGAGGACTGGCCACCCCTCATAGCCTGGTTCCTCTTTAGGTTTCTTCCTAGGTTTTGGCCTTTCTAGGGAGTTTTTCCTAGCCACCGTGCTTCTACACCTGCATTGCTTGCTGTTTGGGGTTTTAGGCTGGGTGTCTGTACAGCACTTCGAGATATTAGCTGATGTACGAAGGGCTATATAATATATAACTCTTCTCATTACAACCCCCTTTGTCCCTGTTTTCCTGTCTGAGTGGCATGGTAATGAAAGATCAGTATCTCAATGCATCTTAGTCTAAATTGTTCGCATTGTGTAGACCTTCCTCAATACCACCCCCCAATTAAACAATTACGGGCACGGTTGACCACCCCACCCTTCTCCCGGCATTTATCATTCTAGCGTTTCTTCTTCAGGTAATCAGTTTTTCCCACGTACACAAGTCTCTCACCTGAGCCGCTACCACCATTCTGCCTGGTCCATTTCTCCACCAGTACACCAGGAGCACGGGGGACTTTGGGAATCTTTATCTCTCTCCATGCTCACTCCACAGCCGCGGTCTCAGGACTAAGGTGCGCTCCTACCGCCGGTACCCAGGTTAATGGCTCGAACTCAGATAGGAGTCTTAAAAGTCACTGTCGCATTGAACACCTTTGTCGCTCTTTCTTCAGACGTTTAGGAAGGGTTTTGAGGTTCACACTCACTGTTTGTGGTCAAACTATTCCTACCATGCATTAAGACACGATCTGACGTCACCTTCCATGATAACCTCAGGAGCAGATAAGAACAACAGTTTAGTTCAATTCATTTCTGATTCATGAAATCCAGACAAGCATTGACTATATGACAAATTATTACATTCCCAATTTTCTTAATAACATTATCTCTACGACAAATGTCAAAGAGCATAACAGCATACTGTTACTGTTGAAACCATTTTCCAACTTAGTTCATACTCCCTTATTTTACTGGCAACCTCTCGGAAGAGTTACCAGATCAGGGAGTTAGCACCCTAACCTATGGGGGAATCACAACACTCCAGCAGACCCAATCTGGTGAAATTTGTATTGAAACAAAGACAAAAACAAAATCAGCAATACACATATCACAATCCATTTCATGAAATCCGCAATCGGCAATATCACAATCCATTTGGAATAACTGTCAACCCTCATTAACATATATTTTTTCCTTCTATATGCAGACTGAACAAAATACATTTGTGCATTTACCCAAAGACCAGGGCCCCAGGGAACTGGTAATTTCCCATTCAAACACATGATTCATAACGTGATTCAAAAACAACATGTTAACTTCTTATGTCTAGGGGGCAGTATTCGGAAGATTCTGGATGACTGACGTGCCCAAAGTAAACTGCCTGTTACTCAGGCCCAGAAGCTAGGATATATGCATGGTAATATTGGATAGAAAACACTCTGAATTTCTCGAAAACTGTTAAAATAATGTATCTGAGTATAACGGAACTGATATGTCAGGCGAAAACCCGAGGAAAATCCATCCGGAATTTTTTTGTTGTTGAGGTCACCACCAAGTTCAAATGCTACGCAGCTAGGCCCCACAGTCGCTGGCCTGTCTGCAGGTCTGCAGTCTTCTGCCCTGCTCAGATCACAGCCCCCTGCCTTAGCTGTTAGTTGCCTAGCCTGCCTGGTTTAGGGCCTACTAGGCCCAGAGTTTGCTGCACTAGCTTGCTGTCTCCAGACATATTCAGTCTGCCGTACCCTGGCCCACCCACTTCAGAACCTCCTGCCCTGCTAAGCCACAAATTATCTGTCTGGGTTCTCAGCCCTCATCTGCCCTCAGTCCCTAGCATTAGGTCCTCAGTCTCCAGCTGCACTATGTCTGCTGTCTCCAGCATTAGTCGGCCCTGAGGTTTCCCTAGCCCAGGTGGGTCATCAGGCTCCTTCCCCACCAGGCTCAAAGGTAGCGAATCTTTCCAGTAGGCCCTGAGCCATTTTCCCTCTCAGTTTAGAGTCAGTTTCCATGGCAGGTCCAGAGTCAGTTTCCATGGTAGGTCCAGAGTCAGTTTCCATGGCAGGTCCAGAGTTAGTTTCCCCTGGCAGGTCCAGAGTCAGTATACCTGTCCGGTCCAGAGTTTTTCTCCCTTTCAGGTGCAAAGTAATCAGCACTGTGCTTCCAGCCTTCAGCCATTCTAGTTTTGCTGTCTCCAAGCTCTAGTCGGACCTCAGTCCACTGCTCCGCCAGGCTATAGGTTCTCTCCCCACTAAGTGTGCAGTCCCTGCCTCTAGCCAGTTCGCAGCCCCCAGCCTTAGTCTGCAACCAGTCGCCTAAACTAGCACTAGGCTATAAGTTCTCTGTTCAGCTAGTTCTGCAGTCTCCCACCAAAACTGGCTTGCAGTTGTCAGTCTTAGTAGTAGGTTAAAAGTCCCTTACCCTGTCAGACCCTGAGTTTCCTGCACTGATAGGTTCAGCCCCATGACTTGTGGGACCCACTGTTCCCTGACCCGGGGGGATTGCTGTCTCTAATTCTGTGAGGCCGCTCGCCTCCTGCCTTGGACAACTCAAAGCCCTGCCAATGTGGGAGACCAACTGACCTCGTCTCTGGGGCCCAGCCGGCCCCTACATCCAGATTCCTGATGATCCTCGACAGTTGTGGCCGGTGTGCAACATTCCTCCGCCGCAGTAGACCATACTCAGTGTTCAAAGATGGGCCCCAGCTGCCCTGCAACAGCTGAGTCACGAGGTATTTCCGCCACACCCGTGGTATTCCATGGGGTGGCCCAGGACTGTCCCTGCGTCTCCATGCACCTTCTTCATTGGGCGGCCCATAATCCCCTTGTCGGCACCCTACAGGCCCTCATGGTCCTCTAAAGTGACAGTAGTAATAAGCTGCCCTTCTAGTCGGCCAAATTCACAGTAGGACTGGACCTTACCTTGTCTGGTCCCTTCACTACTCTGCCCCTTTGCCCTAACTGTCCTTCCATACAGGACTGGGCGCTTAAGAACTAAGCCCCCATTGCGGCCTTTTCCAAGTTGTTTGGATTTCCATAAGAATTCCAGGGGCGGCTGTTAAAGCCATTGTGGGCCATTGAGAGATGGCAAAAGTGGATGCTTGAATCAAACAGCGCGTTGAGCCAAGTTGGTGAAGATGAATGTCCTGAATGGACAACAGTAGTGTTGAAAAGTAGAACAAAAAGGGTGGATATCTCAGCTGTCAATCACAGCCCTTCAGTTGGCCAATCAGTTGGCTTGCACACACATGTGGACACTGCACCTGACCATTCTAGATTAGGCTTTGGTCGACGTCGCAAGAAGAAGACACAAGTTTGGCTGGTGACCAGGTTCCGGTTTACTCTTAAGAACATTGTGAGTGCAACCAAAAAACACCCAGTAGATTCCTAAGTAACTGAAGTGTGTGTGTAAAAGTATACTGTTGAAGTCGGAAGTTTACATACAACTTAGCCAAACAAATTTAAACTCAGTTTTTCACAATTACTGACATTTAATCCTAGTAAAAATTCCCTGACTTAGGTCAGTTAGGATCACCACTTTATTTTAAGAATGTGAAATGTCAGAATAATAGTGGAGAGAATAATTTATTTCAGCTTTAATTTCTTTCATCACATTCCCAGTGGGTCAGAAGTTTACATACACTCAATTACTGTTTGGTAGCATTGCCTTTAAATTGTTTAACTTGGGTCAAACATTTCAGATAGCCTTCCACAAGCTTCCCACAATAAGTTAGGTGAATTTTGGCCCATTCCTCCTGACAAAGCTGGTGTAACTGAGTCAGGTAGGCCTCCTTGCTCGCACACGCTTTTTAAGTTCTGTCCACAAATGTTCTATAGGATTGAGGTAAGGGCTTTGTGATGGCCGCTCCAATACCTTGACTTTGTTCTGTTAAGCCATTTCGCCACAACTTTGGAAGTATGCTTGGGGTCAAGACCCATTTGCGACCAAGCTTTAACTTCCTGAATGATATCTTGAGATGTTGCTTCAAATATGCACATGATGTTCCTACCTCATGATGCCATCTATTTTGTGAAGTGCACCAGTCCATCCTGCAGCAGAAAGCACCCCCACAACATCAAATCAAATCAAATGTATTTATATAGCTATTACATCACCTGATATCTCAAAGTGCTGAACAGAAACCCAGCCTAAACTCCAAACAGCAAGCAATGCAGGTGTAGAAGCACGGTGGCTAGGAAAAACTCCCTAGAAAGGCCAAAACCTAGGAAGAAACCTGGAGAGGAACCAGGCTATGAGGGGTGGCCAGTCCTCTTCTGGCTGTGCCGGGTGGAGATTATAACAGAGACATCACCAGTGTCAAATGTTCATAAATGACCAGCATGGTCAAATAATAATAATCACAGTAGTTGTCGAGGTGACAGAGTCAGCCTTCAGGAGTGAGAATGTCAGTTGGCTTTTAATAGCAAATCATTAAGAGTATCTCTCCCCGCTCCTGCTGTCTCTAGAGAGTTGAAAACAGCAGGTCCGGGACAGGTAGCACATGCAGTTAACAGGTAGAGGTTGCCATCACCACAGGCAGAACGAGTGAAACTGGAGCAGCAGCACGGCCATGGGGACAGCAGAGTAGTCATCCCCAGGTCAGTCCTGAGGCATGGTCCTAGGGCTTAGGTCCTCCGATGAGAGAGAGAAAGAAAAAAAAGAGAAAAAGAGAGAATTAGAGAGAGCATTCTTTGAATTCACACAGGACACCGGATAAGACAGGATCTCCAGATATAACAGACTGACCCTGCCCTTCGACACATAAACTACTACAGCATAAATACTGGAGGCTGGAGCAGAAGAGGGGTGGGACACTGTGGCCCCATACGATGATACCCCCGGACAGGGCCAAACAGGAAGGATATAACCCCACCCACTTTGCCAAAGCACAGCCCCCACACCAGTAGAGAGATATCTTTTCAACCACCAACTTACAATCCTGAGACAAGGCCAAGTATAGCCCACAAAGATCTCCCGCCACGGCACAACCCATGGGGGGGCGCCAACCCAGACAGGAAGATCACGTCAGTGACTGGTCCCAGCTCAAGTGACGCACCCCTCCTCAGGGACGGCATGGAAGAGCACCAGTAAGCCACTGACTCAGCCCCTGTAATAGGGTTAGAGGCCAAGAGTCCAGTGGAGAGAGGGGAACCGGCCAGGCAGAGACAGCAAGGGCGGTTCGTTGCTCCATAGCCTTTCCGTTCACCTTCACACTCCTGGGCCAGACTACACTCAATCATATGACCTACTGAAGAAATGAGTCTTCAGTAAAGACTTAAAGGTTGAGACCGAGTCTGCGTCTCACATGGGTAGGCAGACCATTCCATAAAAATGGAGCTCTACAGGAGAAAGCCCTGCCTCCAGCTGTTTGCTTAGAAATTCTAGGGACAATTAGGAGGCCTGAGTCTTGTGACCATAACGTACGTATAGGTATGTACGGCAGGACCAAATCGTAAAGATAGGTAGCAAGCCCATGTAATGCTTTGCCCATGATGCTGCCACCCCCGTGCTTCACAAATTCAGGGATGGTGTTCTTCGGCTTGCAAGCCTCCCCCTTTTCCTCCAAACATAACGATGGTCATTATGGCCAAACAGTTCTATTTTTGTTTCATCAGACCAGAGAACATTTCTCCAAAAATTATGATCTTTGTCCCCATGTGCAGTTACAAACCATAGTCTGGCTTTTTTATGCCGGTTTTGGAGCAGTGGCTTCTTCCTTGCTGAGCGGCCTTTCAGGTTATGTCGATATAGGACTTGTTTTACTGTGGATATAGATGATTTTGTACCTGTTTCCTCCAGCATCTTCACAATGTCCTTTGCTGTTGTTCTGGGATTGATTTGCACTTTTCGCACCAAATTACGTTCATCTCTAAGAGACAGAACGCATCTCCTTCCTCAGCGGTATGACGGCTGCGTGGTCCCATGGTGTTTATACTTGCGTACTATTGTTTGTACAGATGAATGTGGTACCTTCAGGCGTGTAGAAATTGCTCCCAACGATGAACCAGACCATTTTTTTCTGAGGTCTTGGCTGATTTCTTTGATTTCCCCAAGCACTGAGTTTAAAGATAGGCCTTGCAATACATCCACAGGCACACCTCCAATTGACTCAAATTATGTCAATTAGCCTTTCAGAAGCTTCTAAAGCCATGACATCATTTTCTGGAATTTTCTAAGCTTTTTAAAGGCACAGTCAACTTAGTGTATGTAAACTTTTGACCCACTGGAATTGTTATACAGTGAATTATAAGTGAAATAATCTGTCTGTAAACAATTTTTTGAAAAATTACTTGTGTCATGCACAAAGTAGATGTCCTGACCGACTTGCCAAAACTATAGTTTGTTAACAAGAAATTTGTGGAGTGGTTGAAAAACGAGTTTTAATGACTCCAACCTACTGTAAGTGTATGTAAACTTCCGACTTCAACTGTATGTGGTAGTGATGAAGATAGAATAAACCTCCTGGACTGAGAAGCATCCATGCTGTTTTTGCCAGAGACAGCCTAGCGAATCAGAACCAATTTTATCAGCATTAAGTTTTAGCGGGTAAGGGCACTCACAGCCGACCGCTGAGAGCGAGCTCCCGCTAGCTGCATTTTTACAATTGGAGTGGAGGATACATGTATGAACGATAGTTAATAGTTTCTTGTTGGGATGCGTTTGTTGAGTAAAGATGCAGATGTGGGAGACCTGTTTGACGTGTTGAAAATGGTGAAGTATGCGCTGGGAAAAGTGGAGTCTATCAGAGTGACTAGGAGTGGTCTTATTTTCATTAATTGTATTTTCTGAATAACCTACAGTACCTACGTATGTGAAGCTTGGTTATGTAAGATATTCTGTAAGAGCTTTCATCCCCAAACTCCTTCATGTTTCGAGTGTCTATTAGCGGACGGAGTATACTGAAGAACGGTGTGTAGAAGGACGACGGTATTTCAATTCTGGTGGGGATCATGATCCCGAGTTCCTGGAGTGCCATGTAAGGGTGAAGGAGATTGAGGTGGCAAAAGTTAGAGCGGTCAATCGAATCTCCTATGCGGAGTTGAAGATATGGTAGTGGACGCACCACAGCCTGTAGTAAATGTTTGTTGTCAGTCAAAAGATACCCTGTGTGTTAAAAATGTGGATTTTGTGGAATTCATTGCCACAGTATGGCTGATGTCTCAAAGAAGTCAAAGTAACTGGACATTATTGTGGCAGCGGAAGAAAAGTGTTTGTGACTTAAGGATTTTACATCTGAATACTTGCAAGGCCGTACTGGCGCCGGAGGACGGCCCGCCCTTCCAGGCTCATCTTGAGCCTATGTAGGGCTCAGATCTGTGTTGTTTTTTTACAGAAAAGTTGTTTGATTTAGTTTTGACTGGTACTGTATATACTAAAGTTTTGACACACCTACTCATTCAAGGGGTTTTCTTTATTTTGACTATTTTCTACATTGTAGAATAATAGTGAAGACATTGAGAGAATGCCAAGAGTGTGCAAAGCTGTCATCAAGGCAAAGGGTGGCTACTTTGAAAATTTAAAATCTAACATATATATTGATTTGTTTAATACTTTTTGGTTACTAGATGATTCCATATGTGTTATTTCATAGTTTGGATTTCTTCACTATTATTCTGCAATGTAGGAAATAGGAAAAATATACAAAAACCCTTGAATGAGTAGGTGTGTTCGAACTTTTGACTGGTACTGTATATACATTTTTTTGGTGTAGTTTGGTCGTTTGTTTTGTTTTTTGGGAATCCTGTTTCCATCCCACACAGTAGGTGGTGAGATGTACACTAAATTGTGCCAAAGTCAATATATCATGAAGAAGAAGGAACCATTGTGACCATAAATGTTCCATAGGTTGAGAAAAGTATTTCCGGTCATCCTGATGATAGATTACATATTTAAGGAGGTGGGACAGGGAGTGTGTGTGGCCTTGTTTGCTGATGATGGGGCTGTATGGAAGAGAGGTGGGAATGTGAAATATGTGATGAGGAAGATGCAAGAAGCTGTGGGAGTTTTGGAAGATTGGTCTCTAACATGGGGGTTTAGGATGTCTGTGGCCAAGTCCTGCTTTATAGTCAGAGTATAGGTAGGTGCGGAGCGAGATGGGCTAGCAATTACATCGGGTAACGTTCCTAGGTGGCTTTTTCCAAAACCAAGAGTAGATGTGGACATAATTGAGGGCAGGAGAGAATGGGGTGAGGATGTGAGACGGTGTGTGGAGAGATATATAGATAATCGGTTTTAATTTGTTTTTAAGGATATATGGTTAAAATCGATGGTTAAAATGATCCATCAAGGAGTAGGGTGGGGGCAGAGGTGTATATCCCAGATTTCAATGTTAGAATATGTAAGCGTTTAACTGATTATGTGTCAGTGTATGCGGCCGAGTTGATGGCCATGATTATAGGTTTAAGATGGGTGGAGGAGGTGAAACCACTCCGTGGTGATCTGCTCTGATTTGCCTGCAGTTTGAGTAGTGTGAAGATGTGCAGGTTGGATAGGGGAGGCTTGTTTGTGGAGATGATGGTGCTGTTATTGGATTGGAGAGGATGGGAATGGTGGTAAGCTTTTGCTGGGTTCCTACCCATGTGGGTGTGGAGGGGTAATGAGAAGGCAGATGTGGTGGCTAAGAGTGCTGTGAGGGAGGGATCATATTCAGGTCCCGCTGGGCTGCAGGGAAGTCAAGTCCTTGATCTGGGCAAAATGGCTTGATCTTTGGCAAAGGGAGTGTGATGCTAGTAGTAAGGGGAGGCAATTTTACAGCATGCACCGGTCAGGAAAGGAAGATGTGGGGAGTATGGGATGTAGGACAAGAGGAAGTTGTGTGGAGTAGACTACAGTTTGGGTTTGAATGCCACGTTGTGGATGATAGAGAGACATGAAACAGGTCTGTGTGATGAGTGTTTAGTGGAGGAAACGGTGGTGCAGGTGTTGATATTTTGTGGACTGTATGACGTAGATAGGGAGAGATTGTGTGAAAGGGTTAGAGGCTGGCTGGGTTGCTGTAGTGGACGGAGGAAAGTGGTGTCTAGGGCTCTATTTCACTTTCTTAGAGGAACATGAATAATGAATATAATTTAATATAATATAGGTAGGCCGTGACTGGCCTTACACTCCAGTAAAGTAGGTGGCAGTGTATGCTCCTTAAAAGTTGGATGCAATCCACCAACCCAATCCCAAAGAAGAAGAATGATTTCCGGCACTGTTAGAGTATTTCCTGTGGTGGTCGAGAAATAAACGACGGGTTTGTTTTGCTATCTAGAAGTTGATTGAATTTTTGTAATATATTGATATTGTTAATAGGGCAGTCATGTATGAACAGGAGCAGCCCCCTCAACATGAAGCAACCGCCGTCCGTCCACGGCTGGTGCTATACAAATTAGAAATGAGAAAGGTAGGTTTTTTCCCTGTAGGGCTAAACGTAGCTAAGGCAAGCTATACTCAACTAGGTGGTAGCCGATTTCATGGTAGCAATAGATAGCTATCTAGCCATCCAAGTACACAACGTGTACTTTATAACGTTTTATAACTTAGCTAGTTTAATATCACGATATAATTGCATGCTGCATTTCCTTAATTGTATGGACAAACTTTTTGTACATATACAGTAGATATAAAAACACAATTCATGCCCTTACTCATGTTTCAATCCATCACAAAACCAAAACAACAGTATATACAACTTTAACCTGGCCTGCATGTAACAGAGTAAATAGAGCCATCTATGATAATGGACATTTCATGGTAACCAAGTGTGCTCCCCTACTTTCCTTCCCAGGTGAGATTTCGATGGAGAAGGTGAAGGTGAAGCGCTATGTGTCAGGTAAACGTCCCGACTATGCTCCCATGGACTCCTCTGACGAGGAGGAGGAGGACTTCCAGTTTATAAAAAAGGCAAAGGATGCCGAGCCTGAGATGGAAATGGAGGAAGAGGTGGTGTCTGACCCGCGTCTCAAGCGTCTGTTAAACCGCGTCTATAAGAGAGATACGGAGGAGAGGTGAAGATAATTCTCATTGATTCATCTTGTAAACCAGTGGGCTCCTGTGTTGGTTGTGATGGCTCCCCATCCCAGCTTCATTGAGCTGAACTGTATTTGTCAGTAGATACCATAGTTGGGTGAGGGGTTGTTAACCCACCATATGTGCAGAAAGTTTTTATCAGGAATTTGAATACTATGAATGACTGATTTGATTTTTATTGGGCTTTGATCTCTAAACCATTTAGGCCTAACTTTAGCCCTACTGGATGTTGAGTGCTGTGATGATTGTAAATGTTTCTTTCTCTCTCTCTCAGGTTGGCAAGACACAGACAGATCGCAGAGCCGGAGGTGGTTGCAGAGAGCAGTGAAGACTCCGACGAGGGAACCTGGCACCCGGAGGAGAGCACGAAGAGAGCAGTGACGAAGAGAAGGGAGGGAAGAGGAAGAAGTGGACGATGAGGTGAGTGGCACAAAGATCTTCTTGGAAAGCTGGATCAGGCACCCCTTTTATTCATTAAGATTTAAAAGACAAAACTAATCTAGAACAGCACTCCTACTCTGAGATGCTTTGTGAATCCGGTCCCAGGTGTGTAATATGGAATGGTATACAAGATACCCTATATGTAACACATTGACTTTGTTTTGTGTGTAGGAAATCGAGAGGCGGCGAGCGATGATGCGCCAGCGAGCGCAGGAGCGAGGAGAGAACGAGGACATGCCGGAGATCATGGAGGTGAGAAGAAGGGAATTCTGGCGCGGAGAGGGCGAGTGGGGGTTGGGGGGTTAGGAGGGGAGTCACGGACAGTGAAGACGAGGCCGAGCCGCGGCTAAAACCAGTCTTCATCCGCAAGTAAGAGTGTCCATTCAAGTCACTCCCTGAACCATTATCAGGGCTTAATATCATTTATTTCATAGAATGTAATAACTTTATTATTATAAGGGAAACTTTGATCGTGGGCTTGGGATTAGACAATTCAAAACGGCCAAATTGACTTATGAAAATACATTTTAGGCTTATGCAGAAACAATTTTAATTTAAAAGCCAGTACAAAACTGTTATCAGCTATGCTGTTTTCTACTGCATGCATCAGTTTGTGTATACCTGCTGTTCTGTTATCATATGAACAGAGTATGTTCACAACAAATGGATTGTGTTCCAGTTGTGTCCCGAGTGAGAATTCAGATTTGGATGTCTATATCCTCAGGAGGAGCCGAGTAACAGTGGCGGAGCGCGAGGCGGACGGCTCAAACAGCGGGAGCTGGAGGCGGAGGCCAAGAAGCAGGTGGAGGATCGGCGGCGCTACACCCTGAAGATCGTGGAGGAGGAGGCCAAGAAGGAGTTTGAGGAGAACAGAGCACTCTGGCTGCTCTCGACTCCCTGGAGACACGGACGGGGAGAATGGAGGGGGGAGAAGGTGGAGCGTGGAAGGTGGGAGCTAGACCACGTCAGAGGGAAAGGGAAGACCCGTGGAGCGTGAGTAGAGTAGAACTAAACATGAACCATGGTGTTCACTAGGCAAATGAATAGAATCTGAACAGGTAAGTACTATCTTGAAACACTAGTTTTCATTTTGAAACATTTTGTACAGTGTCCTGAAGTGCCCCCACGTGGTACATTTAATTGTGCAGCACTTTGGCAACCCATTCAAAACATTTAAAAAAAAAAAAAAAAAAATATTTTTTATTTTTTTTTTTTTTTTTTAATATATTTTTTTTTTTTTTATTTTTTTTTTTATAATAAAATATATATTTTAATTTTTTTATAAAAAAATACATATTTCATTTCCAGAATGGAGAAAGAGAAGTCTCGAGATTGAGAGGTTCCACAGCCTCACCGAGGAGGAGCGCAGGGCCGAGCTGCGGAATAATGGCAAACAGATCACAAACAAGGCCTCAAAGGGCAAATACAAGTTCCTCCAGAAGTACTACCACAGAGGAGCCTTCTTCATGGTGAGTTTGCTGTAGACACTGGGGTTCAGAGAACTCAACACAGTGCATTCTTATAAGAAACACACCATATGTTGCTGATGAGTGATTGTTAGAATCTTGAGAAAGTGTAAGTATAGGAGTGAACTGTCCCACGTTTGTTAACCACTACATGTAGATTGTTGTATGAGTGATTCTTATAAGCAGTGTGTGCACTGAGATGTGATTCAGGTATATAAAAAATGTATGATCCTTCATTCATATAATTGAAACTTGGTAAACGTATTATTTGGTCCGAATAGCTCGTCTTGTCTTTGATGTTAACTGAATGCTGAATGTGATCTGTTTCCAGACGAAGAGGAGAATGTGTTCAAGAGAGACTTCAGTGCCCCCACTCTGGAGGACCACTTCAACAAAACCATCCTCCCCAAAGTCATGCAGGTCAGCTGGACTTCTTTCAAACATCATATTTTTGTAGCACATGTATTCCCCCTGTTATCTATTATAAATGTACACTATCGATGTGAAAAAGAAAATGTACTGTTTTTGAACCCAGTGTATTGGCAACCCCTGTGTAAATTAATTTCTTCCCATTTATAGTGGCTATACAGAAGAATGTTTTTTTGTTCTGGGACTACTGAAGACAATGTTCTCCTAAATCAACAGTGTATTCCAGGACATTACCTCAAAATAAGAGATGTGGTTTCATGACAAGAAATTATACGAGCCATACAGCCAACAATCAATTCAAAATGTGATGTCAACAATTGGCAAATAAACATCCACAGGATAGTTCAACTTTAACAACCCCTACATTAATTTGCAGGTAGAACTGTAAGCCCATTGCGGACGCACTCAGTTTGCACCCACCTAGTGGATCAGGACACCACATCGTTTGACTCAGCCTGGGCTCAGGAGAGCGCTCAAAACAGCAAGTTCTTTAAGCAGAAGGCTGCAGGAGTGGATGCTTTGACCGGCCAACAGTGCAAAAGAGGAGGCACGATCATTTGGGAGGGGGAAGGAAGCTTCAGTATATTCAGGACTGTTAACAAGCTTGGGGTGTGTTCAGTGGGATAAAACATTTCAGAATGTTGCAGATGGAAATGAACTACACTTCACTGAAGTATGTCTATGGCCATACATTTACCTGCAATATCCTGAATGCACCAACCCTTTGAGCAAGGCCCTGGGTTTAGGGCTATGCCCTGATAATGTTGGATGCTTCATGGAGGCATATTGATGTAATTTTGTACATTTTCAAAGTTGTGTAGCTATTTTGTTTTATCGCCATTGATCTGACATGTGTTAAATTACTCTAACTTGGATATAAAGCGTATGTGATTAAAACATAACATTTTCATCCATTGGTTTTATTTCATTCCACATTTATTATAAATCAAAAACAGGTGCTTGCAAAAGTAATCCATTTTGAAGTATTGTTGAATATACAAAAAAGGGGATGGGAATGTTTTATTCAGATTTAACAAGAAATATGTAGTTTGAGCTATGAAGATGGAGTAAATGAAATTTCCAAGTCCAGCTAGGAAGCAGTCCATGTTTGATGCTGCTACATAAGACTGCTCTAGGGTGAGTTTTCCTGGTCAGTTAACAGTAATCCAGAGCCTCTACCACGTTCCCCATGTGTCTCTTAGACTGCGCTCGGCCACTCCTCGGGAGTGTCCATCTCGCCCATCTGTGGAAAGACAGTTAGAGCCAGCATTAGAATAATCAGAATGGGTAGTTGTCTTGAAAGGCCCTATAAGCGTGAATTCTTGTATGGATGTCTCTTTGAAGCATCATTTCTAATAACACCCCTTAGTAAATATGATAACTAAGTTGCAGAGAACTAATTTGGTTGAATGCTTTTGTGATGCAGAAGACCATTTAACTTTTCATGAGGGTTGTGACCTAAACTACTTGATCAAAACATATCTGGGGAGATGCTTAGGAATGAGTTTATTACATCCTATTTTTTGATAGTGACTTTTAGCCAGTTCCTTTTCCCTGAAATCATAACCCCAGACAAGTCATTAGTGTACTCGTTAATTACCAAGATGGATTTTCTTCTAAATAAAATCTCAAATAATAGCCTGTATTGTTTTAGCCTATATTCTCTTCATCTATATACAGTGGCTGGTTAGTAGCCTCTGAAACAGGACATGCAACATCGGATAATTCAAAGGAATCATATTGGTATGACAGCGCTAACCATCAGTGACTGGAAACTGCCAAAACAGGTTGGAAGAGTATAAATTATGCAAGGCAAGAAGCGAGCAGCCATGGCTAACGTTTGCTGAATGACCAGAAGCTCTGTCCTGGGATGTACAGCGCCTTTATTCTGTTAGGGCTGACTTGGTTAAACAGCACGTGCCAACGTGAAATGACGCGTTTGTGAGTTGATTACGGTAACATTTTCACAACACATGGTTTGTCAATATCTTTCCCATTCTTCACTGTACGCCGGTTAGGCCCGTTGTTAGCATAAGCTAGCTAGCCTTCATGCTAACGTGGGTACCCATCGCGCCCCGCGTGCTTGGCCCAGCCTCACCGTTTCAAGATCGGAGCTTGATATTTCCTTCTCCTCGGCATAATCGGTGACTCTCTCCGAATCCGCAGCCCCGCTATCATGTTTCCGGACTTTCTGCTGGTTTTCCAGTGCAGTTCTCCTCAGCTTCCAGGTCCAAATCCACATCTCCCTCTGCTGCCATGTTTGCTCCTGTAAAGCCGGAACGAAAAGAGAGTGGGAATCCGTTTACAAAACTATCGGAAGGCAAATTAAGAAGCACCGATGTCACATGGTTTCCTGTTTGCGTGCTAACCAAGTCCTTGGGTTTTCATACCCTCATTGCAGTTTACAAAAAGGTTAAGGTTATAGGGTAGGGACGTCCAAGGATCCCAGATAGCAAAACCGCAATCCATTATCAGCAATTTAAATATTTTACTCTTTATTTAACTAGGCAAGTCAGTCAAGAACAAATTCTATTTTCAATGACAGCCTAGGAACAGGAACTGTCTTGTTAGAGGGCAGATTAGCAGTTTTTACCCTGTCAGCTCAGGGATTTGATCTTGCAACCTTTGAATTAGTCCCAACGCTCTAACCACTAGGCTACCTGCCGCCCCGCTGTATGAAGAAATAGCAAGCATTTTTAATTGGTCTGTTTGAGATTGGGTTTTTTAAGTGTTTTCTCTCCAAGTTATGCTTTGGCCACAAATACGATTATAAGATGAGTCAAAACATTATTTGGGTATGAGTAACAGAGTATTAACTCCAAAGTGACATTTTTCTCCAACATGTTAAATCCCATGCAATCTCTTTAAAAAAATGTAAATGCAACAGTGTGGCTTGGCAGATGGGCCAAATGCAGGAATTTATATTCTGACTGGATAGGTTGATGTGTAGACTGCATGAGGATTAGATTAAAGGGTACTCCGCACACCTAGGCCTATTTCTGTCTTGCATAAGAGGTTTACAGTACTTTAATACTCGGAGTCCCAACAACTTGGCCAACCTCCTACTTTTCTTCTCTGATCACCCCACAATAGTTTTCCCGCCTCCTGTACACTACACTACACTTACCAATAGAATCCAATTTATTTTAATCAGCTTGCAAGGAGCACAAAGGTAGAGAAACCTTCCCTGATCACATCTGAAGCCAACGTGTCTTAGCTGGTTCTCCCTCTCAGGTATTTGCCTTGTACATCACATCTATGCCTGTCTGTTGGGGAGAGATGTTTGGGATAATTGAATAAGGAGCCAAAGAAATGGTGGTGCTGGGGCTTATTAATAAAAAACAGGAGGGTGATATGCATGTGCTCAAACTCAAGTGTCCCGGCTTTTATTAACTCTCTACTGCTCTACGGTACCCCTTTCATCCTGCTTTATGATTGATCGTTGAGAGCCGGTGGACCTAGAGATTCTTCGCCCTCAGTGGTGCACCAGTCTGGGAAGTAATGTTGTGTCTCTGTCTCTGTACTCAGGTGAGAGACTGATGAACTCAGAACGAAGCATTCAGGGAGTGAGCTTGGGCTTTTCCAGGATCTAGTGAGCTATGTCAGATCAATTCCATTTCAATTCAGATAGAATGCATAATTTATCCTAATTTATGTTATTTAAATGGAATTGAATCCAACTCTGGTGGGACTGCCTTCAAAATAGATAAGATTAGACTATCTACCTAAAATTCAATAACAAAGAATATTTTTATGAATTCTATCAAATTCTATCAGTTTTATGGATCAGCATTCCAGCATGAGAACAGTGAGTGGTCTTAAGACATTACCATCCTGGTAAACACAATGGAATGAATAAATATCCCCCCCCCCTTCCCTTCCCCTGCCTGGTGGAATCTGTCCCACTGACTGCCTTCCTTCTCACCCAATTTAACTCCTGGCAGTGTTCAGTAGTTCATGGACACCCCTGGCTGTAGTCCACTTTGTTGATCTGTGATAGTTACTGTAGACCTAGACATATACAGTTACAGTATGCTATAGATAATTGACAAACAGACTGAACAACCCACAGATTACCGGCAGGCAGACAGACAGGCAGGCAGGCAGCAGGCAGGCAGGCAGACAGACAGACAGTACACTGTGATCATATTGATGTGATTCTTTAGAGTGAAATGGACCATTTTACTGTTATACAATTCATGTCACATAGGCCAATACTGTGTGTTATTTTTGATAGAAAGTCTTATTGAAAAAATACTCAATTCATTAAGCTGCTAGTTTGAACTTTGCACTCATGGGTTGCTGAGCCACATAGAAAAGGCAATCAAATACTGTTTTCAATCCCCCAACCTGTGAAGCAGAAATATTATGTTTCATCCTTTCAAAAATGTTTGGGATTGTGGTGTAGATTACGTGTAGAAAGTTTGCCGTAATCTACAGTTTCTATGTAATCCAGAGAGCGTAAACTGGAAAATGGACTGTTATGTACACTCAATCAGTTGTGTCACTGTTGATGAATGGATAAATTGTGTTGCCATGGGTTGGCATGGGAATCCTCTGACTGACATGTGAGGCTTGCCTCTCTCTGGGTCATCGTCTTAGTTCTGTGTCTCATCACTCTCAATGGACAGTAAGACTACAATGTTTATACATTCTTACACTTCAAACATATCTCTAAATAACTGGGCTCTAAAGAATCCTAAGATGTTTTATTTTTTTACACACAAAAAAACTACAGTCAACTGTGTTTTTTGGAAAACATGTGCTTGGACTTGATCCAACCGTTCTTCCAAAAGGCCTATTGAAACCATAGATTAGATGCTTTCACTCAAGCGTCGTTTGGCTCCTCTAATTTACTTTTGTCTGCTCGCTTTGGCAGTGTCTCCTCTCCCACGAGGCAACAGCAATTATCTGTCAGTGAAAGGGCCCCCAGGAATGCTGGGTAGTACCGAGGGCGACGGTGGTGGGCCGCCCTGACCGACCCTCGAGAGTAAAACCCGGGTCATATTCATTATGCACCAAACAGAAAAAAAATTATTGAAACAGGGAGAGACAACTGTTTTTTCCGTTGTATATTTTTTTTAAACGTTTTGCTACAGTGTGCGCTAATGAATACAAGCCTGTTTATCTGAAGGCACTGATTGGTTCATGGAAGTTCACAGTGGAGTGATTTAGCCAACAGCAGATAATAGATCTTCAAACCAGATTAAAGTTCTTAGTGATTCTACTCTACTGCGATTACATCAGTTAATGTTGATTCTTGGAGAATAGTATTTGTTCATTGTCACTGTAAGGAATTAATTGGTAGTCACTATTGTGTTTTTTAGGGCAATGATTGCGAGTGTTGATGGTTTTGTGATCTCAGACAGGAGCTATGATTGTGTGACAACCAACTGGGATGAAGGAAAACAAATAGTACCACTGTCACATTTGAAGAAGAAAAACAGTCCTCACCATGTCACATTTAGCATATTGATTGACATAT